>NW_017619515.1:1170000-1691184 GCF_001879475.1 Ipomoea nil
CATAGCTGGCGGAACCACTATACTCGAGGGACCTTGGCTGGTATTAACTCTATATATATATATATACTAGTTTTTCTACGCGCTTTGCGCGAATAGGATAATGCCCAATACTTATTTTTAAATAAGTATTTCAAAGTATATTAATGAAATATTATATAGAAGATGTTCATGCATAAGTAAATAAATGTTGATTTTGTTTATTTAAATCGGTAATTTAAAGTATATAAATGCAAGATAATATATGAGAGGTTGATTATATATAACTGTCACAAAAATAAATGTTTGCAACTTTGTAATAACGCTAATCTAAGTACTAAGTCTAAAAGCGATAGTCTAAATAAATACTCTTTTTGGTTTAAATTTTTCTAATTCTCTTTTGGGTAGCATTGTTATTGTTTTCATCTTCAGTACATGTCTTTATTTTATTTATTTATTTATTTTGTTATTGGTAGTGTGTCATGTGCAATTGGGTTATTGGTGGTATCATAGAAGGATTCATCATGCAATGAGATTATGGAGTATGAAGTTTTAGATTTGTTTTGTTGTGTATATGACTGAGATCTTAGTTGTGCTATGAACAATTTATCTCACAAACACATGTTGATATGTGTTGTGAGACATCTAATTCTAAATTAATTAAATGCGTATGTATTTTTTTTTTGTTGTAGTTACTAATTTATTTTTTAATTTAAGTAATAAGAGCAATAAAGTGGGCAAATTATGTTGTGGAACCGTGTCCACCTTGCAAGGTGGACACGGTTCTAAAATTGTCCATAATTATAAACATATAGTTCTATAATTATGAACATAGAGTTGTGAACATAATTATGAACATATAGTTTTGTAATTATGAATATAGAGATTCAATACTTGTGAATATGAAGTTAAAAAATTATGAATATATACCTTTATAATTATGAACATATAGTTCAGTAATTATGAACATAGAGTTCTGTAATTGTGAATATAGAGTTCAATAATTATGAATATGAAGTTCAGTAATTATGAACATAGAGTTCAGTACATTTTTTTTTTTTTATTGGTAGTGTGTCATGTGCAATTAGGTCACTGGTAGAAGCATAGATGGATTCATCATGCAATGAGATTAGGGTGTATGAAGTTTTAGATTTGTCTTGCTGTGTATATGACTGAGATTTTAGTTGTAATATGAACTCTTTAACGTACAAACACCTATTGATATTTAGTAGTAATAGTTTTTTCCCTACATGTTTCATGTGTTGTGAGATTTGTGTCGTAGGTAATCATGTGAAAGTATTGAACAAAATATTAATATTTATTATATTTGTATAAAATACTTGATAAATAAATAAATAAATAACATATTTATTTATCAAGTATTTTATACAAATATAATATTCATAATTCATAATATATGTTTAATTAACAATTATGCCAACTCTACTTGGGATGGGGTTCGAACCTCAAACCTTATATAAATTAAGAGTATGTTAAGAATAATAAATAGTTAACGGAATATTCCGTTACTAAAGTTTAAACTAACGGAATTTAGGGTTATTTAAGGAAAAAAAAAATATAATAGAGGGTAAATAAGGAAAATCATTAAAAGATACTAAAATCAAAATAATATGAACCATTCATTTTAAGAAACAATTAGTACCGACATTTTTTTTGTTCCAGTTAAGGGCCTAACATTATTCGCTCTTATTAAATTTGTAGATATATATATATCAGCTCAAATGCGGCCATGCCTTAACGTGCGGACAGTGCTTAAGGTGTGTGGTTTGTGTATTTAAGGTGCGTATTTTTAATATTTAAGGTGCGTTAAGCGCACAGGAACCCTTCTCTCTCTCTCTACCACTCATATAAAATAAGTTATAAGTTCCTAAATAAGCTCTGCCAAACAGAGCCATAGTCAAATCTCGATTCAATTAAAAAAATATCACTCATATTTTATTTTATTTTATTTATTATATTTACTATTGTACTATTGATCAAATCAAATTTTGTTTATTTACTATTATACTTCATATCACTCAAATTTTGTATATATATACTATTAATCAAATCAAATTTTGTTTATATATACTATTATGGCCTTACTTATAAAAGTTCTAGTACTATGTAAACAAATGCTGCATTTGGAAATAGTAATTTGGTAAATATTACATAATGATCTGAAAGGTATCCATTCATATTTACTTGTCCCTACAACTTATATAGTACCTTTACATTACTTTCCAACGTCTAAAAATATAATTTGTGGGGGAATTGTCACCAAACCTTAGTAACTCGAGGTCTAACCCGGCCCTAGGCATATGCTTGTATAGCTGTAAAAGTGTTACATTTTCATATTGATCCGACCTGACTCAATCCTTCTCAAAGACCTTTAGAAATAGGCTCAGAACCAAATAGTCTTCAACAACACGCGTCTGCCGACTATGGAGGTGGTTAGAGTCTGCCGACTATGGAGGTGGTTAGACGTGCTAGGATATGGAGGTCACCAAAGCTCAACGCTGATAAGAAGACTTGGTGCTTTGCTTTGGAAAGTAGATTTGGATCAGTTGATCTCCGCCTTCTCATGGTCACTTCAAACTCAAAACCGATGGAGAAAAAAAATCTAGTACCGCTCTGGCTAGTGCGGGTGGGCTGATTCGAGACCATAATGGATTAATGGTGCTTCGATTTTGGGTTTTACGCCCAAGGTGGGTATCACTAGTAATTTTATTGCAAAACTCTGGGACTTGAGAGAGTGGCTCATCCTCATAAAAAATTGTGTGCTGCATAGGATTGTGGTCGAGATTGACTCAGAGCCTTTGCTCCAAGCCATTCGGAAAGAGAGCGAGTCTCGGCTGGAAGCTGACACGTTGATCATGTAAAATCGTTATGAACCAGATTCAGGACAACGATCCTAGAACAACACCGGAAAGAATCAAAGACCTTGTTGGAAAAAGACATTAGAAAAGCGCAAGCCTAGCCACAAGAATAATTTACTAATTTTGGGAGTTGCGGGTCCCTAGGTGTACCAAAATAAACAACGGACCTTTAAAATAGCATTCATGATATGGGCACATCCAACTGAGCTGTGCCTTTTATGGAGACATTGAATTCATAATATACTCATTTAGCATGCAGTGTCATAACTCTATATATGGCAACGATTGACAACATGAATTAATGTGAAGTTAAAGAGACGGATGACACACTGCAATGTAACTGGAGCGTGTTGGGGAGCTATAAATATTGGTAATAATAATATTTGTGTTTGGCAGATGTAGAATTTGCTTCCATTGTTAATAGTATACGTGCCATCCATTTATTCTTGATTAATGCCATTATTATATTTTCACTTATAAGTAAGAAACACTTTATTCCTAATTATTATTACATTTTCATATTGATTCGACCTGACTCAATCCTTCTTACGGATAAGGCAATAGTTATGCTGTGGAAACGTGTTCACATGCAGATGATGAACACAGTGGTAGATCCATAATTTCTATACTGTAGATTCATAATTTTTTTTTAAACGTTGATTCATAATTTTGTTTTTCATTTGTTGTTAACGGGATAGCTAGATTCATAATTTATAAGCTGTAGATTCATAATTTCTAAGTTGTAGATTCATAATTTCTATACTGTAGATTCATAACATCTATACTGTAGATTCATAATTTCTATACTGTGGATTTATAATTTCTGTACAGTAGATTCATAATTTCTATATCTATGCTGTAGATTCATGATTTCTATACTGTAGATTCATAATTTCTGTATTATAGATTCATAATTTCTATACTGTAGATTCATAATTTCTATAATGTAGATTCATAATTTTTGTATTGTAGATTCATAATTTTTATAATGTAAATTCATAATATCTGTAACAACAAATGAAAAACAAAATCACGAACCTACGTTTTCAAAAATAAAAATAAAAATTATGAATCTACAGTATACAGATTATGGATCTACCCATGTGTTCACCATGTGCATGGTGAACACGTTTCCACAGGATAATTTGCGCAGATAAGGATCCGTGAAACGGTCTTACACAAGTGTAACCCAAAAATTATGAGCTTCTGCATTATCCCTATTTAATTTATTCGTGATATTCCTATTTGGAAAATTATTCTGTGGAACCGTGTCCACATTGCAAGGAAGACACGGATCCAAAATGACGTCGTTTTTGTAGAAAACGATGTCGTGTCAATTTAAAAAAAAAATGCTTTCTTTCGCCGTTAACGGCGTTTGTCTTCAGGAAGTCTATGTTCATAATTTTTGAGCTTCATATTCACAATAATTGAACTCTATATATTCACAATTACAGAAATTTATCTTCATAATTATAGAACTCTATGTTCATAATTTTTGAATGGAATAAGGTTCAAATTTGCTCCTGAACGTAACCGGAAAATGCAATTAGACCACTGAACGAAAAAAAATTGCAATTAAGCCACTGAACACTCCAAATGTATGTAATTTCACCTGATAGCAAGTTACCATCAATTTCAACAAGTTGCCTGCTTACATGAAAGGCGAATTGCCATTTTAAATAATTTTTAATAATAAACTTTAAAATAAAATTAAAATTAAAATTAAAAAATTAAAAGAATAATAAAAAACTTTTGGGTAGCCGCTAGCCACCCCCTCCTCCTTCCCTCCTTGAGTTGTCTTCGTCTCCAACCGGAGACGAAGGAGGAGGGGTTCGCTGGCGGCCACCCCGAAGTTTTTTATTTTTTTAATTTTAATTTTATTTTAATTTGTAATTATTGATCTAAACTCTATGTTCACAATTATTGAACTCTATATTTACAATTCAGAACTCTATATTCACAATTTCAGAAATCTATGTTCATAATTATAGAACTCTATGTTCATATATATATATATATATATATATATATATATATATATATATATATATAGAGAGAGAGAGAGAGAGAGAGAGTTTAGCTCAAATGCGGTCGCGAATGTGTGGTTAGTGCGGCCGCTTAAAAAAGGCATCAATAGTGTTAGGTAAATGCACAACAATGAAATGCACAAATTCACAAAACGCACAACACACCCAAGAAATGCACCATACCTCCCCACACCTAATTGTGTATTTCCAAACACTGTGTGGTGCTTTTATGCATACCTATTACCTAATGGTGCGTTTTTGGTGATGCATATATACCTAACGGTGCGTCTTTTTGTGTTAACCGCACAATCGTACGGGAAGTTATCTTTGCACATGAACAACTCCCTATATATATATATATATATATATATATATATATATTATTTAGAAGTGATGGACAAATAGTACAAATGGGGTTTAATTTTGTATTGAGATATTTATGCGTAAAAGTGTACAATTTGATATTGAGTCAAGAGCAACCTTAGAGCATCCACATTGGTTGGGAAGAATGGGGAGATAATGTAAGAGTGATTAGGAAAGAGAGTGTGGGAGAGGAGAGAAAAAAAAAAAAAAAGAAAAAACAAAACAAAAAAAAAATTAAAAAAAAAAGAAAGTAGTCAGACGCGTCAGGCGCGCCGACTGGCGCGCCTGACGCGCCTCCAGGCGCGTGCAGTGCACGCGCCCGGCTTTTGCCCAAGGCTGTGCGCGAACGCGCACAGCCTTGCTTCTTCTTCTTTCTCTTTTTTTTTTTTTTTTTTTTTTTTCTGACAATCTCCCTACATTAGGGAGATTATTTTTCAATTATCTCATGTCCACACTAGCTATTATCTCATGAAGGGAAGATTTAATTCTGAATTCTCCCCACAATATCCACAAGTGTGGATGGCCTTATCACTTGGGGTTATTTATGAGTTATTTGTGGGCCCCAGCATCCACCTCATCCTCCATTATCTCACTCAATCACAAAAAACTCTTTCCCACATCAGTTTTAAGTTTTTTGTGAGTTATTTGTGGACCCACCATTTAACCCACTATATTTTAATTATTTCTTTATCTATTTTATTTGTATTTTAATTTTAATAAGAAATAGTGAAACATGCATACTTTATATGCGTAAAAATGAGAATTCAAAATGGAATGGTAAAACAAAATTAAAAGAAAATAATAAAAATTTAATTAAATAATCATTTTAAAATTTAAAATTCACAAACATTCACAAACATTTAAATTAATTTCCGTTATTATTATTTTAATCATTTTAAATTTTAAAATTAATTAAGTAATCATTCAAAATTAAATTCAAAAAATATTAAATTTGGTATTTTATAAAATAAATTAAAACAATAAAAAACAAATTAAATGTTAAAAACAAAAAACGAAGCTGAATGTGAAATTGTGAATAAACAAACAGAAACGAAAAGCTTTCCAAAAAAAAAAAAAAAAAAAAGGGAAAGAAAAAGTAATTAGGTGATGAAGGACGTACACTTGGTGGCCCTTGCCTGGCATAGCAAATCTGACATTATCCCTTAGAGCATCCACACTAGTGGATAATGTGGAGTTATTTCAGTTTGCTTTCTTCCCATGTAGAGATAATAACTAATGTGAGGGGGAGATAATTTAGAAATAGTTGTCCTGCAAGTGTAGGCATAATGTCAGAAAATTTATAATAAAAAAAAAAAAAAAAAAAAAAAAAAAGAAGAAGAAGAAGAAGCAAGGCTGTGCGCGTTTTGCGCACAGCCTGGGCAAAAGCCGGGCGCGTGCAGTGCACGCGCCCGGTGGCGCGTCAGCCGTGCCAGTGCGTCTGATTACTTTTTTTTTATTTTATTTTAATTTTTTTTTGTTTTGTTTTTTCTTTTTTTTTTCCTCCCCTCCCACATTCTCTTTCCTAATCACTCTTACATTATCCCCTCATTCTCCCCAACCAATGTGGATGCTCTTACTCTGCAGGAGTAATCTTTTTGAATTAACCCATTCCCACATCAGCTATGCTCCTTGGCTTGAGAGAATTCATCTGACAATAACTCTAAAATAACTACTATAGTGGATGCTCTAAAGAGAAGATTCATGTAGTCCAAGATATAGCACTGAAAAACTTGAGTTATGTTTTAAAATAAATAAATAAATAATAAAGACGCCAATACTAGCATTGCATCTTGCACCTAGTGGGCATGTGCTACTCACACCGCCTTTGGACGCTAGAGTGTTACACTCCCCCAGCTTTTTTGTTTTCAATTTTTTTTTTATTAAGTTCTACTACATAACGTCTAAATTTTTACTCTCTTTTATTTTTATTTGAAATTCCAATCATAATGTCTATTCAAATATTTTAGTGATGGAGTAAAAATTAGGAGTAAAATTTAGAGTTTAAAAAAAAATATTTATTATTATATTTTTGCTATTATTAGACCTTGTAGAAGAATCTTTGTTCCCACTCAAATATTTAATGGATTTGACATTCCCAATATCTCCACTAGGAAAGCCTTAGAGCAACGCAAATTAAAACAGGTTTTTTTTTTTTTTTTGGGTGAGTTTTTCGGGTGAGGTAGAGGGAAGAGAGTGTAGAAATATGATGGTGAGGCATATGATTTCTCTCTAAATGTTAGGGGGTTCAAATCTTACATCATGAGATTTTTGTTTTGGCCTTTTTTTTTTAATATTATATTAATAGTGAATTTATAATTGTTATTAATGAGATTAATTTCTAACTCTAATTGGATTTTTTTATTTATAATATTATATTTTTTTCCTTATTTTTAATATTAATAGTGATATTAGTGATTTATAATATATTTTATATTCGACATATTTTATCTAATTAACTATATTTCATATTTTGTTTTGAATATTTTTTTGTTTATCTCATTTTGACGTATTTTAATTTTTCATCTCTAATCAACAATATTGATGGCTCAACTTTAAGTAGTTTTTTTATTTTTTTTTTTAATATCTCATTGATTTTTAATCTTTTGTCCCTACTAGTGAAGAATTTTGGACACACACACACACAATTTGATTGGAACAATAATATAATATTAAATATAATTGATAGATTTAATTAATCCGGGGTGACCCGAATTACTAAACCAATAAATAAGGAAATAGTACATAGATAGAAAGATAGGCAAAACGATGTCATAGTAAGGTCGCGAAGACCGAATATTATATTAGATAAGGATTATCGAATTGTTACAAGGTGAATGTAAAGTTATTACAGCGATAGATTAGGACAAAGTAGATAGAAAGTTGTAAGAAAATGTGTAGTGTCCTAATGGGACAAACAATGAGGTATTTAAACAAAATAAACCCCCAACGAACCGACCCCCATAAACCGGGGATGGTTGCATCACCCATGTTGATCGAGTCCAGTGGTCGGTAGCGCCGAGCTTGGCATGGCCGAGCTCAACATACATGGCCCGAGCTCGGGGCTTAACCTCGGAGTCCCGGGTCCACTCCACACTTCCTTGCTCCGTTTCTCGGGTCGGTTTGCCTCGATCATAATATATCCATAAATAATAATTAAATAAAATAAAATAAAATAAAATAAAATAAAATAAAATATGAGTGATATTTTTTTTAAATTAATCGAGATTTGAGTAACTAGGTAAACAATTGCTGCGTTTCTGAGTTCTGACTAACTAAATAGTATTTTGTCAGTAATGTTAAAAGATATCGATTCAAAATTATTGGCCCTACATATAAAAGTTATAGTACTACGTAAACAAATGCTGCATTTGGAAATAGTAATTTGGTACATATTACATAATGATTTGAAAGGTATCCATTCATGATTCATATTTACTTGTCCCTGGAGCCTGGAGGGTCATCATATATTCATATCCGATCCTACAGGCTACAACTGATATAGTACCTTTCCAAAGATAATATAATTGGTGGGGCAATCGTCACCAAACCTTAGTAACTCGAGGTCGAACCCTATGCAATATAGGTACAGCCAATGCGCCCTATGCCTGTATGCAAATGTACGCATATAATAAATGAATTTGTTTTCTTTTAAGATTGGGGCCTGCTTGGTACAACTTTCATTAAATTGAAACTGTTGAATTTATTTCTTTGTGATTCTTTGACAGTTTGATTTGAGCTGATTAATCATGGAAAATTTAGGTTGGTTTACATCATTGTAATCTTTTTTGATTAGGTTTAATCAACCAGCTATGGATAACATATGTACGTTGATTTCTCTTTGTAGTCTATTGTCGGTGATGAGTGCCAAATTTCACTACTTTTGGGAGCATTTAGTGGCCAATTTGGGATTAGATTTGTTTCATTTGTGCTCAAAATGTCTTGAAATGTGATAAATTTGTTTAAGGATTAACTTTGACGCCTTTTGGAGTTTTGTAGAGAATATGACCAAATCAAGGGTAAATTAGACAAAACGGAGCAAAAATTCGATGAAAACAAAAGTCTTTTATTACGAGCTATGTTACGCTTGTAACAATGCTCGTAATGCTAAGGATTAAAAAAAATGTCATTGTTGCTATTATGAGCGTCATTAAGGTCAACATATTTCTATCCCGCTTCTCAGCGGTCAACATATTTCTATCCAGCTCCTCTGCGGTTGACATATTATTATCTCACTTTTCAGCGGTCGACATATTAATATCTCAATGTCACCAAAATTTCAACAAAATTTAAATCCGTGCATACAAAATTACTTTAAACATACTTAAATTCAATAATCTCAAATGTCACCCCTATTTCCTCCCAAACTATCAAAATATTGGTTAAAGTGAGTACTTGATTCTACTTCTCCATAAATGATTAACGATTAGCTCCCTTTGCATGAATTCTTAGTTGTGCATTTCTGATGATGGGACCAATGTTGTCACATCTTTGTTTTGTTGATGAGGCTTCGTTGGCACAAGTGAATGTCATAAAGCGCTGTTTGGATCAATTTTGTGATGCATCAAGCCAGAAAATTAGTCTCAGTAAATCTCAGGTTCTTTTTTTTTTTTTTTTCCAATAATATTGATCCTGGGTTAATGGATCAGAAGACATAGCTACTACCCTCACTATTCCTAGAACAATGGATTTGGGAAAATAATTGGGGTTCAACCCCTTTTATTAAATTATTGAGTCACCGTAATTTAAATCTTCCCAAATGTTTTATTGGGGTTAAAGAACCGTTAAGATTAAGGAAGAAGTTAAACTCATACTTTGATGTTAACGACCAGCTTTTTCACTGCAGTTAATATCCTTATATGATTATTTTTTTTCCTTTTATTGATCGTCTGCAATACAATCATAACTCAATCTGCAATGACAGATTAAAAATTTAAAGCTGAATAAATTAATTCGTACATGTTTGTTAGTGTGGCAGTAAAGATTATAAATATTAATTAAACATATTTAATTACTGAAAAGCCTGACAAGTTTAATACAGAAAAAATTTAATAATCAATAATCAAGGTGATAGGTCTCAAAGCTCCAAGAGCGTCCGTGTAGAACAAGATGACACATTGCCATTTCTTTTGCATGTTATATATATATATATATATATATATATATATATATATATATATATATGGAAGGGATAAGGTGCATTTGTGGCTTGCCGTGCGGTTGTGCAGTTGATTAATGTGCGTATGTTTTATACTTAATGTGCGTGAGTCTTGTGCTTAATGTGCCTGAGATTTGTACTTAATGTGCGTGAGAGTGTAATGTTAATGTGCGTGAGTTTTATGCTTAATGTGCGAGAGGTTTGTGCTTAATGTGCGTGACTTTTAACATAATCGCACAGGAAGCTATAAACAAAATACTTTCTGACCACAAACCCACACACATTAAACACAAAAGTCAGACGAAGACGAAGACGTATATG
The DNA here is from genome assembly GCF_001879475.1 of Ipomoea nil. Taxonomy (NCBI): domain Eukaryota; kingdom Viridiplantae; phylum Streptophyta; class Magnoliopsida; order Solanales; family Convolvulaceae; genus Ipomoea; species Ipomoea nil. Next base: position 1,180,722 of record NW_017619515.1, read on the forward strand.
ATGAAGAACAAAGAGAGGGGAAGAGAGGATTAAAGGAATAGGAAGAGAATACGAAGACGTATATGATGAAGAACAGAGAGGGGGGAAGAGAGGATTAAGAGAATAGGAAGAGAAGATGAAGACGTAGACGAAGATGTATATGAAGAAGAACAGAGAGAGAGAGAGGAAGAGAGGATTAAGGGAAAAGAGAGGAAGAGAAGACGAAGACGTATATGTACGGAGCAACAGGAGCACATTAACAGTACACACTCACGCACATTAAGTACAAAGCTCAAGCACATTAAGCACATGACTCACGCACATTAAGTACAAAGCTCACGCACATTAATCAACCGCACAACCGCACGGGAAGCACCCAACCGCACTGGAACCTTTCACTATATATATATATATATATATATATATATATATATATATATATATATATATATGTGTGTGTGTGTGTGTGTGTGTGTGTGTGTGTGTGTGTGTGTGTGTGTGTGTGTGTGTGTGTGTGTGTGTGTGTGTGTGTGTGTGTGTGTGTGTGAGTTTTTTTTTAAATAAATGAGAGAGTTTTATTGACGGCGAATAGCGCGATCCTCTGAGGTCATACAAAAGAACTGTTTTGGCCTTTTCAGGCAAAGTACAAGAATCAACAAAGATCATCGAATGAGAGGAAGCAAGGCCAGATTCAGCAAGCGTGTCTGCAACCCGGTTAGCTTCCTGGTAGATATGTCTAATCTGGGTATATATATGAGTTTTAGTATATTTGTTTTCAGATCTTACTAAAATTTACTTTTTGATGGATCGTTATATTGTGGACCGCGATAAAAACGGTGCGCCGTTAGTTTAAACGGAACGTGCATTTTGGTGCATGTATAGTCCTAAGCTAGCTCAGATTACTAATTCTTTTGGTTATAGTCCACTGTCGGACACAGTGACCAATTTCCTCGTTGAATTGTAGGCACCTCTTTTTGGTGGGACAGCTGGCCTGAAGATTTAAGGCTGCTCCATTCCCAAAGCCAAGGATCAAACCCTTGACCTTTGGTTAAGGATGGATTACTGGATAAGTCCCTTCAACTCAACCACATTCTCTAGGTTAATAAGGTTACTAATTTAGTAACAAATTAAATAACTAGAGAACCTCAACAGATTGATGACAATCGCATGTAGAAGGAATCCTTATTACCAAAACACAACTTATTACTATTACATTTTAGCTAGCAAATGACATTATTAACTAGCTAGGAGTAATGGTAACCTTTGACTTCAAAAAAAATCCACAACTGTTATTGTGAAACTTAGCACGCAGCAAATTGAAAAATCACAATAAAAAAATAAAATAACTTTTTTTTTTTAGAAGCAAAAAAATAAAAATAAAATAAATTAAATTGTCTATAGTTGACTTAAACTAAGAAAATGAATATATAGCTACACGAGAAGTGGAACTTAAAATCTTGTAGTTATTAAACAAACTGCTATTGGTATTGATTATTAAAGGGCATGGCAGACACACTAATCCTGGTTTTAGTAAATAATAATCATCCTTATTAAGGTAACTTTTAAGTGATAATTAATTAATCCCAACCGGAGACACAACAAGATTAAAGATGCTATCCGTCGCGCCGCAGTTTCCGACGACGCTGTCCAAGTATCCGGTGGAGCAATGGGCGCTAAGGTTTTCCGGTAGAATGAAGGTTGGAAACTCCGATAAGGGATCCATTGCCGGGCCCATTATGTCGTCGCCGGTGGTGTTAGGGTTTCCTAAGGTATTCATATTACAAGTATTGCCTTCCAAGTAACACAACAGCATATCATCGCCGAATCCAACGGCGGAGAACGCTGCTAGGTTTTGGTCGGAAAAGTTTAAGGTTGTCGGAAATTGATCAAGAGCGGCGGCGGAGACAAACATGTAGTCTTCGTCGTCTACATTAATGGGTGAAAGTGAAACCCTAGGGTTTCGCGCCGTCATCGGCGGCTCAGTCCACACCGCTTGCCAAGCTTTTAGCACGTCGAGAGTCGGCGGGACTGTGGGCGGCGGCGGAGGGTTGCTCGGCGGCTTGTGGAGAGAGGAACCGAACATGGTCGAGTGGCGGCGAACGGGGCGAGCTTCGGCTTCGAGCCGAGCGGTCTCCCATTGAGCCATGTGGCGGAGGTTGGCGGCTTCCTTGAAGCCGAAGGGATTGCTCTTTGGCTTGTGCGTGGTTGGATCAATTCCCATCTTACTTAGTCGCTTCTTCAAATGTGAATTCCAATAATTCTTTATCTCATTATCTGTTCTCATTGGCAGGTGTGCTGCAATGGCTGACCATCTATACATATTCAACCAAAAATAACAATTTCTCGAGTTAGTAAACGGACCCAAGAAGGGGAAATATAATAATTACCAAAGAATATAATTGCATGTAGAGTTTGAATATGGGTAGTTACCTATTGCCAAGAAGAGCATGGAGCTGAATGATGGTTTGTTCTTCTTGTAGACTAAATTTTCCTCTTTTAATATCAGGTCTTAAATAGTTAGTCCATCTCAATCGGCAACTCTTCCCACATCTTTTCAGTCCTAAACAAATATTTCGAGAAAAATTTAATTCGAACCCCAACTAAGCATTATCATATATATATATATATATATATATATATATATATATATAGAATTAGGTTCTGGTGCGGTTAGAGTGCCCAGGTGCGGTTGTGCGGTTTAATCTGGACCATTCATCTCGCTTAAATCAACGCTTATAATTGTCAAAATTTTAAAAAAAAAAAAAACGCAGTGGCAATTTTGTAATTTTTGCATGTAGGTCAAAATTAAGGTGAGCGGATATGTGATTAATGTGCGTGGGGTTTGTGCGTAAGATTGTGCTTAATGTGTGTCGGGTTTGTACTTAATATGCGTGAGGTTGTGCTTAATGTCAATAGTTGTTGAAACTTAAAATCTGTGAGTTAATATATTAAAGTGCATGGGGTTTGTGTTTAATGTCCGTGAGGTTATGCTTAATGTGTGTGGGGTTTGTACTTAATGTGCGTGAGGTAGTGCTTAATGTTAATAGTTGTTGAAACTTAAAATCTCTGAGTTAATATTTAAAGTGCGTGGGATTTGTGCTTAATGTGCGTGAGGCTGTGCTTAATGTGTGTGGGGTTTGTACTTAATGTGCGTGAGGTTGTGCAGACGCTATCATTTGTGTAGACGCTACTCATTTGTGTAGACGCTATGTGTAGACGCTAACATTTGTGTGCTATCATTTGTGTAGACGCTGTGTAGGCGCTATCTTCTTCCCGACACGCGTTTTTTTTTTTTATAATTTTTATTGATTTGAGCCGTTGATCTAAATTTGATCAACAGCTCAGATCTAACCGCACGGGAAGCTATACCCGCACCTGAACCCTTCCCTATATATATATATATATATATATATATACCCACCACCCACTATCAGTTAAAAAATCTTGATTCTTATGAGGTGGATTTAGGTGGATATCGAAAAGGCGGATTGAAATTGTCGATCCCTAATCATATTTATCCAAAGATTCAAATTTGACCCACCCAGCCTATTGGCCTCCTTTGTTTAATGAGTCGGTCTATTATAGACAACATATTTAGATTAGTTTACCTCCTTGCCAGAAGATCGCAAGGTAGAGTTTACTCGGTGCAGGCATACTTTGGATTAGTGATTTTAAATTTTCATTGTCAACCAAAAAAGGTAGAAAGAATGTATGGAATACCAGCTTTTGAAGGCAAAGAACGCCAGCTTCCATGGCCGTACTGCTGAATGTAAGCAACCAGCTTCTGGTCTTCTTCAGGTGTCCATGGCCCTTTCTTCAACCCTACCTTTTCAAAGCATGGTGATCTTCCCATTCTCAACCCTAGCTTGGCTTGCTCAGTCTGTCTATATAGAAAGAGAAAGAAAATAAAGAGATAGAGAGAGGGTGGGGAAGTTTATAGGTTGCAGGAAGCTAAGTTGACTTTATACAAGAGATCAGAGAAGAGGTAGGAATAGATATAATGGAGCCGGAAAGGATGACTTTGAGCATTATTTTTCTTTGGAAGAATTTTATTATTCTTAACATTATCGTGGTCTAACCTATTTATTCGATTTACCTCTCTTGGATAATTAAAAAAATAATAATAATTCAATTCTACATGTACTTTCATTTTATACTCTCATTTTTTATTCTTTACAAAGTGCCATGTTTTGGTTGCTTAATATGACAAATTATTGTATGGATCATGGTCTACACAGTGCTGTGTGGACCGTAACAAATAATTCATTTTTAATACACTAAAAGTACATTATTCGTATACTGAATATACATTATATAAAATAATGTGCTTTCAGTACTCAAATAATATACTTTTTCTGAATACAATGTAAATTTTTAATATACGAAAAGTACATTATTTGTTTACTGAATATATATTATTTGATAGTATGATTTATATAGTTGCGTAGATCATGGTCCACACAACAATGATTGACTTAATATAAGGTTAGTCATTATTTTATATTGTAAAAGTTGAGAATGAATTTTTGGGGTCCAAATAATATTTTAGTAAAAAAAAAAAAAGATAGAGAAATAATAACGATATCAATTGCAACATCTACTGCATGCCATAATTTGGTACTCATCACGTGGAAATGAGACGCCCTTCGTTGTTAAATAGTATAGTACGGCTACAATTATACTGTGGACTATGGTTCAAAATGGGATGCATTGTCTCACGTATTATTTTTATTATATTATTAAATGAAACTGCAATTGAAATGAAAATATAGTTGTGTTGAAATAAACTATATTATACAAAATGAAACTAAAAAACAATTTCACATATTTGAGTATATATATTGTCCAGCGAAACTATAGTTATATCAAAATGATATTACAATTTTATAGAAATAAAACTGACAATGCATATTTGATGCCCGGACCACAATGCATTGTGGACTGCAGTCCACCGTAAAATTTGCCATAGTACGGGCGTACCGCCTACTAAATAGGGCGTACGGCCATTTCCTCTACTTTGCACCACACCAATAAAATGTCTACAACAGTGACAAGCTAAGGGAGATGCATGGATACATACCATTTTTAAAGTCGTGTGTGTGTATATATATATATATATATATATATATATATATATACTAGTCTTTTTTATGCCCTATGCGCAAAAACATATGGCAAATATTTATGTTTTAAAAAATAACTAACAAATTTTTATTAATTAAAATCTAAATTAAATAAAATTTATTTATTATATTAATCCAATATATAATGTCTTCAAATATTATTATCGTTAAAAAATATAAGAAAAGATATGGTGGATACATGTGCATGGTAAAAGTAATGGAAAAGATAACAGAAGTTATAACGGTAAGGGTATTTTTGTCCAAAAAATTGTATAGTACAACTCTAAAAGTACAATGTACAAAATTGTTAGCACTAAAAACATAGATGATGGGGTATGGACCCAATGGGCTTAGGGCCTAGGTCATCGAACTACACATCAAAATGTAATTAGGTCATTGAACTCAAAAAAACATGCAATAGGTTTCCTAAACTAACCAATTTCATTCAATTAGTCTAATTTGCAGGTTGTACAGGTCACCCCAAATTTAAAATATTTTTTTAAAATAATTATTTTAAATTAAATTAAATTTTTTAAAAAAATAAAATAAAATAAAATAAACGTCACCGGCGTGCCAGAGATGAAGAAGTTTCTTCGTCTCCGTGGCCGGAGACATAGAGACCCTTCGTCTCCAGCTAGAGACGAATACATGGGTGGAGACTAAGAAACTTCCTCGTCTACGGCGTGACCATTTTTAAAAAAAAAAAAATTAATTTAATTTTAAATAATTATTTTAAATTTGGGGTGACCTGTTAGGAACTTGAAAAACCTGCACATTGAACTAAATGCATGAAATTGGTTAGTTTAGGGACCTAATTGCATGTTTTTTGAGTTCAATGGCCTAATTGCATTTTTGTGTGTAGTTCGATGGCTAATTTGACTCTTATTCATATATACATTGTTGTAAAAATCGGCCTAGGCACCCTAGGCCGTTCCGCTTTCACTATTAGGCGCCCAAAAATCGGCCGGGCGCCTAGGCGGCAAAATCGGCCTAGGCGGACAATTCGGCCGAGTAGGTCGATTTCGTTCGATTTTAACCGTTGTCGTCTAGTCCAGCCGTTCGTATACTAGTTTGATACTTTGAATCTTTGGATGATTGAAATATTTGAATATTTTCATACTTGAGTATTTTTATTTTTTTTAATATTGTTTTGATGTTATGACTTATTAATTATCATTATTTCATTTATTTGGATGTGTTATTTGATTGAAGGTTGAAAAGAGCCTCATTAAAATTGTCAAACTGCAAGTCTGTCACTATTTTTTTAGCGCCGCCTAGATTCCGCCTAGGCGCTAGGTGTTGCCCGGGCGCCTAGCGCCTATTGCAACCATATGCGTATATATATATATATATATATATATATATATATATATATATATATATATATATATATATATATATATCAATGTTGAAAAAATCGCTAGGCGCCCTCTAGGCGCTTGGGGACCGCCTAGAGCGCCTAGGCGGGTGCCTAGAACGTCTAGACGGGCGCCTAGAGCGCCTAGCCGAGCGCCTAGCGCCTAGGCGTCGATTAATCGCCGCCTAGGCGCGATTTTGCAACAGTGATATATATATATATATATATATATATATATATATATATATATATATATATATATATATATATAAAGAAATGGGTTCCGGTGCAGTTGTGTGTGTCAGGTGCGGTTGCGGAGTGAGATGAGAGCCATTGATCTTGTCAAAATCAACGTCCAGGATTAACAATTTTTTTTTAAAATGCGTGACAATTTGATTTTTTTGCATCTTTGTCAAATTTAAGATGCGTGGTTTTCCTTCTTAAGGTGTGTGATTTTTGTGTTGTGTGCTTAAGATGCGTCAATTGTTGAAATTTAAGTGCGTCAGTCTAAAGCCTTAGGTGCGTGATTTTCCTTATTAAGGTACGTTATTTTCCTTCTTAAAAAATAAAATAAAATGAAATTTTATTAATTTCATAAACAATTACATTACCAAATATGCGCTAATTTTGTACACAAAAGGAAAGAAGGAAGTTTGGTAGATTTCTTTCAATCTTATGCAACATAACAGGTGCTTAGGCAAATCCAGGTGCTCAGATGAGAGCATTAATGGAAGATGCGCGTTTTTTATATATAAAAAAAAATTCATTGATTTGAGATGTTGATCTAGATTCGATCAACGGCTTAGATCTAACCACATTTTTTTTAACCTCTGAGCATCTCCGGACCAGAATTTTTCCATACATATATATATATATATATATATATATATATATATATATATATATATATATATATATATATATATATATATATATAAGCGTGCCCAAGTGAGAACGGACACTCATGAAAGAACTTAGAACCACTCGGAATTGTCCATGTATCCAAATTTAACGGATCATATGTAATTTAAAACAAAAAAAAAAATAAAAAAAAAATACTCCGTGACGTTTTCATAAATAACTCAAACTTTGGTGCAAGTAATATGCGTTAAAAGTGCAAGTAACTAGTGCAAATGTGCAAGTAAAATCATTTAAAAGTGCCACCATTTTCACTTTATTGTGCAAGTAATTATCTTTTTAACATTGGTGCACCTAATGATAATGTCTTTGACATTGGCGCACTTAATGATAACATTTGGTGCAACTAATGATAACGTTATTAGATACACTTAATATTAATGCTCAGTGTACATTATTTGTTGCAATGGGACTACCTCCCCCGTGGAACTGTGAAACCCAACATAGATGCACAATTCAACCATATTTGTCAATTTGATTTCACAAAACAAACTAAACACGCGCGCTTTGATAAATTTATATCTATACATATAATAACATAAGAGTAAAAATTGTAAAATAGCAACTTAGAACGGAGCGTTATGTTGTGCAACCATGTGCACCATGCAAGGTGCACACGGAATTGGATCCATAATTTCTATACTATAGATCCATAGTTTTTATACTATAGATTCATAATTTCTATACTATAAATTCAGAATTTCTATACTGTGGATTCATAATTTCGAAACTGTAGATTCATAATTTCTATACTATAGATTCATAATTTCTATACTGTATAGTTATCAAATTATGAACATATAGTTCAGTGATTTGTGAATACAGAGTTCAATAATTGAGAATATGAACATTGAAAATTATAAACATAGAGTTTTGTAATTGTGAATATAGAGTTCAATAATTATGAATTTACAGTATAGAAATTATGAATCTATAATATAAGAATTATGAATTCATGCATAGTGCACACGGTTGGACAACATAATTTGCCACTTAAAACCTTTAAAATAGCATTCATGGGCACATCCAACTGAGCTGCTCCTTTTAGGGAGACATTCAATTTATAATATACACATTTGACAAGCAGTGTCCTAAATCTGATATATGTATATATATATATATATATATATATATATATATATATATATATATGGCAACAAGCCAACAACAACATTAATTAATCTGAAGTTAATGTCGAGTATATATATATATATATATATATATATATATATATATATATATATATATATTATATAGAGGTTCCGGTGCAATTGTGTGTGTCAGGTACGGTTATGGGGTGAGATGAGAGTCAATGATTTTGTCAAGATCAACGTTCAGGATTGACAAAATTAAAAAAAAAAAAAAAAAAAAAAAAAAAAAAAAAAACGGTGACAATTTGGTCTTTTTGCATCTAGGTCAATTTTAAGATGCGTTATTTTTCTTCTTAAGGTGCATGATTTTTGTGCTGTTCTTGAGGTGCGTCAGTTGTTGCAAACTTAATTGCCTCAGTCTAAAGCTTTAGGTACGTGGTTTTCCTTCATAATTAAGGTGCGTTGTTTTCATTCTAAAGGTACGTGGTTTGTGTACTTAAGGTGCGTCAGTTGTTTAAACTTAAGGTGCGTGGTTTTCCTTCTTAAGGTACGTTGTTTTCCTTATTAAAGTGTGTTATTTTTTTCTTAAAGTGCGTTGTTTTCCTTCTAAAAAAAATAAAATAAAATGAATTTTTATTAATTTCATAAACAATTTCTTGAATTCCAACACAATTACATTACCAAATATGCCCTAATTCTTGTACACAAAAGGAAGGAAGGAAGTTTGGTAGATTTCTTCAATCTTAAGCAACATAACAGGTGCTCAGACAAATCCAAGTGCTCATATGAGAGCATTAATAGACAACGCGTGTTTTTTTTTTTAATTTTCATTAATTTGAGCCGTTGATCTAGATTTGATCAACGACTTAGATTTTACCCTTGTTTTTTTTTTTTTTTTTTTTTTTTTTTTTTTTTTTTACCTTTGAGCATCTCTGCACCAAATTGATCCATATATATAAGCACTCAAGTGAGAACGGATGCCCATGAAAGAACTTAGAATCAATCAGACCTGTCCATGTGTCTAGATTTAACGGATCAGATTTAATTTAAAAAAAAAATGCGGTAATATTTTCGTAAATAGCTTAAACTTTGGTGCAAGTAACATGTGTTAAAAGTGCAAGTAACTAGTGCAAATGTGCAAGTAAAATCACTTAAAAGTGCCACCATTTTCACTTAATAATGCAAGTAATTTAACTTTTTAACATTGGTGCATCTAATGATAACGTTTTCGACATTGGTGCACTTGATGATAAAGTTTGGTGCAACTAATGATAACGTTAGATACACTTAAAATTTATGCTCAGTGTACATTATTTGTTCCATTTTTAATACATTTTACTTGCACTTTTAATACATTAAAAGCACGTAACAGTTTCATATAATACATCTAAGTGCAAGTAAAATGTATTACACGAGAAAATCACGGCTAAACCAAAATAACACAGATGCACAAATTCATAAAATTACAAAAATATCCTCCTAATTTAAAATCTAGAAGCACGGACTCAAAATAAATCAATGAAATCTAAATCAAAGAAGTATGCTGATCACTCTCTTCGGCGCAAGTTATGGGATTTGAATTCCTGTCATCTATGCTGGGATAATAATTGTGTTTGTCTTATAAATGTTTATGTTTGAAAGGTTGCCCCTAATAACAGGGTGGATTAAGGTAATATACTAAGAACTGATCTTCATGTGATCTACTGAATTTGGGTTCTGTAAAAAAAAAATAGTAAACAATTGCTGCGTTTCTGAAAATTATCCGTAGAATTTTGGCAGGTATTGATTCAAGGTTATTGGCCCTACATATAAATGTTCTAGTACTACGTAAATAAATGCTGCATTGGGGAAATAGTAATTTGGTACATATTACATAATGATCAGAAAGGTATCCATTCAGATTTACTTGTCCTGGAGAGTCATCATATCCTACAACTGATATAGTACTTCTCCATTACTTTCCAATGTTAATTAATCCAACGAACCTCTAAAACTATAATTGGTGGGGGAATTGTCACCAAACATTAGTAACTCGAGGTATAACCCTAGGCAATATAGCTACAGCCCATGCACCCTATGCCTGTATGTAAATGTACGCATATAATAAATGAATTTTGTTGTTTTCTTTTAATGTTGGGGCCTTGGTCGCACTTGGATCAGGCTGACACACTGTTGATTTATATTATCTTTTTGGGATCTTTGACGGTTTAGTTTGAATTGATTAATTATGGAAAATTTGGATTGGTTTATATCATTGTAATCTTTATTGGTTATGTTTTAATCAACAAACTATGGACAGGATATGTTGATTTCTCTTTGTGGTCGATTGTCGGTGATCAATGCCAGATTTAACTACTTTTTGGGAGCTTTTAGTGGTCAATTTGGGCTTAGATTTGCTTTATTTATGCTTAAAATGCCCTGAAATGTGATAAATTGTGTTTAAGGGCTAACTTTGAGGCATTTTTTTGTGTTTTGTAGGGAATATGATCAAATCAAGGGCAAATTAGGCAAAATGAGCAAAAATAGGATGGAAACAAAAGTATGCTATTACGACCTGAGTTACGCTCGTAACAAAGCTCATACCCCGCGCTCAAGATCAGAAAGATCATTCCTGCTATTACAAGCGACATTATGCTCGCAATGGAGGTTCGTAACAAAGAACATCAAAAAGTCAGTTTTGCTCATAATGCCTCATGTAACAAGAAGCATCAGAATCTCATTCTTGCTATTATGAGGCACGTTAAGCTCCAGTCGTTATATTATAGACCGCGGTGCATGTGCACCGCGGTCAAAAACAACGTCGTTTCTTTAAGTAAAGAAACGGCTCGCCGTTAGAGTTAACGGAGTCCGTTTGTTTGGTGTATTAAACACCAACTGACACTACAGTATATCCAAACCGACACTGCAGTTATATCAAAATGATACTATAGTTATAGTGAAATGAAACTGCAGTGTATATAAACTGAAACTGAATAACATTTCACATATTTGAGTGTATATTGTACAATGAAGATGTAATTATATCAAAATGATCATGTAGTTGTGTTTTAATAAAACTATAGTGTATATAAAATAAAATTAAATAACATTTTTACATATTTGAGTCTATAAATATCGAATGAAACTATAGTTATATCGAAATGAAACTGTAGTTATGTTCAACTGAAACTGCAGTGTATACAAAATGACACTGAATAACAGAGTTACTTTTTGCAAAAGGGTGCGAAACGACGAAAATAAACACTGTTAATTTTCATTTAAAAAAAAAGACGCGCGGTTCATAATCGATTATGCACCGCGGTGCATAATATAATTTGCCCTATAAAATGGATGAGTCTTTTCTTTTCTTAGGTTTTCTCCGTAAACTAGTTTTGTAGTACTTTTTTCCTTTTACTTTTCCAACACTTTTAAATACAATTCCTTTTCAATTTCAATTTCCAATCAATACTTAGATTTACTTTGAGTTACTACCTAATTTAATCATCACCTATAGTGATTTTAATTTTCTCGATTTAGTCCTAAATAATTTTTTGTATTTAATTAGGTCCTCGACTTTAATGGTTAATTATCCATTGAGTCCTCGACTGTTAAAACCAAAGACTAAATCAAGAAAAATCATTGTAGTAGATGACTAAATTGTGTAAAACCACTATATTCGAAGACTAACTTGGGTAAAACTACTATAGTCGATGACTAAATTAGGTACTAATAGAGGTGAATTACCAAACTATCTTAACAAAGAACTCAATTGGATAAAATCATCAAAATTGAGGACTTAATTAAGCACAAAAATTGTTAGAACTAAATTGAAATACCTACTATAGTCTATGACTAAATTGGTTATTAATTCGATTTACTTTCAATTGCATATTTGCATCATTGGATCAAGGATTGAAGATTCCAATTTCAATATAGATAAGTTCTTCTTCATTTCCATTTATTGCAATTTAATTTGTGCTTTGATTACATTGATTTAATATCTTGTGATAGTTATGGATTGTACTTTTGTTATTGAAATCCTTGTTATTTCCTTTTCATTATGTGTGAGTAGATTTCTAAGGAGTGTGATAGGGATGTAGATTATGTTTTTGGATATGTGATCTTGAATTGGTTGATTAGGGGAGATGAAGCTTGATTTGGATGATGTTGATCAACATGATTGAGTCCCGATTAAGAAGTGACAACCTAATCTAGGCTCAGGGATGGGTTGATCAATCATACTTCGCTTTTGAGAAAATGAGAGTATGTGACGTCTAGGACGCCAAATGTTCGACACAACGCCTCCGAATTAATATGACATCCTTCATCTTATAAATTAACTGTTTCCCTTGTTCACGATTCAATTGCATTTCCCCGTCCTAATCGAAGTTCTTATTCTCCTCCGATTTTGTCTTCATTGTTATATATGTTGTTTTTTTTTTTTTTTTTTTTTTTTTTTTTAAACTATTGCATTCTCCAAACTTTTACTTGGGGTAAGTTTTTCTTTTTGAAGTGTTAGTATTTTGTGCTTGAGAAACAAAACACTCAACTCTTATCACCAATCCTTGAGACAATATCCAGTTTAAAGATACCCTCCCACACAACATTCACTCAAAATACTCTTCATTAGCCGGCTAGGTCATATAAATTTAACCGCAGTAAATAAGATGCATGTAGTCATAAATTATAAATATTTAAAAACACACATTTATTAGATTTGATGCATCTGACAACGTATTCATTAAGAATAAATTTTTGTCCAGATGAACTATCTAGAAATAAAACGAATTGAACTCCCAAATTTAACTGAAAAATGTTGTAGCCACCAAAATGGGAAGTGGTAAATGATACTGACTGTAGTGAGGACAAGTTTTAAAGATGCTAGTAAATCAATAACGACAATATTAATTCATATATGAAAGTTGTTATTTTCTTAAAAAGAAAAAAAATTATCAGCTTTCTTGGATCTAAAAGGTAAAATTTCTCGTCTCGAGACCTATACACCCTGATTTTACAGGAATTGTAAAGAAGTTAATTCACATTGAGGGTGAAAATCCCATACGAGGGTGTAAACGCCTCTTTGAGTGGAAAACTAATACCTAATGCCTACAATGAACTATTCTTACAAGAGGGTGAAACTCACATTTTGTAGCTGTCAACATTTGATCGTGTATCATGGGTGCAGTGTAATTTGCCACTCAAAAAACAATTGAGTTACCCGTGAGAAAAATTTATCACCTTTCTTACCATGCCAAATAGATGGCATTCGGAAAACATTGATGATCTATTTAAAGTGAAAGAAAAGAAAAGAACATGACTCCCGTACCTAAAGATCACGAGTTTGATACTTATTAACACTTATTTAATCGAGTCCATCGTACAAAATTTTTCTTGTGCCATTAACATGTCCTGTATGGTTTGCAAGCTATTATAAATGAACATATACTATATTATAACAGAGTCAGTAGTAATAAAAAAAAATTAAAAAAAATAAAAACTTTCACGTACTCTAGTCACCGAGGTGGCCCTTTCTTACCATGCTTTTTACAAACAATCAAGCTCCAACCTAAACCTTACCTCTTAATCATTGTTTATTTTTGTTAATATTTTCAACTATTATATTATATTTTGAATCTCATTCCTTACCAAGTTGTGACATGTCTAAACTTCATTTTTTTGGGTACAATGCTACAATCTAAGCTTCTTATTTTACCACACACCCTTACTCACTAAACACTACAAAAAAAAATACCAAAATACTCCTATAAATTTACATACATATTAAATATCTACTAATTTCATTTACTTACCTACCAATTTTTATACCAATAAATTTAATTGAATTAATAACCAATTTCGTCTGGACTATAGTGAAATTACCGATTTGGTCATCCGCTATCATCCTTACCAAATTAAATCCTTAACTTTGAAAAACTTATCCAATTTCGCCATCCGTTATCATCCTATATACGGCTCAAATTAACTATCATCCTATGACGCAAATTGATGGGAGGACGAAATTGGGTAAGACTTTCAAAGTTGATGACTTAATTTTGTAAGGATGATATATAGTTGAGGCCCAAATCGGTAATTTTGTTATAGTCAAGGCCCAAGGGACCAAATTCATCATTAACTCATTAATTTTTCTTATAACAAAATTCTCATGCCATGCACTTAGCAATTTAGCATAATGTTGGTACCCCACCCCCACCCCACAGGTTATAATATTCAAAGAAAGGCAAAGATAGATATACACAGTCTCCCCCATGCATTATTTGACAACTTTACATGAGAATGTGACCATACACAAGCCATCTCTAATCCTTAACATCTCATGAAAAGTGAACTTTTTAGTAGCACTTGCAACATTGCCATTCCACCTGCTTTATAAAAAGCCACATGCATAAGCTCATCTCATCTCTAATGCATATATCTTTGGTTGACAACAGATAGATATATGAAGTATATATAGCCCGATCAGCTATAGGTAACCTAGACTGAATTATCTTTTTATGATTCATTACTGACTAGCATCACAAGGTCAGGTTTACCTAGTGCACACTTTGTTTTGGTCAGTTCTGGACAACTTAGGTCGGTTTACCTGGCCTTCTCGTGATCATTTGTCAACTAAGGCGGGATTTACCAGTGCACTCTCTTTGATACTGGCTACAAGTTCCCTCGTCATTCAAAAAAAAAAAAAAAGAGATATATGGAGTGTATATATATATATATATATATATATATATATATATATATATATATATATATATATATATGCTTGCACAGTTGCACTAGAGTTGCTGTAGGTGTTAGTGTTTCAGTCTCCATACTTAGAAAGGTGAAGCCCTAAATTTGAATTAGGGTGGACGAACCATCGTCATTGTGGGCCAATGGTTCACATCTCTTTGGTGTATGTGAGATTGCTTATTTGTGCCACCATGAAGATCAGATAGAGTGGAGAAAGAAAAATGTCCTCTTTTGTCTAAAGTATAGTGCAGATTGTTGGTTTAACTTTTAGTTCAATTATGTTAACTTGATTTTTTTAAAAAGAAAAAAAAAGGAAAAAAAAAAAGAAAGAAAGAAAAATTCCACCCAAATACAAATTCGTCCATTAATTGTGTATAATGGTACGATAAATTAATTGAGCGCTTATTATACTACGTTAAAAGTTATAAATAGTGTATATTTATTAAATAAAAAAAATTATGAATTATAAGAAATCTTCAAAGTAAATAAGAAAAAAAAAATTAAAAAGATAGGTTTAACTCCTGAATATATAATATAGTTAAATTTACTTCGTAATATTTACTACTTAACAAGTTAACCTTACCCCAAAAGGCTGAATCCCCAACCCTAAAGGCCCCCCCCACACTCCGACCCGACAGAGCATGTGGGAGGATGTAAATCACGGTAGCTCAATGGGTTAGTAGATGTAAATCACGGTGACTCAATGGGTTAGTAGACAGTGCCAAATACCGATACGCAAAAAAATCTGCCCACTTTAAACATAATTCTCACACTGCCACCGTCAAGGTTCGAACCTTGGTCTTTAACAAGTTAACCTACTCCTATATGTAGGATGTAGCAGTCAACTATAATTAATAGCTTATAACTATGACTAGCTATTTTGAAATCTTTATAAATTAGAATTCAAAATCTATTCCTTGACATAAATGTATTATATATATATATATATATATTGTCCCTCTATACCTTTATCCAAATTTGTTACATTACATAATGTTGAGGCCCACAGACCATCAATTATAAATCTATAATATAAATTAAAATTATTCATTTACTTAAAATTTATATATATGATGCAATAATATGACAATCATTATTAGTTTTTTTTTTTTAATATTCCAACATAGTTATCCACTTTACTTGGGCCAAGAAAATTTATTCATTATTGACGAACAAAAGTGAATTTTTTTATGATAAGAAAATCATAATTAATTATTATCTGAAAGTGTTCAATAAATAAATTTTATTTTTATGTAATAGCTCGCAAATTACATAGGAGGGGTAAATTACCGCAAATTATGCCATGGAATCGTGTTCACCGAGAATGGTGAACACAAAGCAAAACGACGTCGTTTTTAGGCAAAAAATAAAAATAAAAAATCGCGGATGTGGAGTTAACGGCGCGCGTTTGATCAAATTATGAATTTTCTGTTATGAGATTATGAATTTTATGAAAATTCATAATCTCATAACAGAAAATTCATAATCTTATAACAGAAAATTCATAATCTCATGGTTCCAAAGTGAATGTGTAGGCATGGTTCCAAAGTGAATGTGCAGGCATGGATTCATAATTTATGAATGTCCGTGATTTCGGACGGGAATATGTAGGCATGGTTCCAAAGTGAATGTGCAGGCATGAATTCATAATTTATGAATGTCCGAAATTATGAATGTAATGAAAATTCATAATCTCATAACAGAAAATTCATAATCGCATAACAGAAAATTCATAATCTCATAACTGAAAATTCATAATCTCATAACAGAAAATTCATAATCTTATAACAGAAAATTCATAATCTCATGGTTCCAAAGTGAATATGTAGGCATGGTTCCAAAGTGAATGTGTAGGCATGGATTCATAATTTATGAATGTCCGTGATTTCGGACGGGAATGTGTAGGCATGGTTCCAAAGTGAATGTGCAGGCATGAATTCATAATTTATGAATGTCCGAAATCTTTGTTCACCTCAAATTAAAGTGAAACCGCAAAATGTGAAAATAAAGAAGAAAAGTCACGCAATTAATTAAAAAAAAAAAAATAACGGTGTGCTAACACCGTTGGAACCGTGTTCACCATGAATGGTGAACACGGTTCCATGGCATAACGTCCCGTAAATTACACTAACAAGACATTATGCATGTTGTGAATTCAATTGCAAAGACATGGGTAAGAATTAAACTCCTAACTTTTAAATACAACAATCATGTTTTATCCATTTACTCATTATTTTCAGGACTTTTTTTCTTTTTTGTTCAATGTTCTTTTAGTTTAATTTATTATTATGGAATACATACAACTTTTTATCCGATGAATATTATATATATATATATATATATATATATATATATATATATATATATATATATATATGTCAGTTATCGTTGAAAAGTTTGGCCATAATCTGCGCATGCCAACTAAATAAAAAGACATAAATAAATAAATAAATAAATAAATAAATAAAGACTATAAAAGTAAGACCCAATCCAATTCTGACGGCTCTGATTCAAGAAATATTCCCTTTCATCTAAGGCAAAATAATATTCAACGATGTGCATGGTAAGACAAAACATTTCGAAGGCACAATAATGTGTTTTGAAAGACTCAACAATATGTTCTGGAAGACTCAATAATATTAACTAGAAGACATATATGTATGCTCTTGAAGACACAACATTATGCTCTAAAGGGTACGACGTGTGCTCTGTAAGAAGGAAAAATGTACTAAAAGACCAAAAATTAAAAAAAAAAAAAAAAATCAACTTACATACACAAAATTATCATAATGTCACCGTGTTTTTTTTTTAAATATCTCCATTTTGGACCCTTGATCTAGACTAAATTAATGGATAAGATTAAACCATATTTTTCACATAACTGTGACCCTTTAAACGAGAGGTATTAGGTTCAAAACCCAATGTGGTGGCTTTGACTACTTTAGTAGGTTGATAAGATATGTATAAACAGATACTACATTGCAATTGAGTCATAAGTATTAAAAAAAAAAAAATCATTTAGCTCTTCACATTCGCAAAATATTCTAAAACAATAGTTTTAAATATTATACTGATTCTTCACACTTAGGGAACCATCAAACCACTATGATTTAACTCTTGCACAATTTCTGTACGGCTAAAATATTGGAGCTCTCACTTGTTGCACACAAGGTTCTAACGGAATCAACGCATCTAATTAAAACATATCGTGTGAAAAATATTAATTATTATTAACATTTTTCTTTTAATTAATATGTTAAATGTTTGTTCCATGTTAAAGATTTCCATTATTATTTCAATTATAATTAATTAAGCTAGTGATCAATTCAACCCTGCCACGCTGGTGGGTGGGTGATCATGGGCCCTGCAAAAGTCACTAACAAATACAAATAAAATATTGGGCTGATGTTGAGATCTAATGGTGGATCAGCTTCCAATTAACAGGCCCATGAATGAGGTGGCTGGATAAGAACCAAGCAATGAACTCAACCACCCAGCCCCCCCACCCCC
Source organism: Ipomoea nil (assembly GCF_001879475.1). Taxonomy (NCBI): domain Eukaryota; kingdom Viridiplantae; phylum Streptophyta; class Magnoliopsida; order Solanales; family Convolvulaceae; genus Ipomoea; species Ipomoea nil. The sequence goes on from NW_017619515.1 coordinate 1,199,426, forward strand.
TCCTAATGGTGCTTATCTTTAAATCCCACCATTTATGAGGGACACGTGTCAATTTTCTAAGTAGAGAATGAGAACTACTTTCGGAAGATTGTGATTTAATTTTTTTAATTATATATTATTTCCTGTAATTATTTATATATTTATTGCTAATCGTCATCATGGTGTTGGAGATTGGAGAATGAGTTCAGAATATCCATTAGATCATGATAGAGATATGCTTGTTGCTAGAGATAGCAATTTTAATCCGCTCTGCAGATATTCACTTGAATTCACTTTACAAGAGTCTTTTTTTTTAGTGATAGTAGATGGTAGGTCGGTGGTGGGTTTTAAAAAAGTAAAGTCGTTGTGGGTCGGGTTGGATTCGGGTTCTATGTACAAAACTTGTCTAAAACCCCATCCGACCCACTATTTGTGTGTGTGTGTGTATATAGACAGGCTGCGATTTGAAGGGTCGAGTTTAGCATCTTGTCATTGAAACAGTATAAGAAAATAAAGCTCGCATGGGCTTAACTCAATGGTTCAGTTGGCAGTATTTGAGAAAAGAGACCAAGGTTCGAACCACGGCGGCGGTAGTGTGGGGATTATGACCAAAGTGGGCAGATCTCTTGTGCGCACCAACATTTGGCCCTATCTGTTGAGCCATTGAGTCTGAATAAAGTTGCGCATTCACTACTAATTATAACTTTTGATGTAGTGGTAAGCATTTGATCTGACAATTGATATTAGAGTCACTGACCCATATATTATTGAAAGTAGTTGAGGCTCGGAGGGGAAGAGATCGTTGAGCGATGGCTGACTCATTCATTACTATCTATAACTTTTGGCGTAGCACTTATTTAATTTTAAAGAAATTTTAAAGTGTCGATCAACACCAAAACCATGTTAATAAATTGATCTAAAAAGTCGTATAAAATATTATTTACATGGATATTAATACTATCTGGTACAATGTATCTATTATAGTTGTTTGATTAATGTCATAAGTATAACACAACATTATACAGGTGTTTATTGTTTTATATATTTATTACAAACACTTTTTTTGAATATTGACTCTATTACAATGTAATATGACTAGTATTTGACAAAAAGTCAATGCTCTCACCCTAGAGTTCAAACCTGAGACTTCTCATTTGAAGACCCACAACTATACCAATCGACCACAACTATTACAAGCATTTTTAAAAGTGAAAGTTTCTTGTTTCAAGAATGGTATATATTGGATGTTTCATTTTTAAAAATACAAATTTTTAATTGACCAAAGAATTTTGGATCCAAAAATAGCAAAAAAAAAAAAAAAATTAAATTAATTTTTTTTTAAAAAAAAACATACAAGTTTATAATTAAGCTTTTAAGGAGTGGGCATGCAATGATGCAATGCCATTTTATGCATTATTCTCACGCGGTTCTATGGGATTGGAAATGGAAATAAATTTTAAAAAGAAAACAAAAAAAAAAAAAGAATAATTCCAACATTTCCTTAATTGCCTTATTGGCTAGCTCTAATTTGGAAAATCTTTTTGCTGGAAAGGTTCTTTAGTATCTCTGCTTTTTGACCAATTTGAAAAAAAAAAAAAAAAAAAAAAAAAAAAAAAAAAAAACAACAACAACAACAACAACAACAACAACAACAAAAACAAAACCAAAAACAAAAAAACAAAACAAAACAAAAACAAAAACAAAAACAAAAAACAAACAAACAAACAAACAAAATAGAACAGAACAAAAACAAAACAATTATATATTTTGAAAATAACCTATTATTATTTTTTTGAAAGGAAATAACCTATTATTTAGTTATACACTTATACTATGTTCGTTGATTCAATTATGAGTTATTATATTTTCAAAAATGATGCTAGACTTGACTCTTGCCTAACAATTTCTTAGTTGTCAATATATTTTTTTATACTTGTATTATAGCTGGCGGTTAGAATCAGGTACTTATTCTAGACTACTTTTAACCAATAATTGTCAAAAAAAACTATAGTTAATGGCAAAGATATAACTTTATTTCTTTATATACCTGCATAGTAACCAACGCCAGCATCGGGTTTTGATAGCAAGATGCTGGATTTAACCTTTCAATCTCCATTGAACAATTATCTTATTATTTTTCCTTATCGAAAATATTTGTCAAATATAATGCCACACTAATCTTAAAATGGGTGGCTGAATAGGTGAAATATGATTCTTATACAGGAATGTTACGAGTTCGAGTCATACCAACACCCTTTCTTGGTTGAGGCGGTCGCACAAGGTCTTCCTAATGAAACTTACTTTTCTTGTGCGGTTTGCAGATCACTACACGAGTAACGTAACGTGTTACATTTATGGTACACTCATACATGAACCCTATCTTCCACATTGATGAATAAAAGTTGGTTAAAGTGGCACCAACACAAAAGAAATAAGGATATGAAGGATAATATTCCTCTCATAGGATTTCATTGGTGGAAGAAAGAGTTTGATATAATATGGAGTGATTTACATAATCTTTTTTGCAAGTAAAAGACGACAAAAAAACCCTCACAAATAAATTGCCCATCTTTCTCATTTGCAAACATTTCAAACACTTCTGCCTTTCATTTTCCTCTCTTTCAATTCCTCCCTCTTATTAGATAGCCAAAAAGAGAAGAAAAAACCAAACACAAAAATGGTGGCTAAAAACAGGTCGTCTGACCTTCCTCCTGGTTTTAGGTTTCATCCGACCGACGAGGAACTAATCATGTATTATCTCCGAAACCAGGCAACTTCCAAGCCCTGCCCGGTGTCCATTATCCCAGAAGTCGATGTTTACAAGTTCGATCCTTGGGAATTACCTGGTTAGTACATATACATATATAGACATATTTGTTATAGTATTATTAATCTCTCGGTTATAGTCACGTTTTAAAAGATAACTGGTGTAATGTTTAAGTGGAATTTTTTTTTTTTTTGTAGATAAAGCAGGGTTTGGAGAAAACGAATGGTATTTCTTTACTCCACGGGATAGGAAGTACCCAAATGGCATTCGTCCTAATCGTGCAGCGGTATCGGGCTATTGGAAAGCCACGGGCACGGACAAGGCCATCTATAGTGGCTCCAAATATGTGGGTGTGAAGAAGGCTCTTGTGTTCTATCAGGGCAAGCCACCTAAAGGCACCAAGACTGATTGGATTATGCATGAGTATCGCCTTAGCGACTCAAGATCACACCCGCCCAATAAGCAAAATGGATCCATGAGGGTACGTATATATGCTTTAGCCCCAGCTAACTTCTTTCAATTCACTGACTAGGCAAAAATTTCTGAACTCGATCTTAACTGAATTTTCTGGTGTGCAGTTGGATGATTGGGTTTTGTGTAGAATTTACAAGAAGAAGAGCATGGGGAGCACTAATAGAGCCATGGAGATAATGAAAGTTGAAGTAGAGACACAACCACAAGTTATTTCAATGAATAATTGTGAGCCATTGATTGGTAGTGGACCACAAGGATTGATATTGCCAAGGCCATGTTCATTAACACATCTATTGGAATTGGGTTACCTCGGATCAATTCCCCAACTCTTAGGTGACGAAGACAACAACAATAATTTCCAAAATTACCCAAATCTTGACCATCATCATCAAAGTCCATTAATGGGCAGCAGTAGTGGAAATGTCCCTTTTGCCATTGGTGAAACTCCTCCACAGCACCAATGGCAATATAGCAGCCAACAAAGTGGGTTCTCCAACCAGCCAATGCCAATTTTTGTCAACCCTGTTGCATTCCAGTTCCAGTGACATCAAGGGTAGATTTGACAATTCCAAGGTGGGAAATGTAAAACATCTCAGGGGATACATACATAGTTACATACTATGATCAAGATCAAAGTAGTTGCCGTCATCATTCGGTCATCATCAAGAATTGGATAATGTTTAGAAATTAAATGGAAATTAAAAGATGACCCATAATGTCAGTCCACTGTAATTTTAATTAATGTTCTACCCCGGTCCCCACGTGCTTGAGAAAATGTTAAATTAGTTGGTTTGTTGTGTTTCTACCTTGCTGAATTGTAATAAATTTTTGTTTTTATCTTCTTTCTCCACGAAGTTGCTTTTTCAAATGTGAGATCAGAGTTCGATCCCTAATTAAGGCAGTATTGATTTTTTATATTTCAGTAAATTGAGAAAATAATTATGAATAAATACTATATTGTAACAAAGTCAGTAGCACTCATAAAAAATAATTGTCTTGAATTGACTGACCCTTTAATAAACTAAAAACCAGCCTCATAATAAGTTAGATAGTTTTATCATTAGTTAACCAACTCAAATTGAGAAAGTTAATAGACAGTTCTCGCAAGATATAGTAAGTTGATTTGAAATCTTGTAATTATCAAGTTAACTACCTGACCAATTCAGTTGGTCCGATCCCCTTAGACCCCTTATAATATAATTATGATATTTTGATTTACGAAAATTAAAAACTTATCTCCATTATCTGAGGTGCACACTGAATAAAATGAGTCTTGTAATTCTAATTGCTAAAGGGTCATAATGAGGTAAGCCAACCTAAATTACCCTTATACTTATGATACTTAATTCAATTAAAGAAAGTCTGATCTATTCACACGTGGTTTATTATGGTCATCTCTTTTAATTTTATTTTATTTTTTTGTTTAAAACGATAAGGATACAATTATAATATTGTTAATCCAAGAATACAATTATTCAATTATACCATGAGGTTTGAATTGAACTCATAGGGATCACATGCTTTACGTGGTCAAAGTGTTAGAAAAATCAAATACTATATGCCTCTATGGAATTTTTCAACTTAGTCCATCTATTTACATTTTAATCAATTTAATTTGATACTTGTATATACTTTTTTAAATTAAAGGTTAAAAAAAACTAGTGTAGATAACTTTGATTTTATGCAAACGTCCGCATCTCTTATTCGAATGTATACTCTGGGTGAAGCCTACCTTATAATCCTAACCGGTAAAGGATTACAAGAAGGTAAATCAGTCTAAGTTGTCTATAATTGAGTGATTCAAGAACTTAAAATTGAACTTCGTGATTACTAAACCAATTCGACTACTAGAGTTGCTCCCAACTAGCATAGTTAACTATAAACATTAGTTGATGTAGCGCAGCTCTAGCGTATTAAAATTAATTGACGTGACAAAACTGCACTAACTTTTATATTTATTTTAAAATTTATAAAAATATTAAAGTAATAAACTATACAATGAAATTAAAATCAAATGTGAATATATACAATATGATTATGTAAATCATTTCTCAAACAAAATTTTTAATCATATAATTAATTATGATGTGATATGTCAAAGAATATATTTTATTTAGAAATACATATATATTAATAGAAAATGAGGGATGCATGCACGAGGGAGAAGGGAGATTGGAGGGGAGTGTGGTGTATGGACCACTTTAGCCTTGAGAATGGGAAGGGAGTTTGGTGCATGCATGGCAGCTTTAATTTATTCCACGACGTTGACATTTGGAAGTTGAAAGGGGCATTATGGAAAAGGATAAGTGTAATTATATTCTACAGGTAAATTTTTCGTCATATATTTCAATTTTATTGAGATAAAGTATAAAAGTTGTAATTCTTTTTTTCTTTTTTGAGTAAAAAGTGAGGTTCATTTATTTCTTATGGTTTTGTTGGAACTTGATCTATCATAAACGGGGTACAAAAGTACAAAATGGGAAAACGGAGATAGAAAAATAATAGCTTTATTATCTAAGGCACTAGCAGACTCAAAATAGTACTACAAAAGTCCGAGATATTGGCCCAAAACGACGGTCCAAACAATAAGTAACACAAGTTATAGGCCTATAGCCCTAATAATGAAATAGAACCTAAAATGACGGCCCAAATAATAAATAATACAAGCTATAGCCCTAATAATGAAATATAAATAACAACGTTACTACTAGGGATCGAACACATCAATGGACCAGAAGAGGTTTGGTGAGCCAAGAGATGATTTTTAACGACATCGGGCGACCTTCATTCTTGGCCACACATGTGTCCCCCCACTACTTTACTTCTGGCACACTCCTATGCATAAGTGGAGCTTCCTACATGCCCTTTAATATATAAGATTTTGAGTAGCTTAGTGGTTTGGAGCTCATTAGTCATGTTGTGTTATACTTGTAGTTGTGAGTTCAAATCCTATGTAAACACATCTTATATTATTTTGTTACATGCTTCGTTCTTCACCCCGAGTCTCATGTCCCCATCAATTTCATTTTTACTTTTTAGTGTAGCGTGTGTGTGTGTGAATATATATATATATATATATATATATATATATATGTATGGTAGTTCAAGTGCGGCAGTGTTGTTAGGTGCGGCGGTGCGGTCAATTGCAGGCCATTAGATTAGATAAATTCAATGAATCACATTCATCAATGCTTCTCCAATATTTTCGTGCACGTTCTCTCACTATGTGAACTACAAGGCTAAAGTCGTCATTGGGCACCGGAATAGGGCAAATTAAATTGTTTTGTGTTTTATTTGTGTAATTGGTGCATTATTAGCCTTACATTGGTGTATTTGTAAATTCCCGTTAGCGCCAAGTTCAGGTGCGACAGTCCTTTCCCGTGCGGTCAGTGCAGCCGCACCAATAGTTATACAAATATACACCATCCATATTAAAAAATGCACACCATAAAGCATGCACAAATTAGGTGATGCAATTAGGTACGCATCACCAAAATGCACCGTTAGGTATGAATAAAAGCACCACACGGTCAGAAATACACCATTAGGGGTCGGGGAGTTATATGGTGTATTTTTTGGGTGTGTTGTGTGTTTTTTGGTGTATTTGTGCATTTCATTGTTGTGTTTTTTCTTGACACTATTGGTGCGTTTTGTTAACACTGTTGGTGTATTATGTCAAGCGATCGCTATAAATTGTCACTATAATTACCATAACACCCCCCGCTTACCAAAATGCGCTTAAAATCTTCAAATCTTCAGTAATTAGCCATTGCCGTTAGATTAAACTGATTCAACGATACAGATAAAATTGCGCCGCCGCACCTAAGAAACTGACAGCATATGAGCCCCACACACACACACATATATATATATATATATATAGGGTCAAGTTCTCGTGCGGTCACGCACCATTAGGTACGAAAAATTGAACCATAAAGTGTATAAAAATGCATCATTAGGTGTGATGCATTTTTTTTTTTGTATAATACATTTTTTTAATGTATAATGTATTCTATTATTATTTATGTATACTAAATTACTAATGGTGCAATCTGCAATGACTGCACAAGAAGCCTGGTTCATATCAGGATTGATCTTAATTATTGGGTCGTATTTTTCATTCAGTATATTCGCCGCCACTGCGCCACAATTGTTGTATATTGATCTTTAAAAAGTATTTTCTTTTTGTGGATAAGATTGAACTATTCTTCCCAATAAAATCAAGATGAGACTGTCACGTACGTAGTACTAGATTCTGATATGTTATCTTCCTAGTTAAGGTTTAAGGTGGTGCATGTATGTACCCCACCAATCCTTACCCAATAATCCATCTATTCGCCGCGGTCGCATACCAATTTTTACATTTATCAATTCGATGGATTGGGTAAATTACAATATGTGTCTTAATTGATTTAATATATTTAAATATTAAGATATATATTTAAATATTAAGATTCAAATTCTGCATGAGCAGTTTAACTGGTCACAGAGGTAAAATTTTGAAAGAATGACCAGGGATCGAGTCTCCTCTCAAAGTGAGGCGGGTTCCTTGTGCGCAGTGAGCACAGGTCTAGTTTCTGGGTTCCTTGTGCGCAATGAGCACAGGTCTAGTTTCTGTGGATAGAATTAGGAGACAACGATATTTATAACGGTAGAATCCTAATTTTGTTAGAACTAACATTATTTCTCAAAATAAAAAGAAATCCTAAAAAATTATAATGATAAACATAAACAAAAGATGAGATAACTAAAATTCCTAAATCTAACTTACTCCTAACTAACAATAATTAATACGCCATGGTTTAATTAAATCCCAAATTAACTAACAATTACGGTTAGGTTTGTTGTTAAGTGGTGGGAAGCAGGCACAAAGATGATGCATGTAATACTACGTTTTCGAACAAATTAAATCAAACTCCATGCAAAGTTCATGATGAGACCTAAAACTATTCATTCGACTCACAAGAAACCCACATCTCAACCTCTCTACTTTAACTCCACCTTCGCATCTATTTATTATCTTAAATTCCTTTTATACATAAAGCTGTCTGTCAAATCAAACCCACTAAAAGTTAGCAGCATGGAAACGTTGGTGTTAGCTTTGGGTCTGATAATGTTTTGTTGGGTTTTTATCCACAGATTGTCGCAGAGAAAAGGCGGCGGCCCCAGAAGCTGGCCGGTGATTGGGGCGAGCGTGGAACAGATGACGAACTACGGCCGCATGCACGACTGGCTGGTCGGCTATCTCGCCAACTCCTACTCTGTGGTTGTCCCAATGCCCTTCACCACATACACTTATATTGCCCATCCCGACAACGTTGAGCATGTTCTCAAGACCAACTTTCCTAATTATCCTAAGGTTATGTTACATTTTCCCTTCTCCATTATCCATTATCCATTATCCATTATCCATACACTACGGGTGAAATTCGTTGTCACTACTGAAGTGTGTATTGGGTAAATCTTACATTATGACGTTAGCGTGTAAAGGACCGAGATAAATCAGTCTTGGTTGTCCATAACTGACTGGTTCAGACCACGAAAATCAATAGATTGCTTTCGCTGAAAATTACTCCCTCCGTCCCTAATTGATGGTTTCATTTGCTTTTTGCACGGTTTTGAATACAACATAACAAATGTTACTATTTTTCTAATTTTGCCCCTCAAAAGTAAGTGTTATTTGTATAAAGTACAATTGTACTTACCTTTAGAAATTTGAAAAGTCAAAAGGGTAAATTGGAAAATGTAGAGCGGTAGTTATGTTCAATTTTAAAAAGATGACATTATTTTGGGACAAACTAAAAAGGAAAGTAAAATTGATAAAATGAGACGAGTGGAGTAATTAAACTTGTAATATTGTGGTTATAAAGTAAAAAATTGACTTAGGGGTTGCTCTAATTTAATTTGGTGCTGATTATTCTATTTTCTCTGATCTTATCTGAGTATATCTTCCATCATTTTGCTTTTCCTTTGTCACTTTCATTCTCTTTTTTGACTACCGGCCCAGCTCTATCCTACTTTATTATTGTTGAAAAGAGTTTTGGCACTTTTAGTTCCATGTCACAATTATTGTAGTGTTATCTCAAATTTGGTAATTGATTTTTACTTTAGTAACAATTTTGGTCTCTCCAGTGAGCTATTGGAGTTGGCAAATTATGGTCCGCATAGTGATGTGTGAACTATAATAAAAAGTACATTTTTAATATACTAAAAGTACATTTTTTTGTGTACTGAATGTACATTATATAATATAATGTACACTCAGTACACAAATAATGTACATCTCCTAAATATAATGTACATTTTTAATATACTAAAAGTACATTATACAAAATATGGTTCACGCAGCTTGTGTGGATCATAATGATTGATTAGAGTTCCACTGTTTGAAATCTGCATTCTTGGCCATTATGGCCTTGTTTGGTAAAATATTGGCCTATAGGCCAATTTTGGCTTATTTGACCACTATTAATTGTTTGATTTAGTTAAAATATCAATATAAATATTTGGTTAATTAGCTTTTTGCAACTCCAAAAGGCTAAAATTCAAAAAGCTACTCCAAACAACTTTTTCAATTAGCTTTTTGAGAAAAGAAATTATACCAACAGCTATCAGCTAACAGCTAACTTACCAAACACTTTTCTACAATCAGCTAATGTTATCAACTATTTATACCTTCTAATTAACACAATCAGCTAACAGTTAACAGCTATCAGCTAATAGCCATTTTACCAAACAGGGCCTATATAAAGGCAAAATAGTCTTTGCAATAGTTTTTTTTTTTTTTTTTTTTTTGAATCCAGGCAAAATTTAGACGATTGGAGATGCTCTAAACAAAAACCTTTTTTCCTCTCTTCATCTCAACACCCAGCGAAGGAAGAAATTGGGAAAAAGGGTTTTTGGTACATTTGGTTTTGAGTTCGGAAAAATTATATTTTAAAAATAATTTTACCCATGTATAAAAATGAGAATTTGGTCAGGCCAGCTGTCTTACTCAAAAGAGGTGCCTACAATTTAGATTAAAATTGCTACTCAATTGAGAGTGTGGTACTAAAATTACAAATTTTGGAAGTCAATTGATCAAATTTGAGATGGCTACTATTACCATATATCATACATGTCAAGTCAAGTACTATATATGGTGGTGACCAAAAAATATAGTTTATAAAGACTTGTATGTTATCTCTAACTTTTCCCTTTGTCCTTTGCTAATTAATCTATTCTTCTTTTTTTCTTTCTTTCTTTCTTTATTTTTGACACTTTTTTTTGCTTTTTTTTTTTTTTTCCACTTTCAAGACTTTACTTTGTACCATCTGTTTTCTTTTTTGGTAAAATGAAAGCTAAATTATATTTGGTTGCATTAATTAGGGTGAAGTGTACCATTCATATATGGAAGTTTTGCTTGGAGATGGCATCTTTAATGCAGATGGAGAGCTATGGAGGAAGCAAAGAAAGACTGCAAGCTTAGAATTTGCTTCCAAGAACTTGAGGGATTTCAGCACTGTAGTCTTCAGAGATTATAGCCTCAAACTCTTCACAATTCTAACCCAAGCTTCTCTCCTAAATCAACAAGTTGACATGCAAGTAAATTGTTAAAAATAAACATTTTTTTATTATTAATTCTTTTGTCGGAAAAGCCCTACCGTGCCAAATAGTATCAAGTACAAGTTGTGTCAGTATTATCGGCACATGGTACTAGTACCAGGTACAACGATGTGTATTATTTTTGTTGTACCAAGTACTATTAGCATGCTCCAATAGTATGTACTCATTATATTTGGGTATTATATGATCGTACTTAGTATTATTGGGACCGGTGCAGTAGAAAGATTTGCCTTCTATACATTAATTTAATATGTTGGTATAAAGTCTAAACTTTTTTCTAAGTTTTTTATATTAGTTCTTATGTCGAAAAAGCCTACCATGCCAATAGTACCAAGTACAGCCTGTACCAGTACTATTGACACTAGTACTAGGTCTGAATATGTATTAGACACTAATATTAGGTACGATCATATATAGTATATATACCTGAATATACATGATACTATTAGTAAACGTGTTGATAGTACCTGTACCGGGTACAACAATGTATACTATTTTTGTTGTGTCAGGTACTATCAGCATGATTACCATTAATATGGTCGTACCTAGTGTCATTGGCATCGATGCGATAGAAAATCTGTCTTTTATACATAAATTTAATATGTTGGTATAAGGTCTAAACTTTTACCTTTGGGTTTTTTTGGTAGGATTTGCTAATGAGGATGACTTTGGACTCTATATGCAAGGTGGGATTTGGGGTAGAAATAGGAACATTGGCTCCAAATTTGCCAGAAAATAGGTTTGCAAAGGCATTTGATGCAGCCAACATAATTGTGACTCTCAGATTCATAGACCCATTGTGGAAAATCAAGAAATTTCTGAATGTAGGATCTGAAGCCATTCTTGATCAGAGCATCAGAACCATTGATGACTTCACTTACTCTGTCATCAGGAAAAGAAAGGCAGAGATTGAGGAAACTCAGAAGAATGAGAAATCAGTGAGTTAAAAAACTTTTTTTTTTTTTAATTTCTTCAAACCTTAAACTTTTTTTGCTGTTTCGATATTTAAATCGTCTGTATGATCGAGCAGATGAAACATGACATATTGTCGAGATTCATCGAGCTAGGCAAGGACCCCGAGAACAACATCAATGACAAGAGCCTTAGGGACATTGTCCTGAACTTTGTGATCGCGGGGCGTGACACAACTGCAACTACTCTTTCTTGGGCTATTTACATGATCATGACACACGAAGACGTTGCGGAGAAGCTGTGGTCCGAGCTGGAATCGGTCGAGGAAATGCGGGCGAAAGAGGAGAATGTTCTTTTGCATCAGTACAGTTCTGATGACCCCGAATCGCTTAACCAGAGAGCAATGCAGTTTGCAGGGCTGTTGAACTATGATACCATGGCGAAACTTTACTATCTGCATTCTGTTGTCACCGAGACGCTTCGCCTTTACCCTGCCGTTCCTCAGGTCAGGTTAAACTTTTAGCTGAAACGGGCCGGGATGCATATTTTTTGTTTGGTATCAGAGCAGTGTTGAGATTTTAGCTGAGACGGGAGGCGTCTTTGTTTTGTAGGACCCGAAGGGGATTTTGGAGGACGACGTTTTGCCGGATGGAACGAGGGTGAAAGCTGGGGGGATGGTGACCTATGTGCCATATTCAATGGGAAGAATGGAGTACAATTGGGGACCTGATGCAGCTTCTTTCAAGCCTGAGAGATGGCTCAAGGATGGGGTTTTCCAGAATGCATCCCCATTCAAGTTCACTGCATTTCAGGCAAGATAACTATTCTCCAAGAACTTATTAGCCATCTTGCTTTGAGCCAATCAGTTTATGGGTGGCCATGGGTCTGAGTCGGGTTCGAGTTCGACCCACACCCAATCATAATTAGTCCAGTCGAAAAAATTTCAGATTTAAATTTTTTAGGCCCGGAAACCAAACTGAAATATAGAGAACGTGTGCCGGATTCCAATCAGTACTAAATCATGTTCGAGTTACTAAACTCGAAATTTTGCTAGACCGAAAAAATTTTAATAGTCACGTGTTTGTTATGTCCTTTAATTGACAATTAGGTGTCAATTATTAGAAGTTGGCATTGACAATTTATACTTTGGATATTATGCTCGGGTATTGGGTATCCTTCGCTCGATACCTAAACTGATTTAAGCTATTTTCTACTCGGTTGAATTCAAGTCTGATCGAATTTTATATCCGAACATTCAAAATCCGGGTCGGATCAGAATAAATTTAGGGTTGAACCCAAAATATGCCCGCCCCTACGGTCAGTCATTGACAACCTAGACTTGTTTACCTCCTTGTGGTCCTTTGTCGGCTAGGATCATAAGACGGGACTTACCTAGTGCCCACCTTCAGATAGTGATTGTGAGTTACGCTTGTCATCCAAGAAAACTATTCCCCAAGAAGATGACACTCAAAACTTCAAAAAATCCCAGAAAAGTTGACATTTTTTCTTTTCTTTTTTGGTGCAGGCTGGGCCAAGAATATGCCTGGGAAAGGACTCAGCTTATCTGCAAATGAAGATGGCACTTGCAATTCTGTGCAGATTCTTTAAGTTCAAGCTGGTTGAAGGCCATTCAGTGGAGTATAGAATGATGACAGTTTTGTCCATGGCTCATGGACTCAAGCTCACAGTTTCACCAAGAACTCACAATCCTGCATAGTTCTGAAGCTACCTTGTTTTACCCTATACAGTAAATGTAATTGGTATGTAATTCAGTGGAAATAATATTTACTGCAACCCCATGCACATACAAAAATTACATGTTAAACTAATTACCAATTAAATTCCCCAGGAAATAATTTTAGGGGATGTGTTTGCGGTTCGTGAGAAAGTAATAAACGTGTTTGATATTACTCAAAAAATATGACCAATTTCTTAAAAAGTTAGTCCAGCATTTGGTTCGTTTAAATTTTTCGAGGAATACATTTTTTATTTTCAATATACATGCAAACAAACAAACAAAATTATCCTAAAATGCAAATATAACATTTAATTTTGCTATTGCCAAATGTATGGCATAACAAGTAAACATAGAACTAACACGTGAAATTGTGAATTAGTCCAAAAAATAGCTAGGCAATAGGGGTAGTTTCAAGTCAAAACAATACCTAGCTAGGTAAAATGTATAGATTAATCTCATCCATCCATCTAATTTGATCAAAGGTTAAAAATTAAGGAAAGTGCATATCGAACCTCTTTCTTTCTTTCTTTTGTTGGCTGTATATGGCATTTGGTAGTACACCACTATCATCCTAATCCAGATTTAGTTCGAATCGTGTCATCAGAATTTGATTCTTATTCAGACAAAATTCTTTAATATGCCTTATTCTTCATATGAGTCGTCAAACCTGGCAAATTATATTATGCACCGCGGTGCATAATCGATTATGCACCGCGCGTCTTTTTTTTTTTTTAAATGAAAATAAACAGTGTTTGTTTCCGCCGTTTCGCACCCTTTTGCAAAAAGTAACTCTGTTATTCAGTGTCATTTTGTATACACTGCAGTTTCAGTTCAACACAACTACAGTTTCATTTCGATATAACTATAGTTTCATTCGATATTTATAGACTCAAATATGTAAAAATGTTATTTAATTTTATTTTATATACACTAAAGTTTCATTAAAACACAACTACATGATCATTTTAATATAATTACAGCTTCATTGTATAATATACACTCAAATATGTGAAATGTTATTCAGTTTCATTTTATATACACTGCAGTTTCATTTCACTATAACTACAGTATCATTTTGATATAACTGCAGTGTCGGTTTAGATATACTATAGTGTCAGTTGGTGTTTAATGCACCAAACAAGCGGACTCCGTTAACTCTAACTGCGCCGTTTTTTACCGCGGTGCACATGCACCGCGGTCTATAATATAACGACTGGTCAAACCTCCTACCTAGCATGTAGTTGGATAAACAATTTGTTTGACTATATCCTGGACTCTATGAACTCATCCCTGGGCCCATGAGGTATATCTAGCCAATCTAACTTCAAGACTCAACATTAATCTGTAAACTTTTACGCACAAGGAATCCAACCCAAACTTAAACCGGCAATGTTTGTAGCAGAGATTGAACCTTCACTTTTTTTTTTTAATTAAAACAAGTCTTAAGTGAGACTTCTCACACACGACTATACTGAGCTCCTTTCCAGTAGCTTATCAGTTTCATCTCTTGTAACTTCCTCTTTTTTCTCTCATCGAATATAGTTATGCTATGTGAACCCAAAGGGGTAGCTCAAGCGGCAAAGGAGCTTCAATTCTTTGTAGATACGATCCTAGGAATAACTCGGGTTCAATTCCTACAAGTGACAATTTCCCTTGGGCTACCTCTCATGCCTCCCGGAACGAACGAGGATTAGTCGAGTAGACCCGGACCGCAAGACGGACGAGAGAGACCCAAAATTACAACGATCCCAGTTGGATTATTGCTAACACCTTCTCAGTCGAACCCATTGCACATTCTAGTGTAGTTTATAAATCTTTCATGTGATATATAATTTGCAGGCTATTACACAAGAACGGAATAGTCCAAAAACTAAAAAACTACAACATGTTTGTTTCACACAAGCAACTAACCTCAGTTGTTTCTCCAAAAAACAGACTGAGAATTGAACACAAAACACAGAGTTTTCAGTGAGCAATTATCTTCAGCAATCTAATGGCTTCTGTGTAGGGCAATGGCTGACAGCAGAACGAGCAGAAGAAGCATAACAATGGCGACGAAGGATCCAATTAAAGAGGCAGAAGTTCTCCGGCAGAAATCTTGAAATGGTTGGCATATTGCAGGCCAGTTTGCAGAGGAATTGCCATTGTGTGCAAGGTATACTATGCCTGCTGCTGAGGATGCTCCGGCTGTGAGAAGACCCATCATCATCTTCCATATATCAAAATTCAAAAGTTTCAACAATACATGTTAGTGGCACATAAATAGACATTACCAAGATTAATAAATAATGCATCTTTATTTAATCTCAGATTCATAAGTGTATGATGAAAGATAAAGGGCTAATTTGATTTAGAGAAAATAGCGTTTTTTCCTTCTCCCAAAATGTTGAATTCCTGATTCCAACCCGGATGTAAATCACAGTGACTCAATGATTCAGCAGATAGGGCTGAATGCAGGTGGGCACAATAGATCTGTTCACTTTGGGCATAATTCACACATTGCTGCCAAATATTGTCCACTAAACAATTGAGTTAAGCTGGTGCAGGCAAAAAAATAGCGTGTTTTTGTTTATATTGCCGGTCCTTCAATTTCTTTAAATAAGGTGACAGTTTTGGTCCCTCGCCAAGAAGACCCATGGGCTTTGTCAAATTTGTACTGCACCCATAGATCTTGTAAGTTAACATAAGGACAAAATCATAATTTACAATTTTAAACCATTAAAGTCTCTATTAACAAATTGAGAAACCAAAATTGTCACCTTGTGAAAAGAGGAACCAAACATATCCCTAGTGAAAAAAAAAAAATGGAGGGTTGATTAGTATGGAGTAATACTTATGTCCATCATTGAACTCGATCTATCAAATTTGCATAATTGCATTCCACTACTTGTTGATCTTGTTAGTCAATATAGGGACAAAATCATAATTTGAAGTTCTAACCCATTGAGTTTCCGTTAACAAATGGATAAACCAAACCACCACCACCCAAAAAATAAAAAAAGAAATAAAAAAAAATCCAAAACTGTCCCTAATGAAAAAATTGGAGGTCGGGTTAGTAATACTTAAATCAATACTCAACACAGACCGAAAACATTATTTCATATTTATATAGAGACGAAAAATGTTATTTTTTCCTTAATTTATTACCGTGTCCAAAAATATAAGCAAGATCCTGCTCTTTTCTGCTCTGGTCCTTAGAATGTGGAAAATGGAGAGTGGGAGTGAAAGAGCAAGGTAGCCACAGACAATGGCGCTCACGATCACGAACAGCCTTTTGTAATGCATGCACGGAAACAACAAAAAATATGGTTACAAAATTTTATCAGTTGCAATGTTTAATCTAATCTTTTCGCGAAAATAGACTATGGCCCTGTTTGGTAAAATGGCTGTTAGCTGATAGCTGTTTGCTGTTAGCTGATTGTGTTAATTAGAGAGTATAAATAGTTGATAACATTAGCTGATTGTAAAAAAGTGTTTGGTAAATTAGCTGTTAGCTGATAGCTGTTTGGTATAATTTCTTTTCTCAAAAAGCTAATTGAAAAAGTTGCTAGGAGTAGCTTTTTTAATTTTAGCCTTTTAGAGTTGCAAAAAGCTAATTAACCAAATATTTATATTGATATTTTAACTAAATCAAACAATTAATAGTGGTCAAATAAGCCAAAATTGGCCTATAGACCAATTTTTTACCAAACAGGGCCTATTATTTTGTTCGGAATTTGGTTGGTAACAACACTATTCATGTGCAATATTTCATTTTTAGGGAACACAAACTAGCTGATATTTTAATAAAAGAACTAAACATGGAAGACCTTTCTTTTCTTCAATGATAAGTTGCAAGTAGTCCTCACTTTTTTAAGGGATAGTTTAAGTGAGAGCATGTTTCATTCTAGCTAAAAAGTAAGAGTAGTTGATATATTCCATCCATTTGGATAGATGATAATTGAAAAATGAGGGAAAAAAAGGATTGGGTCAATTTTATAAATATTGTAAATTTGAAAGCTTACAATATATAATTATGAAATTGATAAATATCGTATTTATTTTATTTTTTATTTTTACTAAAAATCAACCATTGATAAATCCTGATGGGTGATTGTGATCAATCTTCACTTTTACGGAAGGATCATGTTCTCATTTGAACTCTCCTTAATATAGAGGAGGGTTAAGTAGAGAACATACTCTCAGGTAAAAAGCATGGTTGCAAAAATCGCGCCTAGGCGCTAGGCGCCCGGCCGCCGCCGCGAAGAAGGCCGGAATCGGCATCCTCCGCGGCCGGCCGGCTAGGCGGTCTAGGCGGCCGCCTAGACCGCCTAGCCGGCTGAACCGGCGCTTTAATTTTTTTTTTTTTTTTTTTTTTTTCTTTTTTTTTTTTTTGCGTTTTAAATTGCGAAAAGTTCAGGAAGGCATAACTTTTGACTCGGTTGTCCGTTTTGGACAATTTTTTTTTTTCAAATCGCGTATTTTTTTGAGATCTATCCACCGCAAACTGCCGAAGGTCCACTAATTTCTCAAAAAAATGCTTCTTTAGCTCTTAATTTTAGTTTTTTATGTATTTAGATGGTTTAAACAATCTTTTGAACACTTTTACAACCACTTTCGTAAATAGTTTCTAAGAAATAACTATGGTAACCCCCTAGGCGCTAGGCACCCCCTTGCCGCCTAGGGGGCGCCTAACGTGTTTTGCAACATTGGTAAAAAGTGATGATTGATATGATTTCTCTATTTGAGTAATTTTTTTTCTTGTCTGACCATGAGGTGTCATGAGCATGTCATAACGGTAGGAAGTACTTTTAAGCCCGTACCATACTCAGAACTATTTGAGTATGTAGATCAACTATTGAGAGATGCTAAAATATAAAGGGAAAATGGATGAGATCAGTTTTATGAATATTACAATTTTGAAGTTTATAATACTTTATAAAATTAACCTGATATTTTTTTTTTTACTAAACGCTCAATCATTAATTATAGAGTACTACTATATATTCCTATTCCCCCCCCCCCCATACTCTGCCCCTCTTGATCCATATGACATCATTTGATTGATTTGATTATTAACTATTTTTTAAAATTAGTGGTGGAGCCGATCAATTCATGGGCACCTAATGAATAAAATCGTAATTTAAGTTTTAATTCATAAGTAAACAAGAACTATTATGGGACTTGGTTTTCTCCATAAATCAGGACTTACTTGAATGTATCAAAATCATCATATTGAGCCTCAAACCGGAAGGACTGGATGATGAAGGGAAGTGTCTGGTCTGTCGTCCCCATTGCCACTGCACTTCCCAAGCTTCCAACAATGGCGACTACTCGTAAAATCAGGTCGATTATGGAGATTCCCCTTGCCCCTCTAGATGCTTCTCCACCGCCGCCCTCGGTTGCACCGTCGGCCTTCATGCTTGTACGTCGTACGTATTTTGCTAGCTCCGGCAACCACTTTGCCCTTCAATAATCCTGCAGGGTAGCTATTGAGTGAAACCAGTCTGATATTTTTCCTAGAGAAATGTATTATGCTATAATTAGAGCACAGGG
Organism: Ipomoea nil; assembly: GCF_001879475.1. NCBI lineage: Eukaryota > Viridiplantae > Streptophyta > Magnoliopsida > Solanales > Convolvulaceae > Ipomoea > Ipomoea nil. The sequence goes on from NW_017619515.1 coordinate 1,218,436, forward strand.
TTGTAAAACACACACACACATATATATAGAACAATTATTGTTGGGGATGAAAAAGTTACTTGGTATAGTCCCACATCGGCTTGATCAACAAAAGATTGTGGGTTGTCTTAAATTGTGGTCAAATTTTTAGTCTTAATTGAGTTATCTTTTGTGTGGTAAAGTTAAGGTTTTAACTTAAGTGACACATCATTTAATTTGGTGTTTCATTATATTGAGAGTCTGGTACATATATAAAAGGGAATGGCTACCTAGAATAGATTTACGTGGTGCTTGATAAGATTCAGAGAGAATCTAGAAGAATTCGGAGTGGAAGCTATCCAAAGTGAAGTTGTATGATCGTTTGGTGGCGGCATAGGAAATGGTTACTTGTTGGTACTCGATAAGGTCCAAAGTAAAGTCGTTCAAAGGATAAAATGACTGCCTGGTGTCAATAAAAGTCCGCAATGTGAGTCATCTATAGTAAACCGCTATGGACATCAACTTCTCAAGGGTGGGTAATGATACGATCCCAATTTTCAATTAGAAACTTAGTGTTTGTGGTTAAAACCACTTTAAGGCCTAAAAAAATGTTCATTATTATTTTTAATTACAGTTGAAAGTGATCAATAACACTAAACAAAAGGCGTCACTAATCTCCGTCTATTTTTTTTTTTTAATTTGATAATTGACGAATTTATAACCACACATTAATTTATCAAATTATTAGATTAGTAATGTCATTTGGACCTATTCATTTATTCCTAGGTATAAATATATATATTCACCAATGGGAAGTGATTAAGGTGGGATGTTAGGTTTTGCTTGCGTCTAATTAATAAAGTAAACACCGTTTTTTACGTGTTAAGAATACCCTTAATTGATCCAACGTGCTGCATGTCATATTGTGATGTAACTCTATAGCCCTGCAACTCTGCAAGATCCTACCTAGAATTGAATATCTAACTTTCTACCTGCTCTATATGTATTTATTATATATGTCTATATAAAATGCTCAAGTTCAATAAAAAAATATATATTGATAAGAATCAAATTTGTGACTTTTAGATAAATAAATAATGCTCCACACACTAGATCATTCTTTTCGGAGAATTTCAAGATATTAGTTTTAATTTACTAAATAGATCATAATTATAGTGTTAAATGAAGCTAATTAATATTCAAAGAGATCCAAACTTATGATCAAAGTGTTGGGAGAGCTTCCTCAGCCTAGATTGGACTGAAACTTGAGTAAATAAGAAAATGTGTATAAAAAGTTAAAAACATCATTAGAAAAATTTACTTCAATTTGATGTCTCTCAAATAGAATGACATCATTGTCTACTAGTCAAGTTCATAGAAACTTTTTATATATATAGAAAAGTTCAAAGTCGTTACTTGAATGTGCGTTTTGGATGAAATTCAACTTGTAAGTGTAGCTGACAAAGGATCATAAGAAAGTAAACTAGTCAGTATTAGCGATAGCTGATCAGCGCAAGCTAAGAACGCTCAAGCATAACACTTATACTTTGCAATATAGAACTTGAATGTAAGATTTCAACTCAAATAAGAGATTCAAATGCAAATCGAGTTGTTATACCATGAACCAGGGTCCACTTGCAATGTGGACCCTGGGGCTAAACAACGTATAAATTGTGTATTTTAAGTATTGGAATTGTGAACTTCTAGATATAAATTGTGTTTCTAAGTCAAAACACATAACAACTGTAGAAGGGAATTTGTGAATACAATATAGGGTCATCAAATCCTAATTTGTTAATATTGTATGACTGTAATATTTGAAAGAAACTTGTGAATACAAAACAAGATAATCAATTACATATATGTTAACATCGTCTGTTCGTAGTATATAAATTTTAAATTTTTAAAAGGTGAATTGTGAATATTTAGTATGTAAATTATGAACATTTAGACCCAGGTAGATGGGATGCCATCAACACACAAAAAGGGCCATGGGCCTTACCTACCATGAACATCAGAAAAGCCCATAAATACAAAACTACTACCTAATCCACTCAGAGGATGTTTCGGAGATATCAAGAATGTAGTTTGGTCGGCCCAAATTCCATTTGTGTAACAAAAACGCAAACTTTTTTTGATTCCTCTTCATCTCCTATACCCAACTCCATATTTCCAGTAGCTTACCAGTTTCATTTCTGCTAACTTTATCATTCTCCTCTCTCATTTCTTCACTCTCCACCAAACTCTTCAAAGCCCTCCAGAGATTTCTTCCTTTTCCTGTAAAGGTATTTTTTTTGTTTTTACTATCAGTCACACTTTAAAGTTCTCTTCTTTCTCCTGATACATGTGGAACTTGAATTCTTGGGATTATGGGATTTTGATTTTATTATGCAAGACATTTGGTCAGATTAACTCATAACAGATCAAGAAACTCTAAACTTGTATCTCAGTAATTTGATGCTTGATGTTCATATCTTAACTATCTAGCTAATTAGTAATTACCATGGATTGGTATGTCTGTTGTTTATCTTTTATCACTTATCTTCAATTGAAAGAATGATCTGGTTCTTTAGTATTGTCAGAATCTATTGATTTGGGGGCAACCCCGGTTTGATAATCACAAGTTTCCAAATTTGACTCCCCGTAAAACTGTGTATTAGCTTTCTTGATTTTAGCTGATCCTAAGCTGGTTTACCTTTTTGTAGTCCTTTGCCGGCTAACCTAGACTGATTTGCCTCCTTATAGTACTTTGTCGGCTAACCTAGTTTGGTTTACCTTTTTGGAGTTCTTTGCCGGCTAGCTTAAACTGGTTTGCCTCCTTATAGTACTTTGTCGGCTAGGGTCACAAGGCGGGCTCCACCCATAACACACGTTCGTTCTATTGAGTTGTAGGCTTTCGATAATGCCATCTTGGTTGAGTTATTTGTGTGTGCAATTTCTCGTGCATTTGATCATATAGATATAGATTGATTGATTGAATTCTAGATGTTCTTGTATTCCTGTATAGAACACACAACATGTTGAACTCGAGCAATGATGAGAATGTGAAAGAACACGAACCCGTTGATGATTCACAGCGATCTCAGGTGGATGGAAATTCACCCGGGAATGATCCAAAGGTTTCTGAATTACAAGAGAATCCTAAGAAGCCGAAGGAGGTATGTAGGTTTATGGCTTGGCACTATAGTGAAATCGGGGGGTTATGATTATGTTTAATTGATTTTACCCAGGAGGAAGTAGTAAAGAAAAAGTACGGAGGATTACTAGCGAAAAAGCCGCCCTTGATATCCAAGGTGATTATCGTTCCATGGCCTTTGATTTCGTCGTGAATGCTTTAGATTCAGTTCCCCCGAACTCACCTGCATTATTCGCAGGACCACGAACGTGCTTTTTTCGATTCTGCTGATTGGGCATTAGGAAAGGTACGTCTGAGGTTCTTGTTAGATGTCTCCGGTTTTGGAATTTTAGTACGTTTGATCGTGTTTGGCTTGTCGATTATTCTTACAGCAGGGAGCTCAGAAGAGCAAAGGACCTGCAGAGGCACTTCGTCCAAAGTTGGAAGTACGTTTTCTGTTTAAAACACTCGCACACAAACACGATACCTTTGACATGTTGTTCCATGATTCTCGGGGAAAATGCACATTCTTGAATAGTTAGTTTAGCTGTGAAAACGGATTGCAAAACAATGAGGCGAAGATTTGCAAATAACGAGCTAACGTGATTCTAAACAGAACTAGTAAACGAGATGGGTTTCTGAGTTGAATATTTTTTTAAATGCAGCCCACACCGCACCAGCTAGTCCGTACAAGGCTTTCAGCATCCGTGCCTGCTGATGATGATGATGAAGGTACGCAAACCTGAAAACACGAGTGAATTTGTTTCTTGGCTAGTTTCAATTTACAATCTAAGATTACGCTCGATCTCTTGCCTGTTTCTCAGCGGATGGTGGAAATAGCAAAGTCGATGATCAGTCTGAGGAGAAAAGCGGGACACCAGATGCTAGCGACGAGAACGCAAGTCACACCGAGGTCCAGAACGAGCAGAGATAACGATGTGGTGAACACAGCCACTAACAAATCCTGCAAACAATGGGAGAGAATAATCTCTGAAGCAAATTTTTGTGCTTCTAACTGTGCCTTGTGGCTTCAGTCAAATTTAGTTCCCTCTACATTGAGTGTCCATGGATGTATTATTATTTAATAAACTTGCATTCAAACATATCTTTTTTGGGTGACATTACTCGAAACTGTGGTAAATCTTGCTTTGTGACCTTAGTCGGTAAAGGACCACAAAGAGATGAACTAGTTTAGGTTGTCCATAGCTGACCTACTTATACCAAGAAGTCTAAACTCGAAGGTGTGGTAAATTCTGCCTTGTAACTTTAGTCGGTAAAGGACCACAAAGAGATGAATTAGTTTAGGTTGTCCATAGCTGACTTACTTATACCAAGAAGTCTAAACTCGAAGGTGTGGTAAATCTGCCTTGTGACCTTAGTCGGTAAAGGACCACAAAAAGATGAACCAGTTTAGATTGTCCATAGCTGACTTACTTATACCAAGAAGTCTAAACTCGAAAGTGTGGTAAATCATGCCTTGTAACCTTAGTCGGTAAAGGATTAAATCATGCCTTGTAACCTTAGTCGGTAAAGGATTATAAAGAGATGAACTAGTTTAGGTCGTCCATAGCTGACCTACTTATACCAAGAAGTCTAATACGCTACTCTCTTTGAGAGTCAAATTTAAAAATTTGTCATTATCAAATTAACTGTCTGACCAATTTAGCTAGAGTTCTCCTCAACATATCTTATCCCATAAAAACTTTCTGTCCTATTAATCTTAAGTTCTAGAATTCTTGCCTAAGAGCACAAATCATTCCGTCTCAAGTTCCACTCTTTACATGTATATTCTGCGCACAAGGACATAGCACTCTGATTTGCAGAACCACACAGAACTTAGTCTTTTTTACATTATCCCGAGTTGAATTGAACTATATTCTTCAGTCAAAATGAAGTTTCCATCAGCCCATTATGTTAGAAAATCAAGAAGTCACATAAAATCCTTTGAATCTTAACTAGGGGGCAGAAAGATTTTTCTGGGAGAGAAAAGTTGTCTGTTTGTCTCTATATCTATCTTCCAAGAATCTGCCCAGAAGAGAAAACTGGCAAATTCTGCAGTTTCGCAGGCATGATTCTCCCCGCACGCTGTTTCTCCTCACTGAATCCCATCATTCCCCCTGCCAAAACATCAATTCCTGCAACAAGTTCATCAGCAAATGAGAAAATAGCTCCAAAAATGGCTCCAATCCTCAGGAAAACGCACAAGGACTCGCAGGAAAGCAATGGATTCTGCTTTTGCTGCAGCAGAAGGCGGTTTCTGGGAGCAGGCGGGGCGGCTCTCTTGCCCATTCGTGCTTCTGGTGCTTCTGATTCAACCTCCAATGACCCCAAGGTTTGATAAAATCTAAAACTCTTCTCTTGCTGAGATGCCATGAATCTTGATATCAAATGTTAAAGAAATTTACTTTCCTCTGAACATTAGGTGAATTTTGGGGTAAATTTTCTTGATTTCTGCATCCAGTAGTGATACATGTTCAAGAATTTGTAGGGTATGCAGTGAATTCAATCTTGAGTGAAAAATCTTTGCAAAGACTCTAACTTTAGGTATGGGACAAGAACTGTTATAATGTGTAAGGTCCCGGGCCTAAGTGAACGGAACAAGCTCTGATACTATGTTATAATCAGATTGAGGACTAAATTACGCTAAAAAGATTGAATCCAATCACTTAGTTTAAGTCATGACCTTATAAACTCGTATTTTCGAGCAAAGAATCAAAGTTTAAGAAAGTAGTTGAGTTTGAGCTGCCATAGGCCATAAGCTGTATGAGTGTATGCCTGAATGATACTATGAGCAGGAAATGTTGAATAGGGTTCACCCTCCAAGGGCAGATTGGTATGAAGAGTTTTATGCGTGGGCGATGAACACATTCACAAAAGCTTACGAGGCAGAGGTTGGTTTAACGATTTACAGATTATAGAAACTCGTTTTTTTTTTTGGTTGATGGGCTCTCGATTTACTTCCAGATTGCAGCTTACAAGTCTGAACTTTTTGCTAATTTGAGAGGGCAAGTGAAGAGCGTTTTGGAAATTGGCATTGGGACCGGTCCCAATCTTAAGTATTACTCTGGCGATATGGACTTCGTTTATGGCATAGATCCAAACCGGAAGATGGAGAAGTATGCACAGGCGGCAGCAGAAGCAGCTGGCCTTCCACCCGACAATTTCAAATTTATGCAAGCGGTATGTATATTCCCTACCCGTCCCCGTATTGCAAGACGAGATAGCTTTCTTTGGCTCGCAGAAAACATAATAGGAGTAACTATCTGTAGACCCGTAAAATATTGACCTTAAAATTTTGTTTTGGTGAAGAAATGTGTTGAACTAATGGTCTGAAATGTCTGGTTTTATGGCTAGAGAAGGGCTTAAAGTCGAAAAATTTGAAAATTGAATTAGGCTCAATGCATAACATATTGCAGGTTTCGGAGGCCTTGCCTCTCGGTGATGCTTCTGTGGATGCTGTTGTTGGGACCCTCGTTTTATGTTCCGTTAAAGATGTCGATTTGACACTGCAGGGTACACAAACTTCTTTGCCCCTTCGTTTATCGTATTCTAGTTAAGTGTTGAATTTGGAAGCTGGAATGGCCTGGCGGGTGGAGAATAACAACCACCTGCCAGTTAGGCGGAAGCAAGAATGAAGAATCAAGGAATAGAAAGTGTATATAAGACTGAAAGATATAGAAAATATATGATTCTATATTATATCTGTCTCTTTCTAATAAAGAAACATAGTACCTATCCATAAACTGACACATATTCATAAACAGACACAACCGCTTCATTCCATGCTGATGATATACATTAACTATCTTGTGCAGAGGTGAGGCGGGTGCTGAAGCCAGGCGGCGTTTTTGTGTTTGTAGAACACGTCGCTGCACAAGGTAACACAACATATGACTGCTGGTCTGCTACATGTTTCATGTTGAACAACAACTTCGCTTTCGTTCTTTCTTTCTGTCGCTTTTGCTAACCTCAATATTCCCGTTTGGGCGATGAATTCACTCGACAGATGGAACACTACATAGGTTTGTACAAGGATTGCTTGATCCTTTACAGCAGTTTGTGGCAGATGGGTGCCATCTCACTAGGAAAACTGGGAAGAGTATTGCAGATGCAGGGTTTGCAGAGGTTGATATTCATCAAGCTTCCTTATCTTCTGCTTCACTCATAAATCCTCATGTCTATGGTGTAGCTCACAACTAGATTCAATCTTACTTTGTATGTAATCATTTCAATCTTGATAATACAATAAAGTGGGCATTGAACCAAAAATATTAAAAAAAAAAAATTTATTTGCAATTTTCTTTAGAACAATTATTTGGATGGCGAAGGAAACCTTCAACCGTCACTGGATGGTGTGTATTGGGGTAAACGATATTCATATATAATATTCTGCAAAAGTGACGATTCTCCTCGGGGTCAGCTTCCGTGCCTTCCGGAGCAAACAAGGATTAGTCGGGTGGACCTGGACCACCTCGTGATTTACAAAAAAAAAAAAAAAAAAAAAAATCTGCAAACCACACACAATAAGTAAACCGTGTTAGGAAAGTAACTCTCACAAACGGGAGGTCATGGACTCAATCTCCAGTGGGGGCAATATTGACTTTTTTTACTTCAGTAGTTTGATAAAGTAGTTTATGGAGATATTATATTGTAACAGGGTTAGTAATACTTAAAAAACAAAAATAAACTAGGAAAATTCAGTGCATTTATTTATTTATTTATTTATTTTGAAGAACCACTTCTAATACAAAAATTACAAATTATTTGACCACATTTTCATTGTTTATTGTATTTTGTTGACAATAAATTCCAATTTTTAATTCCTGAAAATCCCAATTCCCCAAACAAAAGGGTAAAAGGAGGGTGTGGGAGGGGGGCTGGAGAAAGAAAGAAGAAAGACTTGGAAATGAAGGCAAAAAAATAAAGACAAAAAGTGGCGCAAAAGCGTAAATAGGGGGAGAAAAGAGGGGCATGCGAGCAAAAAGAAAACTTAAAATAATCGCGCTCAGTGCGCAAAATTAGGGTTCATATAATTCACATTTTTGTACTGCACTACACTGGACTGACACTTCTCCTCCATTATTATCGGATTCCATCTTCTTCTCCGTCGTTCTCAATCGAAATCCACCATTCCGGCCGCCGTGAGCATCTGTCGGCGCGCACCTAACAGTCCCGTGTGTGTATATTTCTTTATGTTTGGGTTTAATCAGTTAGGGTTTCGTTTCGGATTAATGTGTTGATTATTTCGCGTTCCCTGTTGCTTAAAGATATTCATTTCTGCATTTACAGGGTGTTCTTAATCTGAATATGATGTAATCTTTTGAGTTGGGGGTTCTAATTTTTAGATAAGGTCCTCATCCTGGTAAAGGTGCTGTCTTTTTTTTTTTTTCCTATTGGTTGATTGGATGTCCTGTTTACATGATAAGCTTTTAAGTCAAGGCAGAGGCTTAAGGGGCTCATACAAAATAGAAAATTGTGAATTTTGTTTTTTTTCATATTAAATGTGATTTTATACTTTGAATAGATATGCTTTGAAATTTTGCAGCATGCTTTTTGAGCTGCTGTTTGGTTTATATATATATCTGTTTTCTTCTTGATATATTGAATGGCTTTTATTCGTGCTGTTTGTAGTGATTGTAGATGGTTGTTTGTTGTGCTGCTGCTGGAGTGTACTGTTGAGAAAGCAATTATTGGTGGTGGAATTTTGCCAAGACAGGGTTTTTTTTTTTTTTTTTTATGCTGAGTCATTTGGTAGTGTTTTACGATTGGTTATTTAAAGGATAGGAGATGAAGCTCTTGTGATGGCTTAGAATGTTGATGCCCAAGAAACTGGAGTAGTTAGTGGAGTTCCATCCTGACCCGTTTGAGCTGCAAAGTGATTGTAGAAGCAAACATAATATAATATTTGTGAGTCTTCCGAAACATAGCTAAAACGGGGTCCCTTTGTTGTGTGGCTGCAAGGCCACATGGATCAAATGCAACCAGCAGGGAGTGGTCCATGGGGCCACATGAGCCTTACTGGCGAACTAATTCGAGCTTTTCCCCGCCACCAACAAGATGGGACTTCCGGTTCCAATCTGAAGCTCTATCATTTGGGTCTCATGATGGAGCCCAATTGTATGGATCATCAGCTTCATCAAACAGCAGAGAAAGTAGAAGCTGGGCAAGGGGAAACCAGTTCACGAATCATCAATATCTTGTATCTGATGGTATTGGTGCATACTATAGTAGCCCATCTGATAACTCTCCTGCTCAGCAGTGGACTCCTCCTGCTATACAAGAAATCAGCATTGATGATTATGGCACTTCTAGGCAAGGTAAACAGATAGTTTATGCTTCTCTCATTATTGTTTTTGGGTTAAGGCTTAGTTGATGTGTGCTTATCTTGAAGCTTTCTGTCTTTGTTTAAATATTATACTTGTTATGTTTAAATGTTTAGCTGCGTGCATGATTTGTCTCAGTCATCATCATTAATATAAGCTGTTTTTGTGTTGTTTCATTCAATATGGTTTATGCCAAGAATAGACAATTATTAACTGATTGCTTTCTTGTAGCTCTGAATTTCCTCTAGGTTCTCTGTTTGAGCCCAAATACTGTTGTGTGCACAATGGTACAAGTCATCACCATTTATATGCCAAGAAAAAAAAATTTGAGTTTTTGAGGCTGTTTCAGGGCTCGTTGAATTAATAGCCCTTGTATTCCCATGGATCCTTTTGAATTAATAGTTCTTGAAGTTGTTTGAATTAATTTTTTATTATGATTTTATTACTTAGCGTAATTGGATTTTTTTTTTATGAATATTAAAATTTTTATGCATCTATTTTACTTGGAATAAGTACATGTGCAGTTACCTAAAGGCCTCAACAGCTCTTACATTCTGCATATGAATGGTGCACACTAATTATATATTGAATCTTTTAGTGGCTAATATTTAATATTTTTCATTTCCCCGATGCAGTTTTGAGGCCTTTATCCTTCTCACCAACAATGGAGGTACACATCTGTGTTTACTAATTTTCAGTTGACGAGTTATCTTGCTTAAATTCATTGTGCCAATGCCGATAAATTTATTACAGGGAACATCGACTGCTAGGGATGGGAGAGGCTCGACTTCATCCCGATCTGACAGTAGTGATAGTGAATCCATCACCAAGTCACATTCCTCTCATCGTAACTTTCCAAGTTGCCGTTACTTTATGTCCAAACCCATTCACCCCTTGTCAATTCCATCTGAAACGCCTAGAAGAGAAGCTTTTGACAGCATCCCTGCAGGTTTTTCCGAATTCGATTCGACCACTCCACGGAGAGATAAACACCGTTCCAGCAGTGCTAGTTGCAGTCTTGACCTGGAGGCTTCCGAGCCCGTTGAATCTGACTCTTTAAGTAGGTCTTTTAACGTCTCGGAAGGTTTCAGATGTGGGTTGTGCGATAGGTTTCTATCGCAGAGATCGCCTTGGAGTTCCCGGCGAATTGTCCGAAGTGGTGACATGCCAGTTGCTGGGGTCCTTTCATGCCGCCACGTATTCCACGCCGAATGTCTGGAACAAACGACACCAAAGTCACGTAAGAGCGACCCTCCATGCCCAATATGCGCCAAGGTCGAAGAGGGAAGCTCTCCAGATCAGCGGGCCTTCTCGAAGTTCTTCCCTCGGCTTAAACCCTTTTCTGAAGACGGGCCATCCAAACCGTGGGGCTGTGCTCACGCTGGAGATTGCGTCGAAGGGGCCCTACACGCACCCTCCCGGAACACCCTTCTCTCACTCAACCGCAGTCGAATTAGAAAGAACCTGTCTTTGAAGGGCAATCCGGTTAAAGAATTCCCGGGGAAGCTGAGGAAAACTGGCTCGTATTCATCGCAATTATTTACCGGATCGGTGGATCACGGAACCGCTGGATCTTCAAAGGCGGTGACAGGCTCCAGCTTGAAGTAAGAGGAAAGTTGTGGTTTTTGGCCCTATGTGAAGTCTAGTTTTTTGGGTTGATTGAATGATGAAAATGGGAAAGCCTAATCATGTTGTTGTAGTATTTGTTAAGGTGGAAATGTGGTTTTGAATTGATGTCATTAAACATATATTGTATGTTGCATGCATGCTTTAGCATTGAATCCCTGGGGGGAATTGTTGTAAGATATAAAATGAAAAACATGGATCCAAAATTCTGTAATCTCCTGTATTTGGAATGGGTGAATGATTTTGGTTTGTTTTGTTAACTATATCGCTTGAATGTAAAGTCACAAGTTTATGTCACTTGACTCTAAAATCATTAGTCTCTATCGTTTGAATGAAAAGTCATACGTTTATGTCACTTGATTATAAGATCATATGGATTTTTTTATGCTTTACACCTAGGGTCCGTTTAGAAAGCAGGAAAATGACTTCTGGAAAATGATATTTTTTGAAAAATGAGTTATTTTTCGGAAAATATTTTCCTTTCCAGTGTTTGGTTGCATTTTGGAAAACTGTTTTTCTGTGTTTGGTTCATTTTCTGGAAAATGAGTAGAATTGTATAATTAAACATTTTAATTATTTAATTTAGAATATTACAACATGTATAATAATACATAATAATAATTTTAAATATAATAAAAAAATAACTAATAATATATCAAAAATATTATGGTGGTGGTGGTGGCGGCGGCGACGGTGGTTGCGGTGGTATAGCGGTGGTGGTGGCGGCGGTGACGGTGGTTGCTGTGGTATGGTGGTGGTGGTGACGGCGGCAGTGGTGTGATGGTGGTGGTAGTGGCGGCGACGGTGGTTGCGGTGGTGGTGGTGGTGGTGGTGGTGGCGGTGGTGTGATGGTGGTGGTAGTGGCGGCGACGGTGGTTGCGGTGGCGGTGGTGTGATGATGGTGGTGTGGTGGTGTGGTGGCGACGACGATGGTTGCGGTGGTATGGTGGTGGTGGCAGCGGTGGTGGTGGTGGTGGTAGTGGTGGTGGTGTGATGGTGGTGGTGTGGTGGCGGTGGTTGTGGTGGTATAGTGGTGGTGGCGACGGCAGTAGTGGTGGTGATGGTGGTAGTGAGGTGGTGGTGGTATGGTGTTGATGATGTTGGTGGTGGTAGTGATGTTGGTATAAAAGTTGAAAAATGAATTCCCAAAAAAAAAAAAAAAAAAAAAGTCATTTTCCTCCAAAACAAAGCCTATTTTCCAAAGTCAACGGAAAATGATTTCCGTTTACTTGATTTTCCAGGCACATCCAAACAATGGAAACTTGGAAAATGATTTCCAGAACTTATTTTCTAAGTTTCCAAACACACCCTAGTTAAAATCAGTACTTAAAAGTTACAAGTTTATGTCACTCAACTATAAGATCATATGGACTTCTTTACTCTTTAGTCTTTACACAATTACTCCTAATTAAAATATGTATCTCAAGGAGCATCTACAATAGCATTGATTTTTTTTTATTTTTTTATTGTTTTTTGTGGTTTTTGAAGTGCCAACTAGAAGAGAGAAGGGAAAGAGAAGAAGAAAAAAGAGGGAAAAAATAAAAATGCGGATCTAACGAAAAAAAAAAAACAACGCGCCAGTCGTCGCGTGCACTGCACGCGCCCGGCTGGGCGTAGCCTGAGCGTGAAACGCGCACAACTTCGACTTTCCTCTCTCCTAGGCCTCACAAAAAACTATTCTTGCATAGCATACACATTTTTCTCTTTCTTGCCTTCTCTTTCCTCCATCTCATGTTAGACCCCACAAAAAACCAAGAAAAAACTAGCATATATTAGTGGAATATAACATCATGAGAGCAATCATACCAACAGATTTTATTGAGTTTTTGGTACATTACAGAAAAGTTGAATTGATTTTTTACTGACGTGGGTTTGAGTTTTTTTTTTTTTTTTTTTTTTTTTTTTTTTTGTGGATTAAACTCCCGCAAGTTATTGCATTTTGTCAGAAATTGAAAAAAAAAAAAAAAAAAAGAAGAAGAAAGACAATGAAACGCAATTGCGTCTCACTGTCCACCCAGCGCGCGCGTGTACACGTGTGGTACACGCGCCCGCTGGGGTGATTGAGAGTGACCGCTAGTTAGCGGCCACTCTCAATTGAGCTATTTATTTATGTTCTTTTAAAAAAAAAATAAAAATTTAAAACATGTGCAACGGTCAGCTTCTTATTTTTATTATTTTTTTAAAAGAAATTTTTAATTTAGTTTTATTAACTTTCTTGTTTTTATTTTTCTAATTTTTAATTTAATTTTATTCAATTTTAATTTATTATTGTTATTAAATTTATAATTATTAATTAAATTAAAATGTTTAAATTATCAATAACATTATTATTAATTTTCTAATTATTTTTTTAGGATAAAAGAAAATACTTTTATAATTATTAATAATATTATAATACTTTTTTTGGATGCTCTAAGTGAAATCTTTTTTCTTTACTGAAATGCTCATGACTACCTTGCCCTTTTCCATCACTTGAAAGAGACAACTCAGAACAACCATTTGTCTATCTCATAATCATTCCCACATCCATGCATCCACTCAAATTTAAAGCTCATCCCAAGTCCATTAGCATCCATAAACACTCCTATACCCATCCATCCACTAGACCACTACATACTTCAGTTCCTAACAAGGCAATATATATTATATTTGGCATATATATATATATATATATATCACCCAATCAGTTCACCGGTCAGACCTTGGTCTACATGCGCGCACAAGGGATTCAATGTATACCTTCCATCATCGTGAGCATTTCTTTTTCTCATTCATGTTCCTAGTGGGGTTTGAACCCCACACGGCCACCCTTCAGTCGTGATATCAAGTTAGATGACGAACCACTATGCTAAGCCCCCGGGACCTCTATTTCACTTCTTTACTCCTATTCATTATATTGTATATATTTTCCAACATAGTCACAACTTTAATTTAATCACTTTTGTACTTCTAAAATAAATTTGAACTTTGTTACTGACTGTTGGGTAATAAGGTGGAAAATCCCAAAAATAATAATTCTATGGAAAGATTAAAATTTTATGGGAAAAACAGAAAAACTGGGAAGGAAAAGGTGGAGTGTTTGGGTATAGGTTTAGCACGAGTTCGAACACAAGGTTCTTTTCCTTAAAACCTTATTTGCTACCTCCCACAAGTGCTAGGAGCGTTGTAACCTAGGTTTCCCAGGATAAAACGTGCTACGATTCTTTGTTTAAGCACATAAACAAAGAACCCGGCAAACAAAGCAAGGCAGTGAACACTGTTGGCTAAAGAAGAGAGTAGAAGCAGAGTTTTGGTGCTGAAAACTTACTGGAATTCCTTTTTGTTTCTTACTGTATAAAAAGCTACTGCCCTACCTCTCTTTATATAGGGCTGTTGGAAGGGATAACATTCAACATGGCCATTAATTGGTATTAAAACCAATTGTGTAACACCTGTAACAGCCACCCACTAACTAGGATTAAACTCTGTTTTAAAATTGGAATTCAAACAGTATTAATTCCATAACAGATGAGTTTAATCTGTACAACAGGTTGAACTTTCGGGTTTCAGACCATCCGTTGGGGTGCAGGTTCACACGAGAGCACAAGGACCAGCAACACGAGAGTACATCTCTCGTGCGTGCTGTGGTGCAACCCGAGAGTGCACCTCTCGTGGTCACCGATGCACGAGAGTTGTGCTCTAGGTGCACCCGATGCACGAGAGTTGTGCTCTCAGTGCACCCGATGCACGAGAGTTGTGCTCTCGGTGCACCACAACCTCTCATGCTCTCTGTAGAACGAGAGTGGTGCTCTCGGTTTCGGCCGAACCAAGTGACTATATCAGTTGGAAAATGATACCGAAGTTTGGCATAACTTAGCCCGCAAATGTGGGACAAAGCTCACTTTTCCCTTCATTTCCCAACTCAAATGGGTCTACTTTGAGAATCAATATCTCATTCACCCATTATCCGTTTTGAGCGTACAATATATCAATCTCTTCGTCTCACTACGAAGAACCCGAATCTACTTTGACCCGACCCAAATCGAAAGTGGATCCCACTGATAATTGTACCACAAAATAGCCACTTAATATACCATTTTATGCCATTTTAAGCTATTTTTTTCAACACTGACTTGATATATATATATATATAGATTTTGAATCCGGTTCACACCCCGCAATCAGCCGAGCTCGTGAGCACACTCCCTGGTCGTTGATTTCTTTTGATCAAGGGCTCGGATGGTGTTGGTTTATTCCCCATATGCGCTGATTGTTTAGGTAAGAAGGGGTAATTTTGTACTTTGGCTTATGCTTTTATTATTCTAGGCGTAATATCCGGCGGTATCTATTCCATCATATATTCAATTTTTAGGTTGTTTTTTTTGTTCTTTACGCTTTGCTCTCGCAGTTGTCTGTATTACCGTGCATCTCGTCTCTCTTGTCGATTGGTCTCTCTCCGTTCACAACCTTGCGTCGATTGTCCAGCGTCAGTATCTCCATGGATGGGTCTAGCAGGAGGCAGTCCAAGCGACTTAGGGGTATCTCGTCTTCGTCTAGTGCGGGTACTATCTATCGCCATTCTCTATTTTGTTTTTTCTTTTAAATTTTTTTTTTTGTTTATTTTGTGGTGTTCTTTCCCGTATTTTTGTGGGTTTCTTGCCGTAGCGAGGGGGATTCGGTTGGGGTTTTGGATTTTCGATTTCTTGTGCGGTCGTAGTTCTTGTTTGTGTGATATTTATGGGGGGTTATCACCGGGGGTTGTTTATTTTGCTTTGCCTCTGAAATCAGGATTTTGGGGTGGTGCGAGGGTGACAGCGGGGGTTTTTTTTGATTTCTTGGTTAGGGTTTTGGGGGTTGGCATTTGGGTTTTTTTCTCGAATGGGTCGGGGGGGTTGGTGATCAAGGTTGTGCATGTGTTTTTTTGGTGGGTTTTGGCCTCCGGTAGGTGGGTGTTTGGGGTTTTGGGGTTATTTTATCTGCAGACAAATTTTTTCCCTCTAATGTTGTACTCTCAATAGGTTATCAACCCTTTCACAAAATATGCCTTGATGATAAAGCCACTGGCTAGAACTGGGAGGAGTTGCTGCCTAAGAGAATCTCCAGTAGTTTCTGGTGTTTTGTTCTGCTAAGGACAGCACTTGTAGCTTCAACCATTTGTGTCGCATTCCTTCTTCCTTTCTTCGGTATGGACCTATGAAAATTTGTTTTCAAATTGCTACATTGCCTTAATGGAGAGCTTAGGTTAGAGAATGGTTTTAGGTAATGTATCGTTTTCATAAATCTTACATTACCTAAAAACCTTAGGGAATGAGACTCCCAGGAATATGGTAAAAAAATGAACTAGAAACCATCTCTAGGAACCAAATACAGGCCTATAACATTTCGATGCTCACATTACTGAACTTTCCCTTTAATTAAGGGGAGCAAAATATTTGTCTGAGTGTTCTGATTCTCAATATCTGGCATTTGCAGGACTCTACTGGTGTCTATCGACCACCAAAACTTGCGCCTGCTATCATGGACGAAGATAAAACATCAAGACAGGAGAGAAATGCTTTGAGGAAGGAGCAAGAGATGCTTCGACAGGCTAAGCAAAGCACATATATGATAGATGATATTGAGGGAAGACCCGAAGAGGTGTGTGGATATTTGGTTCATTTCTGCTATTTATTACTCCATATCTCATTTTTGGATGGCTTCCTTGTGTTTTTAACTATATCTAATCATAAAATGTGCAGTGGAGAGAGGTGGTTGGAACTGAGAGCAGAGAACTTAAACGGTACATGGCTAAGATGGAAAAATGTGAACAACAATCAGAAGAGCAATTCACTCGTGCTCCTCTCACAAAATTGGAGAAAAAGAAAATGAAACATCTAAAGAAGTCACGAAATGGGTAAGCCAAATTAAGTTATACTGTCTGATTGGTCTTTTATCATTTATGGATTATGCCATCTGGTTATCTTTAGTCTTCGCAGAGATTTTTGGCCTGTTAGTTTCAAAATTGCTTATGCATGTGGTTCATATTTGATATTTATCGACTTATAATCTGGTTTACCAATTGCTTTCTGGTTGTGATAGGTTGCTTGGCCTGACTGAGAGTTTCTATGATGAGATGAAGACTTTACCTTTTGAAGAAGGTGTTTCCGATCGAAAGGACTTGGGAAGTTGTGGTACTATTGAAAGAAAGCAGAAGAAATGCAAGGTGATTGTGCAGAAATGATATTTGTTTATATTGCTTAATTGTTGACTCATTTCCTTCAAATTTACTTTATGGCCGGACACTATATACTGATTAGCTTAACTGCATTCCATATGAATTCATGGGATTTAAGAAAAATATTTTGTTTTGAGGATTCCTTGAAATATTTTGACTTTTGGGGTTTGTTTTATTGGATTGTCCTCCCTCTTGTTTTCTATTTCCCCAATTATCCATACACAAGTCAGCAGCTTTTCTTAGTCCTCTTTATTAAAGTTTTCGCCTTTCTCTTATTTCTCCGTATCAGATGACTATTAAATATGCTCCCCTACACTCACCTCTTTGTTATGACACTTAATGCCCACTTGCAGAGAAAGAACTAACCAACTTGAAGATACTGGACCAACAGATTTCACTCGAGGAATGGTTAAATGTCTCTTCAAATGGTTTATCAAGCAGGAATTGCTTTGGCAATGGCAAGTTTTTTTTTTTCCTCCATAAAAGAGTAGTGGGTGTTTTACAACAGGTATCTCAATCCTGCCTGTAGCCTGGAAATATAGCACAAGTAGTGAATCCCTTGGTCTCCCTCTCTTAATCAATTGTCTACATTACCCGAAACATAAATACGAAGTTTTTGAAACATTTTTATCATTCAGTCTTTCACTGTAGGAGCAGTTTCTTTCATCATTCACTCTTCACTGTGAGAGCAGTTTTGAGTCACACGCCCCATCATCTTTACGCACACGCTTCTCCATTGCTCGCACACCACACCGACAATTAAACATCTGCAACCAAAATGAATTTACCCAACATGCACTAACCGAATCCACGACTCGCACAGACCACCGCATGAATACGCACACTCCATAATTAAAAATGCATAGACCCCCATACTTCTACCCATTCAATAATTTTCTTCCATATACGGTCAAACCACATGCATTTAACCATATCCCCAATAATAACTTAGCTCCTTGGATCTCGAATTACAGGAAAAACATTTTACACCTCCAATTCACCAAAACGCACACGCTACAACAGTAACACGCACACACAATTACAAGTAGACACACAGACCACAATTTCAAACGCACAGACCCGCAATACTACTCATGTGACGCCCAAAAATAACAAACCACTTCTACCTATTTAGTTAATTTCTTCCATATCCGGGCAAACAACATACATTCAACCATACCCCCAATAATAACTTAGCTCCTTGCACACGCCACAACAGCAACACGCACACATTATAACAAGCAGACGTACAGAACACAATCCCAAACGCACAGACCCCCAATACTACTCCTGTGACGCCAAAACAATAACAAACCACTTCTACCCATTTAGTTAATTTCTTCCATACTCGGGCAAACAACATGCATTCAACCATACCCCCAATAATTCTTTAACTCCTTGGATGTCGAATTACAGGAACACGCACACGCCATTACAAGACGCACAGACCGCAATTCAAAACGCACAGACCCCAAACACTACATCACTAAATTTCCGTACTACTACTACATGTTCGTATCTCATCCACAGATACTTTATATTTGTTACCATTCTTATTCCATCTAATATTATGCTAAATATTACTAATTTATTTTAGCCATAATTAACAACACTATTACAATGACTCTTTTATCCTTATTTTTAAATTCTAACCTTAATTATCTAACACATCTCTTTCAATCACATCCATCAAATTCTAGTAACTTAATGGTTGTGATGAGACCTCATGACCTCATCTAATATAGGGGGTGCACCGGATTCAAAACCTATATATATATATATATATATATATATATATATATATATATATATGTGTGTGTGTGTGTGTGTGTGTGTGTGTGTGTGTGTTCACCACTAAATCCAGCTCTCCCACATGCACCCAACCAAAGTTTGTCCTTGCAAAGATGAAGTGTGTGTATATAAATGCACATGACTTCTAAATATGTGGTTTATATACAAATTGCACTTTTTTTTGCCGCAAATATGTGGTTTAAACACATTTTCAAATTAAAGTGTGGATACATTGACCAATAGATCAGAGGTGTTTTGGTGAGGTACAGCCCTAAAGATTTTGGCATTGCATTTGGGCCAATTATTATGTTTATGTATGTAGAAGATAAGACGAATATATATGAAAATGATGTGCCATGACACATAACAATATTTTAAAATTATTTCAAGGGTCCATACAAGGTGGTTCTTGATCTTGTAGCATCCTAAGAACATACATTTCCATAGTTAATGTTGTAAGGAAAATGTGTGTGTATATATAAATAAATAAATAAATAAATAAATAAATAAATATATATATATATATATATATATATATATATATATATATATATATAACTACACAAACTTTCTTATTTTTGGGTAGCATCTCATTCATGTAACATGCAATAAAAAATATCCACTTCTAATTTGACGTACTGAAGTTAAATTGATTCACGTTTAAAAAATATTTGTAGTCGCGGTGTATTGCAATACTTATGGTTTAATGTTACTATCCTTTGGGGTTTTTTAGTAAGTTATGTTTGAGTAGTCACACTATCATACTTTGAGTGGAGCACTTTGAGAAAGTGTAGGTTTAATTGCTTTGTCATAGTTAAGCTAGCTTTTATGTATGTATCAAATTCTACTTTTGGCCATTTGAAAGCTAGATATCTTTTTTTTTTTTTTTTTTTTTTTTTTTTTTTTCTTTTGGTGACCAGAAATCCGCAGTCACCAGGATAAAAAATACATTTTAAAATATTATTCAAACTCTTTTTATTCTGCTTTTGATTTTTTAGTAGACGATGTTAAAGAAGTTGTCTCCATGATAAATGGGGTAGACTTTAGTTTTGTTAAGCGATCTGCGAATTGTGCTGCACACATTGTTGCTCGGGAAGCTGTTTCAATGTCAGGTTGCGGAGAGTGATATGATAATCCTCCTCATTATCTTGTTGATGTTCTTATTTCTGATTTAATGAATTAAGTTCTTTTTCTCAACAAAAAAATGGAAATGAAATATTAGTCAATTATTTCCTCATGAGCTGCCAAAACGTCAGCAAGGATCTAGTTACTTTTCCTTAAATTGTGACCCCTTTTTTAAAATCAATCATGTCATATCATTAAAAAATAAAAATAAAATAAAATAAAATAAAGTATTTTAATTTTTTGGGTGCCCAAGGAAAGACACGGTTACTATCGAAAAATGTCTTCTAAGAAAATCCCGTTCTTGTGTAATATCTCACAAACTATCATGATAGCTAAATCCTAAAAATGAACATGTTTGTGCCCTCATGCATGCATGAATTCATATATTGCAAAACCTATAAATGGACATGGTATTGTGTTCTCAAGTTTAGTTGAGTGAAGGCACTTTATTGTTGGATCATCTTTCGGATAATATGATGAATATATATCCTCTTTGTTGTATGTTTTGCATGCTTCAACATGGAAAGTTAAAGATGTAGTCGTCTCTTTAAGGTCTTTCGGTCATACCAAAATAAAATTTAGTTGAATGTACCTTCAGTCATTTTTGCGTTATCATATCAACTTCACAAGAGATTGTGAAATGGTATTTAAGTCGGAGACAAACCTTCACTCATGAGCTAGCTTTTGTGGTGGGGTTAAGATGTTGGCTTGAGTTTGTATCATTTGATTCTCTCGCTGAAGTGGCCGGTGAGTGGTGGGAAAGGGCTACCTGAAAGAGGGCAGAGCTACCCGGTACTTGATAAGATTCAAAGACAATTGAGAAGATTCCGAAGTGAAAGCTATCTAGAGTGAAGTCGTCCGCCCCACAACCATGTCTTTTTCTCCCTCACTTTCTCTGGACTAACCCTCATATAACCTCAGGATTGTATCAATTGGACAGCGCCCTTCAAGAAGATGTTTGATTCCATACAATTTCTTCATCGAAAAAAAAAAACCAGAGCCCATGCACATGGAAACTATAGAAGCAATCCACCATGTACCGTGATTGAAATGATACACCCATGGTGCAATATTGCTACAATTATTATTATTATTATTAATTAGTGTATAGTAGTATTCATGGGTAGTTATAATAGAGCAATGAGGTAGTGGGTAGTTTTATGATCATGTATAAATAGTTACCTATGTATTTGAAGATTATATTAAATTTGTGAAAGACATTCCCTTCTCTTATCTCTTTTTTTTTTTTTTTTTTTTTTTTTTTTTTTTTTTTTTTAAGTTAGACGGTCACTTGAAACACAACCATGTCTTTTCTTTCTTTTTTTTTTCTTTAATTTTTGGAGTTTAGATCTTTACTCGAAGAAGAACATTTACATACAACCTCGGGGTTGTATCACATTTTCTCAGATAAAACAACATTGAAAGAAATTCTAATACCCCCATGTTGGGCCAATTGTTATACTATGGACCAGGGTCCATCTTACATGGTGGTCCAAAAATTGTGTCTGCAGTTAATAATATATTATGTACTTACTGTTAGTCGATCTTTAATTTATTTATTGACCCGTTAAATGCAGGTACAAATAATTTGAAAGTTATTTTAGATTGATTCACAATGCAACGTAGACACTGGTTCAAGGTATAATTTGCTCATCTACGCATGTCATATGAGAAGTTGAAAATTGAAAATATGATAACTTTTTAGGTAAAGTTACATGTTGATATTGTTACATTATAAATTTTTTAGCCAAAATTTAACAAAACGAGAATTAAATCTATGACTTTTAAGTTTGTATGTAAGACTTACATGTTGACACCGTCACTCGACAAATCTTTTGGCCAAATAAAATTACTTTATAATTATTTGTTTGTCCTGAGAGTTTTAGTATCACTCATAGTTGCAATGCAACTTGCAGATGCAAGCATGTTGACGAAGACCTAAAGGGCAAATTCCTCCACTGGCCTTCTCCTATTTATACCCCCCATTGCCCTTTCCATTTTCAATTCATCTCTCAACCCTCCTCACATCCTCTCCAACTCCTAAGGACTAAATAGTAATTTTCTCTGATCTTCCCTACCAAATATGGGTTTCATCATTGTCATTTTCTTGGTTGGCTTGCTTGCAATGGCCTCAGCCGGCGAAGGCTACGGTGGTGGAGGGTGGTCAGATGCTCATGCCACCTTCTACGGTGGCGGAGATGCTTCCGGCACAATGGGTATGGTAACACTTCACAATTTCTTAAAAATATAAAATTTGTATTTATTTCAATTCTCTATTTTTCATGTCTATACTTTGTCTATTTTTCATCTCTTGTATGTGTGAGTTTTGAGACAAATTTTTTTCAAATAAGAGCCAAATTTTGCTGGTGCGATATAGGCTGAATTTGGATTTATCTTAGTATCTAATGTTATATATATAAAAAAAAATTAGATATTGTCCTGTCGGAGTGTCGGGTAGTGTAATTTTTTAAGTGGTTGTTCAATTAACGTTTAATCTTACTTTCAGCAATAAAGTAAGATTTTGACCAATCAGTAATGGCTAAAACTAAAAAACTTGGGTTATCAAAAAATAAAATTGGGATGTTTGGTTGGACCAAATTTGATTTTTTTTTTTTTTTTTTTTTTTTTACTATTTATATAGGTGGGGCATGTGGTTATGGAAATTTGTATAGCACAGGCTATGGTACAAACACTGCAGCTCTAAGTACAGCTCTTTTCAACAATGGGTTGAGCTGTGGATCTTGCTATGAGATGAGGTGTGTGAATGACAAGTCATGTCTGCCTGGGGGTATTTTAGTCACTGCAACAAATTTTTGCCCTCCAAACAATGCCTTGCCCAACAATGCAGGGGGGTGGTGCAACCCTCCCCTCCACCACTTTGACCTCTCTCAGCCTGTCTTCCAACACATTGCCCACTATAGTGCCGGAATTGTCCCTGTTGTTTACCGAAGGTATGCCCAAGTTGCCTTATTGGCCCAATGTGTGACAAGGGTATTTTTGTCTTTTCATTCATCACGCATGCAATTTAATTACTTTAATTAGTAACTTGTATCAATACCAAGACTTATCGGTCTAAAAGTAAAAAAAGAATTTTATCTCTCTTAAACAACGTAACGTTTCTAAGTTCAAACTTTGTAAATATAATATGACATTAACTTAAGGGAAATGGATCAAATGGAACCTGAACTTTACTCAAAATGTCAATTAGTCCCTTAAACTTTCAAAAGTTACAATTAAAAATATAAAGATGTTATTTTGAAGCATTGAAGCCCAAAAACCGATTGGTAACCTGTAATTAAAGGTTACCTAGCTAGAATTCTGGCGACCCTTCCATCATTTTCCAGCCACAATCATCGGTGACTGGCTACTGAACGATTGCCGGTCACATTGTTCTATCCCCTTCTCTAACGAAGGAGAAGGCAACCAAGTCCATCATATTTTATTTGTTAGAATCATGAACATGCAATGTTAGACTATTAGTTTTCAAAATAAATAAAGAATCTATTTTTGTCCTTATGGGTTTGAACACGGATTCATAAAGTTCAAATATAATTCGAGAAAGTTAAGAAACTTTATATAAAGTTATCAATAATAATAATAAACAATCTATTTTTGTAGGGTGCCATGTAAGAGAAGTGGAGCCATAAGGTTCACCATTAATGGCCACTCCTACTTCAACTTGGTACTCGTCACCAACGTCGCCGGAGGCGGCGATGTTCATGCGGTGGCCATTAAGGGTTCAAGAACTGGGTGGCAATCGATGTCCAGAAACTGGGGGCAGAATTGGGAAAGCAGCTTGTATCTCAACGGCCAAGCCCTCTCTTTCAAGGTCACCACCGGCGACGGCCGCAACATCGTCTCCTACAACGCCGCTCCTCCGAGCTGGTCTTTTGGTCAAACCTTCGCCGGCGGCCAGTTCCATTGAGGACGATCAGAGTAGACGACCCTAAGTTGTAATTTACTCCGAAGGATGATTGCACTAGTGGGATATGATTATTACAAGTGTAAATCTATTATAGTAATATAATTCCTTCCATATACGAGTTTTAATTGAACCATAAACTAAAAGTTCTTGGCGATTTGTCGAGAGTGACTACATTCATTGCTTATATACTTGTTCTGTTTAATTTATCTTAGACTAACCGTGGAAAGACATTTTCAAAATCCCTCCTCATTGGGTGTGGATACTAGCTCGCCTCATCGAGCGTGGATACTCACTCCTAATTAGGTCCTAAAAAATAATTCAAGTGAGTTTTTTTTTTTTTTTTTTTTTTTTTTAAAGATTTTGGAGAGTTACCTAGTTAAGTTAGTTTGGTAATTACAAGATTCTAAGTTCAACTCTACTATTTCTTTATAATTCTTTACCAGGTATAAATGTATAATCATAAGACGAGCTTCACCCAATAAATTTACCATTTATTATGAAGAATCTTTACCAATACCACTTATAAAGAATCTTTACCAATACCACTTATAAATCATTCTCCACCACAACAACCCGATAATCCTAGCAAATTATATCGTGCCCCACTGTGCATAATGGATTAAGCACCGAGCTTCTAAACGACGTCGTTTTGTTTAATGAAAAGAAACGGCACTCGTTTCACGTCATTCTGCAAAAAAAGTAACTCTTTTATTCAGTTTCATTTTGTATACACTGCAGTTTCATTTCAATATTTATACACTCAAATATGTGAAAATAGTATTTAATTTTATTTTATATACACTATAGTTTTATTAAAACACAACTACATTATCATTTCGATATAACTACAGTTTCATTACACAATATACACTCAAATATGTGAAATGTTATTCAGTTTTATTTTATATACACTACACTTTCATTTTAACACAATTACAGTTTCATTTCAATTTAATTGCAGTTTCATTTGATAATATAAAAATAAAAGTGAGAAAGTGTCAATTTAGATACACTGTAATTTCAATTAGTAATTAATACACCAAAATATGCGCGCTCTGTTAACTGTAACGACGCATCGTTTCTTTACTTAAAGAAACAGCGCCGTTCTTGGACCGCGGTCCACAATATAATTGCTGGATAACCCTTCTTCCAAGTCAAATGGGCCTATAAACTAAAGAAATATGGACAGAAGAGTCTTGGCCCATAAAATAAAGAAATAGACCCAAAAATGAAAGGCATTTTTATTTATTTAATTAATAATTTTGGTGAATAGATAAATATAATAACAAAAAATTTTAAATAAAAAAAAAATAAAAAGATAAAACTTTCAATCAACCAAACAAAATCTTCTGCCCCTCCATTGCCGCCACCGCGCCACTGCTCATAAGCATGCTTATCCGGCTGCAAATCCTCCCTAAAACTCTCATTCCGCGTTCCTATTTTGCCCCTAAAGCCTCCTCTTCTAAGCCTCTCAAACCTTTCACTCCGGCCACCGCCGCCGCCAGCACCGACTCCGGCCTCAAATTCCGGCAGAAGATCCTCTACCTCCAAGAACTGCGAGTGAATCCCGCGAAAGCCCTCCACAAGAACCCACACATACGATCCGCCCCTCTCTCCGCCCTCAAATCCGTCGAGAACTCCCTCCGCTCTATGGGCATCGAGCGCTCCGCCCTCGGCCGCATCCTCGACATGTTCCCGCAGCTCCTCACCGCCGACCCGTACGCCGACCTCTACCCGGTCCTCGATTTTCTCCTGAATGACGTCAGCATCCCCTTCCCCGACGTCCGGTTATCGGTGATTCGTTGCCCTAGGCTGTTGGTTTCCGGCGTGGACACCCAATTGAAGCCCACATTACGGTTCTTGGAGCAATTCGGGTTCGTGGGTCCGTACAAAATCACCGCCCAGACCACTGTGTTGCTCGTCTCCAGCGTTGAGCTCACTCTGAACCCTAAAATTGAATACTTAATTGGATTGGGGTTCAGCTATGATGAGGTGGTGAACATGGTTCTTAGGTCTCCGGGGCTGCTAACTTTCAGTATAGACAACAATTATAGGCCGAAAGTCGATTACTTTTTGAAGGAAATGAAGGGGGATTTGGAGGATTTGAAGAGCTTCCCACAATTCTTTTCATTCAGTTTGGATGGTAAAATAAAGCCGAGGCATAGGCTTTTGGTGGAGCACGGATTCCGGCTGAAATTGCCGGAGATGTTGAAGATCAGTGATGGGGAGTTCAGTGCAAAACTGGTGGAAATGCAGTTGCAGCTCCTGGAGAACAGACACTTGTAGTAAGTCACTTCCTTGATTTTTTTTATGACGAGAAAACTCACAATCACTATCTGAAAAGTGTAGTAAACTCGGGTCCAAAGGACCTCGAAGAGGTAACTGCCTAGGTTGCCTATAGTGGCTCCCGTTTGGAGTTGAATTTGTAACCCAGATAACCCTGCCAAGGATGCCCATAGCGGCTTAAGAAGGCTAATAGGAGTCGAACTTGTAACCTGGTGATTACTGACTCAATAGCTTGACCAACTTAGCTGAGTTGCCCTCTCTTTCTTGAACTTTTTGGATTGTTTCATGCTTGAAGGGCAATTACTCTTTGCTTTACTTGTGTAATGTACATATGCTATATAGGAATTGATAACAGTATGGAATTATAATGCTACAATGCTTGCATTTCTAGCTCGGTTCGTGGAATATGATTGAGGTGATGTAGAAGTAGAAGTCTACTTGGAACGAAACCAATATAAATGCAGGTGTAGCTCAGAAGATTTGAGCTAATGGTTGTTTAAGAATTGAATAAAAGCCAACCATTGCGCCTAATGGTTGTTTAAAAATGTCACTTAGGTTCCATGTAAATAATGCATTCATCGTGATGGTATCGTTCTCTTCAGTCCCAATAATCATAACCTCACTGATTAATCGAACAAGTCACTTTTTTGTTTTGTTTTTTTTTTTTTTTTGTTTTTTTTGTTTTCCACTTTATTCTGTGCAATGTAACTGTTGGGTGGAATGATTTTGTTTGCTCCGTATTTGCTAGGAACAATCCTAGAATGTAGAGAATGACTAAATGAGCAAAAATGTCTGGCAAAAAACATTCAGTTTGTGCTTGAAAAACGTTTTTTTGTTTAAACCTAGGCTGCCACAATAAGTTTATAAATCTTATGTTAACTAAACGATAGGGAAATGGGACTCAATAAAATTGTTAAGAATCGGACTTGAGCAGATTACACCCAAAAAAAAAAAAAAACAAAACAAAACTTTTCATTTGGAAACACTTTGGAATATTTGTCGCAATTATAGTAAATTCTATGTTTTTGTCAAAATTGAGCCAACCCAGTTTGTAATCACCCTTAGGCAATAACTTAAACTAGAAAAGGTATAAAAATGGGTATTATGATTTAAGTGACTCTTATAGCATATAGCTCAGCAAAACGTCTGGGGGTGAGCTTGCAAGACACATATAATTGATATATTGTTTGAAATTCTATCTGCAATTTGGAGAAATCAGACCTTATACTGTGTCCATAGTGAATTTAAATGGAGTGCTAGTACTTAGATCATACGGCAATTAACTGCTTGCTGTATGCAATTCGCATGAACAGTTTTTTTTCTGCCAATTTTCTGTTTCAGTAATAAATTTCATATTTACTCTTTAATCCAAGAATGCTTTGCTCTATTTGTCTAACTTACTCCATAGTTCCCCTTAGCAAGCTGATAGTTAGCTGTTGACTATGAATAGTGGTGTTCAGAATTTTCTACAAAATGAAAACTTGCAAAGTTGCAAATAAGATGAACAGCCAAACACAAAACTAGGAGGTATACCATATACATTCTATAGTAAGAAATTTGATGTTATTTAGGAGCAACCCCAATCAAGTTGGTCAGACTGTTGTCTTAGTAACTACAAGGTTCCAAGTTCGACTCTCAGTGGGAGTAACCTATTGGCCTTCTTGGTTTGAGCCAGTCAACTATGGGCAACCTAGACTGGTTTACCGTTTACTTCCTTGTGGTCCTTTGCCGGCTAGCGGGCTAGGGTCACCAGGCGGGGTTTACCTAGTGCACACCCTTGGGTAGTGGTTGCGAGTTTCCCACATCACCCAAAAAAAACTGATGCAATTATGCCAGAAGAACCATATGTTTCTTGTTGATGGTGGAGCATTAAAACATCAATAATGAATATGGATAAGAATTGAAAAGATATATTTAGTTATTTACCCTCCGCTGTATAAGTCCTTGAGAGTGTTTCTTCACCAACTGGTTACTGTTTCGTTTCAGTTACAACTGCAATGAACAAGTTGCAATTGTAAGAGAATTGGGGCAATGGGAGGGACAAGTAGCAATGGCCTACTGGTAATTTTCTGAAGTCTGTGCAGTGCACAGTTTTGCAGAAATGATTGTATGGCCTGCATGAGCTTCCACATCATGCATTTATATGCTCTCATCTAAGCAGTCAACTTTTGTATAGTTTTTCGCCTAAATGACCATTAATGGCGTTATGTGTAAGTATGTAAATAATGTGTTTGAAGGCCCATTCTTTTGATTAGGATTGGTATTGAATTGGGCCGAGCAAATTGGACTGATAGACTTTCTTGTTCTTTGACAGGTTGGCATGGCAATCCCCGGTCTTCCAACTCCACACGACGATTCAACTTTCCATTATGCGCCAAACCATAGAACCGTATGGCATTCCTTACATCTCTTCTTCCTTAACTATTTGCAGAAACCCAGCCAAACTTGAAATGTCATATACAATTCAATGCTGTCATCAACATTGACCTTTTTGAACCACTTCACCCCCACCCCCACCCCACACACACCCTTTAACAAAAGAATGGCCAGGGGAAACTGCTAAATTCCTCTTTAGGTATGGTGATGAGGTCAAATGGAGATGACCACAAAATTCCGATATCCTGTGCTCTGAACTTGTGACTTCAAGAACGTAACCGTGTCTACTGGATACCATCTGCTTGCCATGGGATGATCTCACGAGTCGTGATGCCCATTCAGCCTCCTTGTCGTCTTTCAATGCTACTGTGGAGCCTATGTTTATATCGAAACATACTCGTTATCTTTTCTTACAAGTACAAATGTTGTAGTTATTGTGTATATTAGATGCATTCATTATTGAAGGGGGGAAGCCTCATTCTTCCCATGGAAATGATAAGCTTTTAGAAATGATGAAGACCCTGCTTGTGAGTTCATAGTTGTGAAAACTTTTATAACACCATTCAATAAATGAAACTGAGTAAAACAGGTAAACAACCTCTCAGTCGACAATGCTGAGTTGTCTATAGCTGATCAGTTCAAATCAAGAAAGTTAATAAATAGCTCCCATGAAGAGTCGAAATTAAACCAACTTAACTTATCTGATATATCTACAACATCACAATATCTCCGAAAATGTACTCTGGATAACTGACAAAAGACCCGGAGGTAAACATTGATCATTATAAACCAAGAATGTCAACAAACGTATCCCATGAAGAGTCGAACTTATTAGAACCTTGTAATTATCAAACTAACTCTCAGACCAACTTAGTTGGGGATTACTCGCTAATCCAAACAAAACCTAATCTAGTAACAAACTAGACATAGTTTGGTTTCAAATTAGTCCATGGCTATGTGGTGGGCAATGACATTGAAAAATTGAAGAGAATGACAACAAAGGACAAAGCTTTAAGATGAGTTGATGCTGTGTGGGATAGGACATTCTGATCCATATAGTGATGCAAGGCTTGCTGGATTGAACAATCTGACATACAATATTGTACAATGGAGTAAATGCTTGATTGTTTCTTATTCTTGGAAATACCCAATTCATGGTGTTAGTTCTAGTAAATTCTGGTGAAAGAATTGTCTCTCACTTTCACTTCTTTCCAATGCATTAACTATTTTAACCTCACCACACAGGTAAAACATTAAAGTAAAATAAAAGCACCTCTTAATTTTTCTTTTACTGTTTTACCTGCCATCTATTCCATGGTATTAGGGGTCAGTAAGCCCATATAAAAATATATTGCTAAAATAATAGATGGACTATAGTGATTCCGTTATTTTAGTTCTTTAGTTTCATTTAATAATATCTTTGATTAGGTAATGGGTATTTTTTTAAAAAAAGTTGAATCTTCAACTCTAAGGGTCCTCACACTTTATCTGACAGATCATTTGAGAGGATATAATTATATAAATTACGGTGACTCAATGGTTCATCAGACAGGTAATGTGTATCTATTTTAGTCCTCTGAAGGGTAGAGCTATTGATTTGTTTAAAATTTGAACTATTTTTATCCTGTAAGATAAGGACTAAAATATACACAAATTTGATAGGTGATTATATGATTTGACGAAATTGAAAGTTGATAATCAAAGTAGTGAAAGCATTATAGTTAATAGACTATTTCAGTAATTTATTCCGTAAATAACTCTTTTTTTTTAATAGTATGGTACTCAATATCTTTATCACTTTGAGATTAATCTGAATTCAACTCAGGTCATACATGTAGAGTTTAACTCTTACTCAAAATAAAAAATTTTTAAAAAAAGTTTGATTTAAAATTCTTTAACATAAGTGTTGATATGGTTAATTCTATAGTGTACAGTCAGTGAAATATCCATCCAATCTAGTTGTTCTACGGCCGGTTCTTTGGGCTTGGGAAGATAAAGATTGGCCGGTAATAGATGTGGCTAGGTCGGGAGTGTCTAGAGTAGTTGAAAGTGCTAAAAGTCCCTACCCTTGAACAATAAATGTGCCTTATATGGGCGGGTTTAGAGACACATAACGGGGTTCTGACAGGTTTTACACATGCAAAGTGTGGGTTCGTCGGTCAAGGAAGCTATGCCAAGTGTCTTGAGAAGACTAAAAAGATTATGGGACGTGATTTTACTACTTTAATCCGGGGGTATGCCCAGGAGGTTTGTGGGGTGAAATCCTCATTACGCCGATCGTAAGTACTGCTTTCTCGTCACACTTGACCGGGAGACCGGGAAGCGGTTCAGATGGCTCGGCGTTGTTCGTTTCTGATTGGTTTGTCTCGCATATGTCACCTATAATCCCTATCATCAAGTGTGAACCCCAAACTTAAAGGTCTTTCATTACTCTTATCCTAGAGACAAGTGGATGAGTTAAATTATGGGGTGCATCCAGTTGTTATACAATGAACCATGGTCATCAAATGAAATTGTACTTGAATTAAAATGATACTTTAGTGTTATTACAATGAAACTAGTGTGTGTGGAAAATGAAACTAAAAAACAAAGTTCATTCAATAACGTATATTGTTAAATGAAACTGTAGTATAATTAAAATAATACTTTAATGTTGTTATAATGAATTATTGTGTGTGAAAAATGAAACTAAAATTCAGTGCTCATACAATAACATATATTGTCAAATGACCCTGAAGTGTAATTAAAATAATACTTTAGAATTATCCAATATCTTTTCCCATTTACTTAATGCATAATTCGTAGTTTTATTTTCAAATAATAATAATAAGGAATAAGGTTCAAATTGGCCACTGAACGTAACCTGAAAATGCAATTAGGCCACTGAACGAAAAAAAAGTGCAATTAGGCCATTGAATACTCCAAAAACGTGCAATTAGGCCACTGAACTCTCCAAACGTATGCAATTTTACCGAATAGCAGGTTACCATCAATTTTAGCAGGTTACCTGCTTACGTGGCAGCTTAGTTGGCATTTTTAATAATTTTTAAATAATTTTTAATAATTAATTTTAACAATAAATTTTATAAAAAATTGGAAAAAATTAAATAAAAAATAAAATAAAGTCGTTTTTATTTTTTAAAAAAATTTTTTAATTAAAATTTATTATTAAAATTTATTAAAAATTAATTAAAATTTATTAAAAATGCCAACTCAGCTGCCACGTAAGCAGATAACCTGCTAAAATTGAGGGTAACCTGCTATCAGGTGAAATTGCACATTTTTGGAGTGTTCAGTGGCCTAATTGCACTTTTTTTTCGTCCAGTGGCCTAATTGCATTTTCAGGTTACGTTCAGTGGCCAATTTGAACCTTATTCCTAATAATAATAATAATAATAATAATAATAATAATAATAATAATAATAATAATAATAATAATAATAATATAATTAAACTAGTGTGTGGAAAATGAAACTAAAAAATAGAGTTCGCTTATGCAATAATGTATATATCGCCAAATGAAACTTTAGTAAAATTCAAATGATATTTTGGTATTGCTATAATGAAACTAGTATGCTTGCAGTGTGTAAAAAATGAAACTAAAAAACAGAGCAATATTGTGAAATGAAACTTAAATGTAATTAGACTGATACTTACTTCATGGTCCATTGTAAAATTTGTCAGATGTATCTCAATGAGCTTATATGTTTCAAATGTTTATACGCTTAGTACCCACAACAAGAATCGATCATCTGAACTTACAGTTACATTAACAGTCTACTTACAAATATATAATAGAAGTAACATATATTACTAGTTACTCTAAACGGATTGCAAAAACTCAACAGTTTTTTGTTAGGTTTTTTTTTTTTTTTCTTTGATAACCTAGGTATCCCAACTTTATTTGACTAATTTTTGAACCCCATGAACCTGTCCATGAGTAGATAAATTCAACATGTTCAACTTCAAAATTCAATATTAAATTATACACTTCTGCACACAAAGAACCTAAATTCTAGATTGTATGTGATATGGACGTCTCGTTAGTTTAGATTTTTTTTTTGGGGGGGGGGGGGTATTAAAGAGGGGACAATCCAACCCCTGCAAAAAAAAAAAAAAAAAAAAAAAAAACTCCTAAACTGAGAGAGGCCCAACAAATCCCTATCTAAAATAAACTAAACAGTGACAAAACACTCCCTCATAAGTTAATTAATTAATACCAATAAAATCCATGTTAACATTACCTTTAATGGTAAGATATGGATATATATAAATGGAGGATAGACATGGTCAAACCAAACATTAAATTGTGCTAACCACAACATGCGTGGTCTGGATACTGTACGTACGTTATGAGGGTAGCCACGCACGTGGACACACAGACACAGGTATAATCTTTTTACCATCCCCATTGCTGTGGCTGCTCAGATCAGTCTATACATACACAGACACACAGGATTCCATGACAGAAAAACATGAAAAATAATTTTAATTTTTTACAAAAAAAAACATTAAAAAAATAAAATAAAGAGGAAAGTCCAAGAGCAATTGATTCCTCTATGTTAGTAAAGCTGTGTCTCTTCCCCAGTGAGTGAAAGAAAATCTCAAACAAAATCAAACACTGTCCTAAGTTGTCCTTCCCCACACTACCCTTCATTGCTTACCCACCATTTTCTTGTCAT
Organism: Ipomoea nil; assembly: GCF_001879475.1. Lineage (NCBI taxonomy): Eukaryota > Viridiplantae > Streptophyta > Magnoliopsida > Solanales > Convolvulaceae > Ipomoea > Ipomoea nil. The sequence continues at coordinate 1,251,836 of NW_017619515.1, forward strand.
TACTATTTAAGAGTGTATATTGACTAAATTATATTTTTATATATAAATCGCACTGAAAAAATCTTTTATAACGAGCTCGACTGAGAATACGCTGACAAAAATTAAACTATGCTCCTAACTTCTCAGCATTAGAATCATACACCACACAATCATGCTTTCGAGGGCCCACAATTTTTTTTTTCAAACTTGCCGTCACTATTTGATGACATACATTGACTAAAATATAAATCTCGTTAGAAAAACCTGGAACGATAGTAAGAATCATGACTTTCAAATACGATAATCATGCTCCATACACTTGATTACTCTTAGGGCCCTATTATTTTTTCGAATCTTTAACTACTATTCGAAAATGTACATTGACAAAATCTCGATTCTGTGTATAAATTGCACCAAAAAATTGTATACGACAAGCTCGATCGAAAAAATATTAAAAAAAATTAAACTTATGAATTTCAAATATCAGAATCATACTCTATACGTTTGATCAAGCTTTTGAGGGCCCACCATTTTTTCCCTTTTCCCTAACGCTGCTGTGCACAGTTTACTTAACATCTTGCACCACCTCTGTATTATTGTTGTGTTGTACAAATTTTTTATTTCTTGCCATTGTGGAAATTCCAGTACTGCCCCCTAGCTTCTTGGCTTTTACCTCTCACAGTGTCTCAGTGGCTTCTGATAGGCTACAACTTTGGTACAAAAACTACTGTTGTGGTCAGAAATGATAACAGATGGGGTGGGATAGATAGATACAGATAGATACAGATAGATATATAGATATATAGGGTATAGGGTTAGTAGTAGCTACATACATAGGTCTTCCTTGGTTCTGTTCATTATCAATCTTTGCTAATATTTAGGCATGTTTGATAATTGCACCTTTATCCTTTGAGTTCTAATTCATTGCTACTTTGGTATATATAGAGGGCATCTTTGGAAATTTTATTTACATTCTATTTCTTCATCCACCTGGGGTCAAATATGTCATTTTTTTTAATGTAAACTTTGAATTTTAAGAACTTTGTAAATTATGTTTAAATATTTCATGGAATTCTTGTCTCATTTTATTAAATTGTCATGCATACTATTTATTAGTCAAATTTACGTTTTATTCTTTGTTTATTTTCTTATATTTTTTGTGTTTAATAGTATTTTTAATATAGTTTTTAATATATAAATTTTATATACTGATATAAAATTTAATATTATAAAAAATTAAATTGTAAATAACTTCAAGCAAATTTTGTTAACCGAACTAGGAACAAAATTTTGGATGGATGGAGTATTATATTTGATTTTACCATATCTTTTCTCCTACGTGAAAACCTATGATGCATAGAAACTCTTAAGGGGGTATTTTTTTTTTTTTAATTCAAATGTGTTTCCCTTTAGGAAATTCACGACAACTCTTCCAAAACATTTTAGGGTTGTTTATATAATTAAAAGCATGTGAAAATATTTAAAGAATATATATATATATGTGTGTGTGTGTGTGTGTGTATTTTCTCTAAATTTATAAAATTAGAGGGGTAACTTTTCTTATCAAAACAACTAGGGTACAAGTTTTACTTTCACAAACTCATGGGGTAAAAGGAGGAAAATCATCCCAAGCTATATGTCCTTCATGCATTACACAAACAACCACCCCTACCCCCCTCCCCAACACCAAGTTAAAACCCAGGCTAAGCTGCAATGAGTTGTTAACATCCAGCAAATCATGAAAAGTAGTGGAAAACCAACTTTTACTTTCTATTTGTGGCATTAAAAATGATGGAAAAATGTGATGTGTGGTTTGGCTATGGCTGGGTGGGTGTCTTTAAAGAAAAATGAATGGATGGGAAGCACACCACTTATTGTTTCTGTTGGTTTTACTGACTTGAAAAAAGATGGGCATGGCATGGATGGCTACAGTTTTTAACTTCATACTGTACTATCTATATGTGGCATTGTTTAGCTGTGGATCCAACCCCTTTCTTTGGATAGTTCTCAAGTTTGTGTACAATCCCAATGCCCAATGCCCTTTCCTCCTTTAATTCCCACCTACTTTTTCTTTGTTGGGAATGTTTCGTATGTTACTCAAAGATGATATGTGGAGAGCAGTGTAACGAACTGACTAAGCGAAACAGAATGGAATGGTAGCCCTTGTCTCCGTTGTTTAAACCTGACCCATGTTCGCTGAGTGGGACGGGGAGTGAAGTGAAATGGTAATAGTAACACCTGTCTCCATGGTTTGACTCGGGTTCGCCAAGTGGGGCGGGGTTGAAGTGAAATGGAAATGGCAATACCTGTCTGCGTGGTTTGAATCTAAATTGGGTTCATTGAATGGGTCAGGGGTGCAGAGGCAACGCCCTAAGATACAGTATATGGGTGTAATTGTGTAAATATACAGTTGAGATTGTCGATAAATATGATGTTTGTAACGTTGGATACTTTATCATCACGATCTCCTTTGTCCCGTGGACGTAGGCTCTTGGACTCTCAGTGGAACTAAGTAAACTATTTTTTATTTTTGTTTATTGTTCTTGATCTCTTGATCATATTTTTCTTAACATGTTTTAAAAAATAAAATAAAATAAAATTTGTTACACCTAAATCCTGCACAATTCTCAGAAGAAAATTTAGCTCCTTTTATTACATGTACTCTGATCTGTGATATTGTATGTATCTTTTGTTTTGCTTTACCAGTTTGTCACTTCACTGTTCAGTGTTGTTTCCTCCTTTTCTTCCCTGCATTATTATTTCTCTTTTCTGTGATGGTGGGTGTACTTGCAATACAATGCTTGCTTTTTAAACCATATGGTTTTTTAACTATATCTTCATATAAAAAAAAATAGAATATTGCACCTTTTGTCCTTGGATGGTATAGGATAATATATAAAGGTTATTGGCCCTTATCGGTAACACAATTAGCTTATCAGCCAAATTATGATTTATTTGACCAGTATTAGTTGTTTGACTTGGCTAAATAATCAATATTGCTCTAAAATGTTAAAATTCAAAAAGCTACTCAAAGTTGCTTTTTAAGATCAGTTCTTTGAAAAAGTCATTTTGCATGTAATCAGCTATTAGCTAACGGCTAATTTATCAAACATTTTTCTACAATCAGATAATGTCATCAACTAGTCAAACTCATTAACTCAATCAGTTAACAACTATATATTTACCAAACACTCACATTATATGCGTTATATTTTTTTATTTATTTATGTTATCAGCTATTAACAGATACTGTAATTCTTTAAAAATCTTAGTTGAATAGAAATTGATTTACTACTTTTTTTTTCCCCTTCAAATTGTGAAAAAAAAAAAAAAAAGAAAAAAAGAGAGAGATAAAAATACCATAGCCAACGAAATCCAAGTTGGAAGATTTCCTACTTATCTTTTTTTTTTTTTCCCTTCAAATTGTTCAAATTGTGAAAAGAGTTATCTAATTTTTTTTTAAATTTTTTATGGAAAGATAAAAATACCATAGCCAACGAAATCCAAGTTGGAAGATATTGGTATGCCATGTTAAAAAAAAAAAAAAAAAAAAAATTGAACAAGTTTTTTCCATTCAAATTCTATGGGCATAATATGAGTTGAATTCATATTGGTGTCATAGTGGCAAAAATATTAGATATGTCATATGTAAAAGAAATCAAACATATTATTATAATTATTTTTATTTGTTGTAACAAAAAGATGTGAACACTTTAAAGGGTCGTTTGGTTCACGGAATGTCAGATTACCTTAGGGAATGTTAGATTACTAAGAATATTAGATTACTGGGAATGATAGATTCCTGTGTTTGGTTAAAATTGGAGTATGTAATATAATCATTTTTGGTTTAGAGTTATCTTTTATACACACTATAATATCCTTAACATATTTTCATATATTTTAATAAATTTAAAAATTAAAATAAATAAATAAGATAATGGTATCATATATAATTACATAATTTTAAAATATTAACTAAAATCTTGAACTTGAGAAACAAAATTATTCTATATGCTAACATAACATAATAAAAATAAAAAATATATATATATATAATTACACAAATAATAATAATAATAATAATAATAATAATAATAATAAAACTAACATAACCAAGGTTATCTTACATTACCTAAGATTTTGAAGGGAATCATATTCCCTTCAAAATCCTATGTGGAGGGAATGTGACACTCCTTGAAAATGTTAGATTCCCTAAGATAATATGAACCAAACACCGAAATGTGAGTTTTGAAATGTCACATTCCCTTCGTTATGTTATATAACCTGAACCAAACGCCCCCTGAAGAGACTGAAACTCTATCTCGTTTCAAAGGGATAAGATTCAACCAAGATACTCCTTGGAGGCTCCTCACAAACGAGGATCTCCCACATCAGTATGAGGCAAATGAACATCTTTTCATATGTTCCTCGGATACAAGTCCAACTTATCAACTAATTCAAAATAAATTCATATTTTTACTTGGAAAGTACTACATGTGATGTACTCGATCCCATTTTCTACTCCCAAATTTTATTCCCACATATAAAACTTTGATGTAGACACTTGTATTTAAACTCACATGAAAAAGAGTAGCTTATCAGTGCCCAGTGCCCACCATACCAGATAATAAAATTTAGGGAGTATGATATGAGAGTTTATGTAGTAAAACTAAAAAATGGAAGTATAAATTTATCTTTGTTACATTTAGGATCCTGTAAACTTGAGACATATTTCGTTATTTACCTTCTCTGAACAAGCTAACTTAGGGGGGTGTATTCAATTACGACTTTCATAGAGTTTTAAAGACTTTTATGAACTTTAAAAGTTTGGAGGTATTCAATTCAAACTTTTAGAGAGTATTTAAAAGTCAGGCGGTATTCAATCATGATTTTTAAAGAGTCTTTAAAAGTCTTGTGGTATTCGATTAAGACTTTTAAAGAGTCTTTAAAAGTCATGTGGTATTAAAAAAGTTATGAACTTTTGTAGACTTTTTAATTTTAAGACTTTTGTAGACTTTTCCTTCTCAAATATAAATAGTTGAAATCCAACCATCAACCCCAAGATTTCAAATTTTCTTTCTAACAACTTTGAATGTTTTCTCGATCTATTTAAACTCTATTTTTTCTCCCTATTTAAACTCTATAGACCTATCTAAATTCAATAAAAATATTTTTTTCTTCATTATCCTATATTTTCCTCATACCTAAACTCTACCAATTTTACTCTCTCCTAAACTTTTCTATAAATTTTTTATCCCTAACTTCCTCTAATTCTCCCTAAATACATGAACAAAGCAAAATTTTCATCGTCAAAATTGAATATATATATTTCATAATATTTATATAAATACTTATATATTTTAATTTTTATTCTTTTTATGTTTATATTCATAATATATATTATTCTTTTTTTTTTTTAACAACAGGTTACTACGATTAACAAATTACTGTTCGCAACAACAATTTGGGGTTGCAAATAGTAGCACGTTATTGTTTTTTGCAGTCTCAAATTGCTATTACAAATAATATATATTATTAATATTAGATTTTTATTTTTATTTTATTTGATGCAACTTGTAATTATATTTTTAAATATTTCATTTGAGAAAGTCTTTTATTATAAATTTTATTGTTCATCAATATTGTTATGAATTTCTAATGAAATAGTTTCTTTTTTTGTTGATGTTTATTAATAATATATATGATTAATTAGCATATAAGTCTCAGCATACTATGGATAAAAATAATAATGTTGAGAATGATGATGTGGATGAAAAACTACGTAATAAGACGAATTTTATGATGTATTATAAACGTTTTGTAACAAAATTGTAAATGTTAAGAATCAAAATCATTGAAAGTTTGTAAGGATGTATTCAATTTAGAATTTCAATGACTTTTGTAGACTTTTTAAAATAAAAAGTTGATAAAAGTCTATGAATGTTTTTTATATAGACTTTCATGGAGTCTTATAATGTTTTAAAAAGTTTTGAACGACTCTATGAAAGTCAATCAAAGTTTATTAAAATTTATCATTTTAAAAGTCTTTAAAACTCTACAAAAATCATGATTGAATACACCCCCTTAGTAAGTAGCTGATAAGTTAGTAAAATTTGCGAGAAGGCCCGAAAATCAAGATATAATTTACTCCTGAACAAAAAAATTTGTAAAATTTACAACTTGGATACAAGTTTTATTTTCACAAACTCATGGGGTACAAGTTTTAGAACTGGTAAAAATGAAGATATAATAACAACCAAACTCCTGAATAAGTTGTTTTACAAAAAATATATAAATATATTATTCTGACATGATTGACCCAAACATTAGAATAACACTAATTGTCAGGGCAGGCAAATATTTTCAATTCAAATGACATGCCAACTCCATTAAAAGACCTAAGTGGAAATTGTTAGCATAGTATAAAAGTAGCAAAAGTCAAAATAATAGCCTGGCAAGCAGTGATGGATGGCAGATTCAAAGTTTAAAAAACTGTTGATGAAGAGTACAAATTTTTATGGCAAAAAAAAAAAAAAAAATGGGGAAGAAGACCATTATACCTATGGTAGATTAGGTAGCTTAGGGGTGATGATGAGGGAGGAGGAGGTGAGGGCGGTGGAGGTGGTGGTGGTGGAGATGGTGGTTTTCACAGCCAGAGAGAGGCATAGTCTTGTCATGGTTGAAGATGATTGATGAGACATGTCTTTAAGATAGCCAAAATCTATATGCCCTTTGCTATTTGCAACTGCTAAATTTCATGATTTCGTCACTTCACTACTATTTCTATGCAGCTCGAATTTTGGAATCACCAAACCAAAATAAGTAAATAAAATAATCAAAGTTTTAAAATATATGTTTAGATGAGATGTTACGTTGCTTAGGAAAAGGAATTTCTATGGTGGAAATAGGCACTAATATTAAGTACTTCACTCCAAAGAGTCAATACTGCACCAGCAGAATTCAATTCTGTGACCTTTTTTTGAAGGGAGTCACAGAAGTGTCATCTAAGTATAAAGTGTTTGGCTATTGGTAATAATTTGTAATAATATTTGGTATGATAAATGATTGGACCATATACTATATATTAGTACTCGTGTTAATATATAGTAGTTACCATAAAAGTTCTCGTGAATGAAATATCAAATGCTAGAATAGTTATACCTATTTAAAAATGTCCAGCCCTGAATTTGTTAAAATTTAATGATGTTCAGTCCTGATTAAATTAAATTTAATGTAATTATTGAAGATTAAATGTCAAGTATCTTGTGCTCAGATATCATGTAGTGACATCTCCAATGTGAGAGGTCATGAGATCGAACTTCAGTGGAGGCGTTGTTGACTCTGTGTGCTTTATTAGGGTATGAACTCATGTGTCTTGCCAACTGCCCAATTCATCACATATGATTTTCTTAGTGCATGCAATTTACCTCTCCTATATTGAAATCAATAATAAGAGACTAAAATCGAAATTAACTTTGAAAAACTCCCTCAACTTTGCAAGAAAGTAAAAAGTGTGGATTTGAAAACTCAAGATGACTTGAAGTGAGTATAGTCCTCATAATAATGTGAGGGTGTAGGCAAGGTGTAGTAGGCAATTGAGTGACCTCAAAATAAAAGAGGGCAAACATATAAATATATATAAGAGAAATGAATAATGGTAGGGCAGCAAGCTAAGGATTGTACCACTCCCTACTATTATACTTTATGATTTCTGCTTCTTCCTAACGGGTTTTGTCAGGTCACTGTTTGACTAGCAAACACTATTTACAGCTTATGTTTCTTCTATTGATGTTAGGGCTATTGCCATCATGATTATTTGAGACTACTTTTGGCTAGAGGTGTACAATTTGGTAATTACCCTCTCTCTCTCTCTCTCTTTTGGGGTAATAGAAGAAGTTAACCTGTTTAATTTAGTGGGTAATAAATTTAAACCATTTTAGGAAGTTTGGTTTGAATTGGTCATTAACTTGAAAGTGTATGTGGATCTACATGGTTGTTAGCTCAAGTGGATTTAGCATGCATGGTTTTTGTAATCTAGCCTAGCTAGTTCAAGTTTGGCTATATATATATATATATATATATATATATATATATATATATATATATATATATATATATATACTTTTTGCTGCCCTTTATCAGGAAGATAAAATAGAAATAATCAATATTCTTTGTTTTTTTTTTTTTTAATTAGTAGGACAAGAAATATTAGGCGGCTCCTTGGGAGGTCGAGTCCATGTCAGCATCGTGCATTCGTGCCTTAGAAATATAACGTTGACTGTTATGCAAGTATTAGGAAATTAAGTTACGTCTTTGTTAATAGTTAGTATAGTAGTGTCAAAGTGGACTGAAGCCCCCCACGGTGGGGTGGTTTAGGACTTTATGGTCATAGAAAAGTAGGCCCGCAAAAATGCGAACCTAACGGGCCTGGCCTGCAACTCGCGCGGGCAACTGGTCTGCCCGTGGGTTAGGAAATTAAAAAAATATATAATATATATACAATTATATAAATAATTAAATAGCATGGACTTATGGTCCCCAGCCCTAATCTCTTAACGTAATTTCGCACTTTGCATTTGCAGGATTCGCATCTGCCACAAAGTAGGTCCATGAAAATGCGAGCCTAACGGGCTTAGCCCGCATTGACCCGCAACTCACGCTGGCGACGGGTCATCCCACGGGTCAAGAAATTAAAAAATATATATAATATATATACAATTATATAAATAATTAAATACTATGGACTTACGGTCCCCAACCCTAATCCCTCAACGTAATTTCGCATTTTGCATTCGCAGGATTCACATCCGCCACAAAAATAGAATGTTAACTATCGCCCACGACAAGAAATTTTTTTTTTTTCCTTTTTAAAGGTCTAAAATATATATAGTTGAATTAATTTTCTTGGACATGGTTGGGGACAGGGCAATTGAAAGGATAGGGTTATAAATCCCAACCCACAACATGTTGTTGGTCCAGTGGCAAACAGACAAGGTTAACTGACTCTCCCACACTTGATCATCATCATCACACTTAGCACCAAACCAGACACTAAACCAAATGAAGAGAAGTGTAGCAGTAATCCATGTTTCCTAGTCTGAGGTTTCCCTCACTCCCCCTTTGCCCTGTGACCTTGCAATCCCATGTTAGTGGTTGGACTTCTTGTCTTTGCTCCTTGTTCTTAATTGAATACAATGAGAGCAGCCTCTATAATTTCATGTTTTTTGCCCACCTCCTGTCTATGTAGTTCCAAGGTAACTGTCCCACCACAATCTCTTCAACCAGTCCTACTATTATTTTGTGCCCCCACTCATATCAATTGCTTTTCATTCAACATTTATTTCGGGGTGACGGTCGACATCGAGAATAATGTATATTTTCACTCTGTGCGCGTTACGATAAACGCTATACGTCGGGTCTTGTATTTTGCTTTGATTTACATGAAAGTTCGTAGTTACTACTCGAAAGGTTGTTCTGAGTGAAGTTTACACTGTAACCCTAACAGACAAAGGACCACAAAGAAGTAAATCAGCCTAGGTAGTTGTAGTTGGCCGACTCAAACCAAGAAGTCTAATAGATTACTCACACGGAGAGTTGCACTTGAAACCTTGTGATTATCAAGTCAACTATCTGACCAACTTCGTTGCAGTTTTCAGCCACTAATGACTAATGAGTGTTTCTCTCATCTTTTGATAAAAAAAAATATGTATATCGAATAACCTATAATTTTTTTGAGTACTATTGACTTTGTTACAATGTAGTATTTGTTCAAGGTCCCTGACATCGAGTAACCTATAATTAATTTGAATAAAATTTAGAAAGCTTCAATTCTATTCTATAACTAACATGTTTTGATTGGTCCAAAAATCATTAAATTTGTTTATTTGTCACCTATATTTGGGACAAACTTTCCTTGGACAATTATGTTATTCAATTATATGTTAATTATCGCAATATGGCTTGTAATTAAATGCTTGTCAGAGTATTCAAAAGTTCAACTAAACCACTTTTAGGATTAGTTTAGCCCAATATAACAACAAAAAACATGTCACTTCAATTCCATGGCAATTCTTTGACCCACATAGTCACATGTACCATCTCAAATTATTTTAATGTATTTATGACCACATTAAAACTGTCTTATTAATTACTAAGTCATTATCTAGTATATATATATATATATATATATATATATATATATATATATATATTATTACCATTTACTTTGTCCAAAAACAAAAATAATTAATGAGTTGTACAAGTCTCTTTAATACGATTTACATCTCGCGTGTAGTTTACAGGTTATTTTACCGGAGTAGAGTTTGCATAGTATACACCATCAAATAATGGTGGTTGGTTTCTCTCGTCATCCAAAAATTACAATAATTATAATTAACCTAACAATTCTAAATACATTGTTTTTAGAATATATAGAACAAAATGTTGTAAGATATTAAACAGAAAAATTATATTTTTTGTTGCATGATTGGTTATTTTGGTATCTGGTTATTCACTTTCTATAAATATAAATACTCGATCAGTTGTGTTGTGATGTTACATTTTTACTCACCAACGTTACGTTATTAGTCATTCACCTAATTAACATTTCTCATATGTCCACTAATCATTACTTAAACAGTATAATAAGTTGATTACGATTTTAAAAAAATATTGACCCTAGCGACAGACATGCGATGTCAGGAAAATGTTGACGGAGGCAAATGAAGATGTTATTAGAGCTAAACCATAATAATAGTGTGATATGACTTAATATGATATTTTTAAAAGTATTGAACAAAACAATATATCACGAAGGAATTAAATGATTAGTTGTACACAATTTAATGATAAAAAAATATAATTATTCAATTTACTCACACTCACTTCCATGTATATGATGTGAGTTTGATTTGTGGCAAGTGGTTCAACTAATCATGACTTGAAAAAAAAAAAAAAGAGAGAGAATTAAATCACACCAATTATTACTTCTCAAAAAAAAAAAAAAAAAAATTCACACCAATTATAGCTAGTGCATTATTTAATTGACTATATTATATTGTTCCTTTTATGTTTTTTTTAGTATTATATTATATTGTTCCTTTTATGTTTTTAATTTTTATTTTTATAATTAAATGACATGTTTCATCTACCAAGGCATCTGCAGGACAAAACGTTATCTAACACATAGTAACAAAATTTTAGGTAAAATAACAAACTTTGGTTGTTTGTTACATTCATAACAAAGATGCCACCTTTGATCATGGACTTATTCCTTCTTAGGCTTCCTACATTTTTAACTAACCTTGTCATTTATTAGTTGTCTAATTAACTTATTGCATTAATCCCTTTTGGTGTTTGGATGCATGTGATAAGATAATTAAACATTCATCGCCTACGATTCTATATCATCCAAAAGAAATAAAATCGATGACACAATAAACTTAAAATAGTTAATTAGTAAGCAAACTAGTAACGCAATGATAATGTCAAAGATTCAACTTGAGAGTTAAATTCTACTGTAAAAGAACTAAAATTGATGATAACTCGGCCGCTTGGGACAATTTGTAAGGGCATTACTAATGCAATTGTAAGATTAAGGTTTCGACTCAAGAGTTAAACTCTATAGGTGCGATCCGGTTGAGTCAAATTTGAATTAATCTTAGATACAAACATAACTATTTAGTACTTCCTCTGTCCCATTTTATGTGTCTAGTTCGGTTAACAAGGCTTCACTGAAGTTATTTTTAATTCAAATTTTCATACACTAACTTTACTTTGGCCAATCAATGGTATCAAAAGTCAAAACCTCTTTATGTGCAAAAGTGTACAAGTGACAAAGAAACTGGAATTGATTTACCTCCTTCATAGCTGTGTGATGGGTTCATGAATCCAGGATATAGTCTAACGAAACAAGAACCTGAGTTATTAAAAAAAAAAAATATATATATATATATATATATCCAACTTTCTAGGCCCGACCCTATCATGTCAAATCCGGATTAGTCTTGAATATATGCTTTTTAAAAATATTTATCCAACTTTAATAGTTGTGAAAACATTTTGTATGTAGAAGTGTACAAGCGATAAGGGAACCAGTAATTAATTTGCCTCATTCATAGTTAGTGTATGTTCATAGGTTCAGGGTATAGTTTGGGGAAGTGGGAAACCATGTTATATAAATAAATAAATAAATAAATAAATAAAAAGTTTATCCAACTTGGCTTTAAGGTAAACTCTATCCAACAAACTTAAATCCGAATGCAGGGAGTTGGTACAAATGCAGATTGCAGTAGAAAAAATATAATAATAAAATAAAAGTGCATGCAGAAGTAGGGGTGAAAGAAGGAACAAGAAAGCACGGTTTGTGATTAAGAAGGGACGAGATCTGGGGTGATGAGAGCAAAGATTTAGAATACATATTGTATATATACATACAAATATATATTCTCTGGGCAGTGTCACAGCCTGGCTGTCTGTCTATGATGACTGCAAACTTTCTTTTCTTTTTAAACCTCACAATCAAGAAAGCAAGCAAGAGATTTAATACTTCTGTTTCGTCTAGTATCGGGTAAATATAGTCTTATAACTTTAGTCCACAAAAAATCATTAGAGCATCTCCATCAGTGATTTTTGGTTGGGTTTTTGAGAAAACATAGCTTTGGTGGATGAGAGAGGATGAAGAGCCAGAGAAAAAAAAAAAAAAAAACTTAATGCAACAATTTGATTTTTGGCAGACTTGTGGGACCCCACTAGATGCTCTGATTTTTGCGCCTTGGTCGCGTGAAGTGTAACCCAACGCCCATCCAAACACGTGTAGCTTGATTTTTTGCAGACTTGTGGGACTCACTAGATGCTCTTATTTTTTGCGCATTGGTCGTGTGAAGCGCAACCGAGTGTCCAGCCGGGCGCATGCACTACACGCGCCTATTCCACAGTTTTTTTTGTTTTTGTTTTTCTTTTTTCTCTTCCCTCCTATCTTCTCTTTCGTCATCATATATACCTGCAAAAACTCCTCAAAAATCGCAACTGTTGGAGATGGTCTTAGACCAGTTTAATATAGGTTACCCATAGTTGATTGGCTAAAATCAAGAAGACCAATAAATCACTCTTAACAATGAGTCAGAAATTATATTATAACATTGTGATTACCAAATCAACAATATGATCTACCTCATTGTCCAAGTTCCATTCTTTTATTAGGTAGGTATATAGTTTGTGGTTCTATGAACACTCACACACAAGTATTTAAGAAAACTTGTAAGTCGGTGAGACATATCTGGAGATTTACCTCTTCCGATCCGAGATTTCATGGTAAAAACAAGCTAACAGATGAAAACATTTTGTGATTTTTTTTTCTAATGAAAAGAAATGCAGGCACCCACACGTTTCAAGTAGTCCTTCCTGGTCTTAAAAGCTGGAGACCAGATAGATGATTGTCCTTTCTCTGAAAATCACAACCAAATAACAAACAATATACACACTCCCACACGTATGACCCCTCTCTTTTGTGTGTGTTCCTAGCTACCCTTTGTCTTCACTTATAACTAATCCATCTCATCATTATTTCTCTCTCTCTCTTGCTTTTTTATCTGTTCCAATCTTTTATTACTCTTTATTTTTTTCTCCTCCAAAGTTTGTGAAAATGTAGATTCATTTACCATCTAGTGATTAAAGAATTTATGAATGATTTTAAGTTGATTACACATAAGATGTTGTGTTCATGATGTAGACTTTTAACATGATTTTTCTTGTCCCGATGATGCGTATTAGGTGTTTCGATCTTATGTAATAGTCTATAAACTACATATATATGAGTGGTAAAATCTGTGCGACTGGGTGCTTTGATCTTATGTAGCAGTTCTTAAATTACATATGAGAGGTAAAATATGTGCAATGAGTTATGATTTAGTGACACGGGAATCATTCTTCACCCACCTAGCTACCCTTTGGGGCAATATTTATTTTGATCCTATTTGGTAACATAATTAGTTATCAGCCCTTTTGGCTTATTTGATCACTATTAGTTGTGTGACTTGGTTAAACAAATAATATAAGTGTTTGATTAATTAATTTTTTTGTAACATGTTATTGCTCTAAAATGTTAACATTCAAAAAGTTGCTCAAAGTAATTTTTTCGATCAGCTTTTTGAGAAAGTTATTTTGCATGTAATCAGCTATCAATTAACAATTAATTTATCAATAGTCGATTTTAAGTAAACATGTATTGTGAATTTTTGCTTTACTTATACTTACAAAAACATTATGTTCTCTTTTTGGTAGTAGCTAAGTTAAAGACTTTATAGTCGATTTTAAGTAAATGGTGATTAATTTATGTATGTTGTAAAAGTAAAAAAAGTGAAAAAGAAAAAGTAAAGTTTGATATTTTTAGTGTATGGGAAATAATTTAAACATTGTAAAGGATTTTTTTTTTTTTTTTTTTTTTGAATTTGAGTATGTGGAAGAAATAAATTCATGTATTTTAAAAGTTTATAAATATTGTGCACTTTCCTAATTTGGATAAAATAAATAAATCATAGGGTGTGTCACACAAATCGGTAAATTTTTCAAAATATTTATACAAAAATTAATTTAATATTTATCGTTAGTAAAAATCAAATCGGAGCACACAAGAAATAACATGGAGGAATTACAAGAGAAGGGAGTGGTAAAAAGTGAAAAGAAGTGGAGTTTGCAGGTTCCCAATGTGATCCTTTCATGATCATGATGACATCAAGGAGGGTGGGGGAGCAGCTTGAGTGTTGTAAAATGATGTATGTCAGTGATGGCATATATATATATATATATATATATGTGTGTGTGTGTGTGTGTGTGTATGTATGCATTCATACATGCATGCACCCACCATTGATGAATGATTGAAGAAAGAAAGAAAGAAAAGAAAAAGAAAAACACAAAATAGGAAGCATAGAGGGGGAAGGAGATGGTGACACAAGAAACATGTCTTCCCTCAATCATTATATCATAGACCATGGTCGGTCCATATTACAAGATGAATCAGTGATATACAAGTTCATTTTTAATATATTAAATATTTACTTATTGTATATTACGAAATACTAAATTTTCATTACATTAAAAATAAATATTTATTTATAACTAACTTTTCTATATAGACAATAATAATTTCCCCATCTTGCCTTGGTTGGGGACCCAAGTAATATTCTCAGATAGGCTATTAAAGTTGGAAATAACTGAAAATGGGTCAATCCTTATAGTGTGAAATTTTCCTTTTTTTTTTTTTTTTTTTTTATTCCCATTATTTTTCCCTTTCAAATAAGATTTTGTATTAATTTTTATTGGTCCGCCCCACCCCACCCACCCACCCACCCTATAAAGAAGAGAGCTAGCTAGGGTTTTCAAAGTTTTTGACCATGTCTCAGTTCACTGAAAATGTAGTACATTCCTGTTACACTGCTGCACCATTTAATGAAATGAAAACGTCTGCCATTGGGTTTGGTTAAAAGTACAATGGGTAAAAATTACATTAAGATAAAAATGTAGGAGTAACAAACATCATAAAGCCACTGTAATTTTTTTTGAGGCATAATATACATAATAAGTTGTCTTATAATAAATTGGTTATTTTGGTTGATGATCACAATTAAATACTCCGTATTAAACTAGCATATATCTGACTCATTGATGTAACTCTAATACCAATTGATGTAAGTGATGTTTGATAAATAACTGTTAGTTGATAGATGTTAGCTGATTGAGTTGGTGAGTTAACTAATAGTTGATTACATATAAAATGACTTTCTCAAAAAGTTATTTTGAAAAGTTTTTTGATGTTTAGCATTTTGGAGCAATAAGCTGTTACATTATTTAATCAAGTCAAATAGTTAATAGTGGTCGAATAAGTCAAAATTGACTGATAATCTAACTATGTTACCAAACAGGGCTATAAACTTAGGTCCTAACTACACCACAAAAGCTAGCTCATGAACGTAAGTTTGACCCAAACTCTTTACATTAGCCTAGATTCTGATCTCATCATCAGTAATCAACATGGGACGCATCATTTAGGTAAACAATAATTTCAAGATTGATAAGTAAGTCGTCTTGGTCAAATATTCTTGGGCGACAGTTAATAACAGACAAACCGCCCCGCTCGAAAACATACACGACACAGTGACAAAATGTGAGTTTGTGCTGGATAGCAGCGACCCAATGGGATCACGAACGAGGGTTAATTTCTGACTTGGTGTTGCACATCCCGGGTCACATTGTGACCTACACCAACACTAGGTCACCAACACTATCACCATCATCAGGTAAACAATAATTTCAAGATAAGCATATGTGTATATATAAATAAAAGGTGTGTTGGTGGTTGTAAAATGTGGTTGTTATAATGGTGTGATAGAGATGGGGGGAAGCTAGCAAGCTTTAGTTTGGAAATAAATGAGAGTAAGAGTTGTATTAACAGAGAAGTGCAGTGGGGGGTAGAGTAAGCTTCATTTTCATATTGTTTTGATGAGAAAGGTTTTGTCTTAGGGCCAGCCTGCACAAGCCTAAGATAGCAGACCATCACATTTGGGGTCTTTCTTGTCAATCCTGAGAGGGACAGCCTAAAAGCCTTCAAACCCTCCCACTCATACAACACACAAACATCTCATGAACTCACACGTGCGAACCCTTTTTTCCATTTTTTCTTTTCTTGAAAATTAAAAATCATTTCTTTTTGCTGTATATAAATGTGGGGTACCAGTGAGGTCACAGACTGAGAGAGTTGAGTCTTCCCTTCTTCACTCTTCTTAATAAGACTTGAAAAAAAACTTGCCCAGAGACTACTTTCAAGAATTCTTTCATTTTTTCTTCTTTATATCTCCCCAAGAATTGTTCTTTGTATTCAAGATTTCTTCTTTTTTTTGTTTATTGAATGTGGGCATGGCTAGTAGTAACAGGTGCATATATACACCACCACCAAATTACTCTCCTCCATCTTCTTCTTCTTCCTCATCTCCTTTTGGTGCTTCAATGGGGATGGTTTTTGCAGACATGGGTTCCCTCTCCATTGACCCCAAGAATGGTGGCACACAGATGATACAGGAAGCCTCTCTTCCCAGTGGGGGGGAGGGGAGGGGGTGTTGGGGTTTTCCATCTTTCTTGAAGGAAGGATTAATGGAAGATCATCATCATCATCATCATCATAATCATCAGAACCAGAACAACAACAGTGATGTGGAGGAAGGGGGGAAAGGCTCTGATTGCAGTGATGGGTTTGGGGAAAACAGTGAGCCCATCATTGATCTTAATGCTGCTGTTTTGAGTGGGGAAGATCATCATCATCATCATCATCAGGCTATCATGCATGTGGGGGGGAATGGTGGTAGTAGTAATGGGAAAGAAGCAGAGAGCACTGGGCAGTCAAAGCTGTGTGCTAGAGGCCATTGGAGGCCTGCAGAAGATGCCAAGCTCAAGGAGCTTGTAGCCATCTATGGCCCCCAAAACTGGAACCTCATTGCAGAGAAGCTTGAAGGAAGATCTGGTAAGAACAACAATCCTCTCATCTTTATCAATTTACTAAATCTTACGAGAAAAATCTGCGGTCACTATCTGAGAGTATCGGTGCACTGTTTAAACCCGACTTATAATTTTAGTGTATAAATGATCACAAGTACTGTCTTGTGACGTTTAGCTGATCGACTGAAACCAAAAAGACTAATAAGCTGTTTCAGCAGAATAGCTGATCAGACAAATTAAGAAGGCTTAGTTGAAAAAATTGACTAATTTGATGATTGTGGGGGTGAAGGGAAGAGTTGCAGGTTGAGGTGGTTTAACCAGTTGGATCCAAGGATAAACAGGAGGGCATTCAGTGAGGAAGAAGAAGAGAGGCTAATGGCAGCACACAGGCTGTATGGGAACAAGTGGGCAATGATTGCAAGGCTGTTCCCAGGGAGAACAGACAATGCAGTGAAGAACCATTGGCATGTAATAATGGCAAGGAAGTATAGGGAGCAGTCCAGTGCTTACAGGAGGAGGAAGATGGGGCAGCTGGTTTACAGGAGAATGAACGAAGAAGACGAAGACCAGCTTACCAGCACCAACACTGACGGCGCCGCCAGAGATCATGGTGGTAATAGTGGTGGCGGTGGTGGTGGCATGAGAACAACAGCCATTGGAGCAATCAGCAGTACTAGTCAATCTGGGTGCCCATTTGGAGGTGTGGGTAGTAATAATAATGGTGGTTGGATGGTTTATGGTGGAGCTAATGGTTCACCCCACATGGCTGCCTCTGGTGAAGCAATCCCAACTAACAATGGCCACCACCACCACCACCCTCCTCCACCTCCATTCTCTGCTCTCTGTGCTCCTCAACAACCACCCTTTGATCCTTTTCCAGGTTCAATTTCTCTCTCCCCATTTTTCACTTTTTTCTAATTTTAGTTAAACTAATCATAACTCAAGGGAATAACCGTTTGATCTAGTGGCCCGAAATGACTTAGCTGGTTTGTATGGATTCTTTGTGCTTTATGAACAGATACTGCATTGTAACAGAGTCAGTAGTACTAAAAAATATCATTAGTATCACAAAAGGATTGGAATTTGTGACTTTATAGTTACAACAAGTTTGTATATTTTAAGGATTTTAGTGGGGGTTATCGACTTTGTGGTTATAAATTTGAATCTTTAACCATCTTGACTGAGGTTACGGTGAATTGGTTTTGGTTTTGTGAAGGGCAATGCAACAACCAGATGGTGGGCATGTTGAATCAAGGAAGATGTTGGGGGAAGCCCCACCACCAATTTCTCGGCCGCCACCCTCCGCCGCCGCCGCCATTAATGATGACACCAATAATGCAGCAGCAACAGCAGTACTACAACTTGCCATACTCCATCTCCCCGGAGTTCTCATCACGGCCGCCGCCGCCGCCATCAGAGCCCCATCCTCCACCGCCGGCGGCCGCCGAGGACGACAGAAAAGGCGGCGGCGGCGGCAGCAACAACAACAGTACTACCCCGTGCGACGCAATCTCTCCCACATTCATAGACTTCCTCGGAGTCGGAGCCACCTAATTAATAAACCCCAGACAGACACACACAACTGTCGCCGCCGCCGCCGCCTCCATGAAAGCAGCCATTTTTCCCGGCCATGAAAACTCAGTTTACCCAACACTGAAAACAACAAAAAGATAACGCCTTTCCCCATCCCCACTCCCCAAAATCAGCAAAAACCCCACCCCACCCCCCAAGAACTGTTAAAACACAATAAAAGCTTCTGCAATTCTGTCACCACTTGTCTCTTTACTCAATAATTCCCCCCTTCCCTTCCCCTCTCTCTCTCTCTCTTATTTGGATTTTGTTTTGTGTATGAACAGTGATGTGTTAATGGGGGTTAGAGTGAGTGTGTGCTAAAAGAGAACAAAACCAGACACTGAAAATCGAAAAACATCCTTTGGTGATGGGCCTGCAGAAACCAGGCAGGAATTCTGGTCCCCAAACGAACGCCAAAAACAAGAATTCATTAAAAAAAAAAAAGGGTTGCGAGAGAGATAGAGAGAGAGAGAGCATTGAATTATGTAACTGTTTAAACATACATTCTGGGCAGAATGTGTCTGATGAAGTTGTGTTCATGCCTCCTACGTGGGAATAATGCTCGCAAGTCGCAACTGTCCCCAACAACAGTTGTGTTCCCAGTTTCGCGTATGCTTGCAGAATGTGAGTCCATATTATGGGAGGGAGGAATTATTATTATTCCCCATTCTTGTTTTCTTATTATTAAAATAAAGTTTAATTTGTGTGGGGATACCATCATAGATTTGTTGAGTACTTTTTTTTTTTTTGATAATTCTTTTTTGAGAAAATGGTCAAATAGACTCTCGAATTTTAATTGAAAAGTCGGTTAGCCTTCTAAACTTTTAAAGGGACAATTACATTCATCGACAATACATTTTGATGACCTGTTATTACAGGTAATTCGGGTTCCGACCATCCTCTGGTGAAATTTCAAACAACCAGTCACGGAGAAGGCGACCTTGGTCTCCTTCTACTTGAAGGGCGACTGTTCCCCGGTGGACGATAACTTTTTTGTCTGAAATTGTTAGAGGGTGGCCGGATCCCTAATCACCTGTGATAACAAGTCATTTATAAGTTTTTACCATTTTTTCTTCTTTTTAATGTTTTTCTTGAGTCAAGTTTGATAAATGATAGATTTGTTTTACGAGCTGTCACAAACAGGACGAGTTAAAAATATTTTATGATTTTGTGCGCCGTTTAATGACATGTGTTGACAGTTGGTGTTACCAATCACTAATATATATTGGTAATCATAATACGAATATATAATTTTTTTAGATCCTCATCAAAATAATAAAACATTTGATTAGAGACTCAATTTTTTAAACCCTAAACTTTTAATTATTTTTGTGGTAAAAATTCTAAAAAAGTTTTTTGATAGTGTATTATAGGTAAGATCATAAACCCTTTCAAATATAGTGTAAAAAGAAAAAGTCAGTTTAGAAGTTCAAAATTCACAATTCTCAACATTTTCATTTTGAGTTTGAGTTCACGAGGGGAAGGAACATGAACGACGCATCATTCAAGATGATCTCATATACTACAAGAAAAATAATTTTTTATTGACAAAAAAATTAATGAAGGATTTAGAAACCTTTAGCTTCCCATTCTCTACAAATTAAGAATGTCAATAGACTACTTTAATTGAAAGTCAAACTTAAAGTAATATGATTATCAAACTAATAATCCAACAAACTTGACTGAGATTGATACCACCAATAAAAAAAATTACAAAAACTTCTATGGTGTCAATTTGTAGGGTTATATTGAGGACTTTTAGCATTGGTTTCTACAATACTGGTTCAAATGAGGACATGACTTTCCATGTAGATTGCACCATAGGCATGTATAAGTGCACCACACAATGTTCGAAAATGCACCAAAATGAAATGCACAAATGCACCCCATAATGGTGCATTTATGCATACCTAATGATGTATGACTGCATTGAAAGCACTGTGCTGACCCTGGTTCCACAATACCTAATAATGTAACTAAATATACCATAGAGGCGATTGTACCGATACAAAAGACATCAGTACAAATCGTAAGTAGTTCTACCAAATACAAATGGAAAAGGGAAGATCATAGGTGATTGTACTCGGTACAAAAGACGTCATAAACACAAATCGTTAACTGATTGCACCAAATACAAAAGACACTAATACGGATTTACATCCTAAAAATTCTTAAAATTAATATATACAAAGCCTAAAAGCCCTAGATGGAGATTTGGGCCATAAGTTTAGCAAACTCACCAAGATCAATCACCCCATCACCATTCTCATCAAAAGCCCAAATCATCCTCTTGCAATCCTCCAACCCACACCCCTCCTCCTCTAAGCCCAAACAAACAAGAACTCTCTGCAACTCACATGCTTCTATGAACCCATCCCCATTCTCATCAAACACATCGAAACATCGTTTGACCTCCGCCATGCTAGCCTCCTCCTCACCTCCACCAACAACAACCCTTTCACTCTCTTCTTCTTCCTCCTCCTCGTCTTCTTCCCACTCCATGCCGAGTCTACCCATCACCACCTTCACATCCGCCATGCAAACACTGCATGCATCCTCCTCCACCTTGCCTCCGCCGCCGGGATTAATGGAGATTTGAGGGGGTTTGAGGAGGAAGGCCTCGCGGATAGCGGAGTAGAGGAATTTGAAGAACGTGACGAGAATAGACGATGATGCTGCAGTAGTAGTAGTGTTTCTTGCTGTCAACTCCATTGTTGCAGATACTACTAGTTCTTGCTATGAAGAAGAGAGAAAAGGTTTTTTTGGAGTTGTCGTCAACGAATCAAAGAATATACAATGGTGAATGCAAATGCTGTGAAGTTTCGCAGTAGTTTCGAGCCCAAACACTTATTTTTTTTTTTCTTTTTCTATTTATGAGTAAATCCCAACTGCTATTGAGATAGATGCAAAACTTGCCTTGTGACCATTGTAAGATTTCCCTAATAATATATATTGGGATAAGAGATGCAAGTTGACTAGGCTTATTAAGTAGTTTTAGTTTGGTTAGACTTGAATAACTAAAAGTTCAACCAGACTCTGTAGGTGCCTAATATATACCTGAATTTGATGGGATACAAGATATATTATCATATAGCATATTCAGATACGAGACTCATACACTATCTAGGATTCTGAGTGAAGTATGAGACAAATATGACTCGCGGTCTATTGTTCAGAGGCAATGAATAGGGTTATTGCTTCCGCTTCTATGATGTTAGATTATTATTCAATATCGTTAGATTATTTATATCTAACAACTATAACCTATAAAAGTATTTATATATTTTTTTTGGGTTTAGATTTGGAACTGTCGATTCGGGTTCTCAATTTTAATAAATTGGAACGGAAATCTTTTGAGTTAAAAAAAAGAAAAATTATAAACAACTTGAATTTGAAACTTTATAATTACTAATTAAATTGTATCATTTGAATTGCTTCTCAAGGAACCTAAACACCATTGACTATCTTGGGAGGGACTCTATTGAGTAGTAGATGGATGGAGCCGTACAAACGTGTAGAAGAAAATTTTAATTGATTAAATATAATATTTTTGTTATAGAGTAGATGTATGTAGGTATATATGTAGAGGTCAAGACTCAAGATTGAATAATTTTTTTTTGAATGCTACTAGCTCTATTACATTGTAGTATCTGTTCATATACAACTTTCTCAAACTACTGAAACACAAAGAGCTAATAACGCGCCTCAACTGAGGCTCAAACTTACAACCTTCCAAATGGAAGTCCAACCCGGGTACCATTGGACCACATAGTCCTGGTCAAGATTGAATAATTTAATGTAACTATAAGTAATTTATTGCAGGGTTTTTTTGGGTAATATATCGTTCAGTTAAATATTTAAATTATTAAAAACATAATATGTGCCAATATAAGTTATGTCCTTGATTTTTGTCCATTTTTTATATGCTAATAAATATATATACATTTTGCTTTAATTGTTGTACATTTTATTTGTATTAGACAAAATCACTCTTACACCGTTATAATACAGTTAGTATTTAATATATCCACCAATCTTACCATACACCTACATCTATCATATATTTTTCCTATTTTTAATTATCATTTTATTAAAATTATCATATAACAATTAATTTAATTATACATTATATTTTAATTAAATATTTATATGAATGTTAAACTTTATATATATATATATATATATATATATATATATAATGTTTTGATCACTATATTATTCAAATATATGATAATTCAAAACTAAATCAAAAGTATTATAACTTTAAAAAATTGCGAAACATAATTTTAATTAATTTTTAAAATTTTATTACTTAACAATATTTTAAGATTGGGCATAAATTTTCGCGCATTACGCGTACAAAATGTTACTATTAATAAAAAAGCTAACAGAGATATAGATTGAATGATTTCTGATTTCGGTGCTTCTCAGCTTAATTTGCAGGTCTTTGATAAACACAAACCTTTGAGAGAATCGGCTGTGCGGGTCACATACATATGGTGTCAAAATTGTTCAATTTGAATTCATGTAGTTTCGTTCTTGTTTTCTTTGTTCATTATATAGGACTTAGTTCTGGTGCGATAACTTTTTCAGGTGTGACCGTACAGAGATTTGTATCATTGAATGAACTTAGATGAATGTTTAAAATCAATAATAAGTGGAAAAATACGATGACATTTTTATAATTTTCAATAATGACTAGTGCCTTTAAATATATGCTTGATGGTGTATTTACAAATCAGTACTATGTGCACCACAAACCAATTAACATCGAAAATATATTTAGTGCAAAAAATTACTAAAATACATACCACTATATTTTTTTCTCTTTTCAATAATTTTCAACTGTTGATCTGAGTTCATCCAATAGCCAGATCTGTTTACATGGTCACACCTAAGGAGACTATATGTGTGTGTGTGTACTAGTAATTGTCACGTGCGATGCACGAACTATTATTAATTTAACAAATTTACCAATTAAATTTATGACATTCTCTGAATTAGCAAAGAAAGTAATGGTTGTGGAAATAGAAAAACGTACTTGAGTTCTTGAGCTCAGAATTAGTTTGATTAAAAATGTAAGCATAACTATACAATGTTAAATTTAATATTTTAAAAAGTTTAATTATGCTATTATTTTGTTGATTTTAAAGTTTATTGTTACTAGGGATTTTAAAGTTTATTCTTACCCGCATTCCCGATCCATTCCCCGCACCCGCACGGGTAATGCAATTCCTACCCTATACCCGCCCCCCGCACCCGCACGGGTAATGCAATTCCTACCCTATACCCGCCCCCCGCACCCGCACCCGCACGGGTAATGCAATTCCTACCCTATACCCGCCCCCGCGGGATTTTGCAGGTGCGGGTAATACCCAACCCGTAACAATTATTAATATTACACTTAAATCAAATAAAAATTTTATACTACAATTGTAATTATCACATAGATTTTTTTTTTTTTTTTTTATATTTTTGAATGTTACTGGCCCTATTACATTGTAGTATCTGTTCATATACTTTCTCAACCTACTGAAACACAAAGAACCAATAACGCCTCCACCGAGGCTTGAACTCATAACCTTCCAAATAGAAGTCCAACCCGGGTACCATTAAACCACATAGTCCTGGTAGATTTTTTTTTTATATAAGTTTGAACATAACTCTAAAATTTAATAAGAGCCAATGAAGTTAATCCTTAATTGGAACGAAAATTATGTTGGTAGTATCAGTGTTGCAAAAATCGCGCCTAGGCGCCCTAGGTCGTCCCCAGGCGCCTAGCGATTTTTTCAACCTTGGGTAGTATAAATTGTATTAAGTGTTTACTCATTATGTTATTTGTGTTGTTCATATTCAACTTTCATTAACAAAAAACTAAGAAATTTAATTCATTATGCATTTTTAATTAATAAAATGTACATAAACTTATATAATAAATGAATACAAATAACAATATATATAAGTGCGGGGCGGGGATACCTCCCCCCACACCCGCCCCCATACCCACGCGGGTTTACGAAATTCCCCCCATACCCGCCCATTACCCATATTGTGCTGGTATTTTAAAACCCGTAGGGGCGGGGATGCGGGGAACCCATTGTGTGCGAGTAGAATTGTCATCCCTAATCTTTACTTGTATTATTATTATTATTATTTGAATTTTTTTTTGAAAGAAATTTGAATTTGAAATAACTATTTTAATTATATAACTAACGTATTTAAATAAAACTTGTAAATAAAATAGCAGGCGATATTTGTCGAAAATCTCCACCAAAAACTTATCCATTTGAAAAAGATTATTTAGGTAAGAACTATATTTATTTTATATCTAATTTCTCCTCTTTATATATGTGGAGTCAAATTAATAATAAAATATAATTTATAAAATAAAATATGTAGAGCTATAATAATAAAATATAATTTATAAAATATAAATACACATAATAACTTCATAAAAATATATATAAATACATCTACCCACACAATTAATGCATTCATACTTGCTAATCTTGTTTCTATCAAAATGCATTCACACTTTAAAAGAAAATTTTTCTGGCTAGATTATGCTTTATTATATATATATATATATATGTGTGTGTGTGTGTGTGTGTGTGTGTGTGTGTGTGTGTGTGTGTGTGTGTGTGTGAATTGCCCGCCTAAGAGAGAACTGAGAACCATTCAGCGCGCGTTATGTGTCTAGATCTAAGTGCACCTGACATTATAACTAGGTGCACCTACAAATGAATGTTTGTGAGTGGTTTTCACGGGTACTAACTATCCGCTGAACTCCTCCGCAAGAACAAAAATAGATCAGATCAATGAATGTTAACAAGGCAAAATTAAATGCAATTGTAGGTGAAAGTATGTACACTTGCAAGTGATTTTACCTGCACTTTCTACTTGCAAATGTGCACCAACTACTTGCACATATAACACATTTACATGCACCAAAGGATAAGTGCCGCGCGCTGAATGGTTCTCAGTTCTCTCTTGGACGATCGTTCGCATGAGAGTGCGCCTAATATATATATATGGCTCTATGAGAACTATGCCTTAGGTGAGAATGTGAGAACTAATTTGAGCCATTAAAAATAAATGATGCACGACTGTGATTAATCCAACAAATCTACTTAGATTAAGGAAAATAATTATGAAAATAAAATAGTAAAGAATATTTTACCAATGACAAATTAGTCTTATAATCGTCAATCGCGTCAAAGAAGGAAAACATTCCTTTCACACTATGATTTCAAAACATGTTTCTTGTGTAATACGGAGTAATATTTATGGAAACAAATAATTATTTTTAATTACTAATATTAACACTCATGCCCAAAAGTCAAAAAACAAAACTCCACGACAAAAAAAAAAAAAAAAAAAAAAAAGAAAGAAACTAACAAGAGTATAATAAATCACAATTAACACAATAATGCACTACAACTACAGCAGTGATGCACTAGATCTGTAACACCAATGCACAACTCGCAGTCTTACGATGCACCATACCTAGCGCCCCAATGCACTGCATGATGCACCCCTCCTAAAATCACAGATTTATCAATGCAATATAATTACTATATATTTTGAGCGAATGAATTTTACAAACATGCATTACTAAAATCTAGTAATTTTGATGGGTTGCCTCGTGACACAGATAAACTAATTATTTAATTTAGATAAGTTGATAACTCAATTCTTTCAGGGGTCGTTTGGTTCACGGAATGTCAGATTACCTTAGGGAATGTTAGATTGCTGGGAATGTTAGATTACTGGGAATGTTAGATTCCTGTGTTTGGTTAAAATTGGGGTATGTAATATAATCATGTTTGGTTTAGGGTTATCTTTTATTCACACACTATAATATCCTTAACATATTTTCATATATTTTAATAAATTTAAAAATTAAAATAAATAAATAAGATAAAGGTATCATATATAATTACATGATTTTAAAATATTAACTAAATATTGAACTTGAGAAACAAAATTATTTTATATGCTAACCTAGCATAATAAAAATAAAAAATATATATATAATTACAAAAATAATTATATATGTGTGTGTGTGTGATAAACTAACATAACCAAGGTTATCTTACATAACCTTAGAAATTGAAGGGAATCACATTCCCTTCAAAATCCTATGTGGAGGGAATGTGACATTCCTGGGGAATGCTAGATTCCCTGAGATAATGTGAACCAAATATAGGAATGTGAGTTTTGGAATGTCACATTCCCTTGGTTATGTTATATAACCTGAACCAAACACCCCCTCAGATACTGCTAACTTAATTAGCGAGTTAAGCTTATACAAAGTAGTTGATAACTTAATTTTATTAACAGTTAGGAGGATGTATGGTTTGATGGTTTTTTTTCAAGGATCTGAAAAGCAAGGCATGAGCCCCTAGTCTTGGACAATGTCACCAAGCCCGAGGTCTATGGGAATAGTTACGTTGTGTTTATGGGAAAGGAAATTATTATGTATAGTCCCTAGTTTGATTTCTAAATTTTTGATGTATATATAAAAGTAAGAGTAGAATTTAGGATTTCATGTAGTAGAATTTTTTTATGAGAATTGGGTACTGCTAGCTCAACTTACGCTTGAAAGAGAAATTTTTGGTCTTCATATGAAGGCTTGAAGTTGATTGATTTATTAAACTTATCATCGTTATTTTTAAGATGCAGGATACACCAACCTTTACATCTAAAATTATAACTTGTAATGACGAAGGCTTAATTTTATTTTCGCATACTATCACGTTTTCAAGAGCCATGATACTAGACTTGATTCTCCACCAATCTCCGACCAACAATAATATTGACATCTACTTTAGTTATCTAACTTAAGGTGCAATCAAAATCATTGATATATATAAATAAATAAATAAATAAATAAATAAATAAATATATATATATATATAGGGTCAGGTTCCTGTGAGGTCAGGTCTTCCCGTGCGGTCAGTGCGGCATACACCATTAGGTATGCATAAATGCACCATATAGTGTTCGAAAATACACCAGAATGAAATGCCAAAAAATACACCACAGAAAAAAATACACCACACATAATGGTGTATTTGCGAACACTGTGTGGTGCATTTATGCATACCTAATGGTGTATGCCGCACGGGAAAGACCTGACCTCACAGGAACCTGACCCTATATATATATATATATATATATATATATATATATATATATATATATATATATATATATATCATTTTTTAATAATATTAATAATAACGATTTATTCAATTAACAAATCATTAAAAATATTTGGCATTATTCATCACACCAATAATTTTAGACACAATAAATTATTGCTTGGAATTGCAGTGAGGTTTCATTATGTTTGACAAGTAGCTTAGGCATGGGGCTAGCTAGAGGATGAGACTAGGAAAATTAGTGTTTATTAACAACTTAACTCTTCAAGTGTGTAATGGACATCAATAATAACACAAGTGTCAATTATTTATTATAATAAAATTATTGGTCATAGGTAACAACCTTTTAACCATTCCTTCAACTAATTTCATTAGTTAATTATAAGCTAAGGTTACTATCCCTTTATTATATTAAGTCAAAAAAATATATATAATGCATAACTTTTTAGAGATTGTGATAATTGATTACGACAACTAACTAAGAAGGACCGTTTCACCTCATTTGCAAGGTACCATTATTTCATAAATCATTTGGGTAAATTAAAGTATACTTCGTTTGGACCGATCAGTTATGAATAACCTAGACTAGTTTACCTCTTTCTGATCCTTTATCAGGTAGAGTAACAAGACCGCTTTCACCCCACCTTCGGATAATAGCTACAGATTTTTTCATAAATCAAATTAATTATCTCTATGGTCCCTCATTCAAACCATCTCACATCTCATTTACTCCATTTGTATTATTTACATCAGTGCATCTACTATATATATATAGACTATATCTTTTTCTAGATTCTTACATATGCATTAGTTTTCCTGGAGTTAGAAAGCACAAATGATAGCATTAAGTGGAGCTCAGGTGTCAACCACTAAAAATGAAATTAAAGCTAAGAGATACCTTTGCTTTTCTTCTGTCTTTTTATCTGAAAATAGTTAGCTTTGCTTTCATTGAGGAATATCTGAGGATAAAGAACAGATGCCTCATCAGTTTATTCCTCCCAATAGGAATTCATGCATTCAAAATAAGGTTAACAAAAGCCTTGAAAAGGGTGCCCCGAAAGAGATGGTCGAGTAATTTTTTTTGGGTGATGAGAAAAACTCGATTACAGTTACTATAAGTGGGTGTGTACTAGGTAAACTTTGTCTTGTGACGTTAGTCGACAAATGACAACAAAGAGTTAAACTAATTTAGGTTGTTCATAGTTGACCGGTTCAAATCAAGAAGGTCTAGTGCCCGAAAAGGGTGGTCAAGTGATTTTGTAGAGTAGGGTTCTCGTACCAAAAAGTTACAGGTTCTATTCTTGCCAGCATACTCTTGATCACACCTGTCGGACATTGTCTTTCTAGTGCAATTTACCGGCCTCCTTTTTGTGTGATTTGTCTGTGTTATTACATAGGATTGAGTTTACCAGTGCACACGCTCAAGTAGTGGTTATGGTTTCTCTCATCATAAAAAAACAGAAAGGTTAATAAAAATTATTTTTAAAAAACTTATTTTTAGACATTAGAATCTAGCTTTAATTTGGCTAAATTATTAAGAGAGAATGTATGT
Organism: Ipomoea nil; assembly: GCF_001879475.1. Taxonomy (NCBI): domain Eukaryota; kingdom Viridiplantae; phylum Streptophyta; class Magnoliopsida; order Solanales; family Convolvulaceae; genus Ipomoea; species Ipomoea nil. The sequence continues at coordinate 1,281,593 of NW_017619515.1, forward strand.
TATGATTCAAATGTGATCCACATGGGAAGTGGCCTCAGATCACACCAAACATTTATTGGAATCATGAAATCATATGTAATCATGATATTTCTCACCATCATTTGGAAACTTTGAGGAAAGGAATTGAACTGCTTTATTAGGTCATCCTTTGATCACTCTCCTTGTAGCCAGGATTAAGACATTTGCTTATATGTGTTCCATGATGAAAAGATTCTTTAATGTCACTATATGCATACACTTCCATAAATCAAGTTGAAAGCCTTGTTCCGACCACTTTTGATATCCGGAAAAATCTTTGTTGCTATTTCCGATCACTTTTTGCTTTCGACTTGATTTAAAATCACTTTCAGGTGGTGGGAAATTTCATAATTTCCAGTAGTGAATCTTGTTATTACAAAGCTAACAATTCGACCAATCCGGCTGGGATTGTCGGCATTGGTTGAACCTGATCTTGTTGTGATTGCAAATTTGCAACCCAAGAAATCCCAAGATTGATCTGATTCTAATTGACTTTCACGATTTCTTGTTTGCCATCTTTCCCTTTCTTTTTTCACCTTTTACTTTCTTGTCTTTACCCCAGAAAATATACTGTGTCCAAGAAAAGCCACAATAATCCTCCTTTTTCCTGGCTTCTTTAATTTCTGCTAACTTCAAATGTTTGTGTTGCCTAGGAGCAATCGGTAAGCGGGTTGCTAATGCCACTATAAGATCAGATAATCAATTCTTGTATATATATGTTACGTTAAAGGCTTTAGATTAGACCTTCCCGAGTAAGAGTTAAACAATACATATTACAGTAGTGAAAATACCGGGTGTTACACATAATCTATAACTAGATTCTTTGGGTCCATCATCCTAAGAGAGCAGAAAAGAATCTGCAGATAGATCTCAACAAAGGCAGATGAGATTACAACTATTAGCTAGCATAAAGGAAAGGCAAAAGAGGACTGATTTAATTTGGTTTTTTGCCTTTCAAATTTCAATGTGCAAAGGATATATCCATCAAAGGGTCATCATTATTGTGATTTTCAATCAAAGATTTATATTTTGTAATTTCACCTAAAAAAGTTGCAGTCATCATGCAACAAGGTGGGGCTGAGTGGTAGAGAAAGTGCAGAATGAAACCAAGCCATACACTTTTAACCCTTTTCTCTCCTTTTGAGACCAAGAGTGAATATGTTTTGCTTTCTCCTTTCAAGTCAAAGGATAAAGGCCAAATTGGTCAGGTTGTTAATTCGGTAATCACAAAGTTATAAATTCGACTCCCAGCAAAGAGTAACCTATCAGTCTTTTCGTTTGAACTGGTCAACTATGGACAACTTAGCTAGACTGGTTTATAACCTCCTGATGTGGTCCTTTACCGGTTAAGGTCACAAGACGGGATTTACCTAGTACACACCATAGTAATTGTGGGTTTCTTTCATCACAAAGAAAAAAAGGATAAAAGGAAAGAAAATTACTAATGCTCATGTTACAATAAGTTACATACTTCCCTCCTACTATAAGTAATAGTCCTATGCCACCAAATATGGACTAAAAACTACAAACACTGCCAAAAATACTGGCACTTCTCTTTGGTATCATAGCAAGAATGGCTCCTCAGAGTGTGCAAGGCAATGCGATGAGCTTGGTTTTATCCCGGGAGGCGAAGCCGAGGCTGAAATGGACTGCAGAGTTGCACGAGGCATTCGTCGATGCAGTGCAGCAGTTAGGAGGTGCAGACAGTGAGTTAATTCGGTATGCTTCCTATGTTATCGTAACGCTTTTTTTCATCAGAAACTCTAACAGTAATATACTGCAGAGGCCACACCTAAGTCACTGATGAAGGCGATGAACATTCGCGGTCTGTCTTTGTACCACCTCAAGAGCCATTTGCAGGTTCGGTTAATTCCTTTTATTGTCACACTGTAATGGTATATATATACAAACTTCTTTTGTTATTACACCTTTGTGACAGAAGTTTGCTGCTGCAGAAATACCGACACGGGAAAAGTCATCAATCGCGACACTCTTGTCACACGAGGCAACAAGGTAAGCCACGATCATTCTTACTATCAGCTTAAACTTTTAGTTGAGACAGAACACATTCTTTCTTCTGTTTGGTATCAGAGCATAGTAGCATAATAAGAACAATATGTAAGATATTCGGCCCGCACACATGACAGACAAAATACTCGCTTTTGTGCAGACTACAGCGAGCCCCGGGATCAGAGGAGTGTTGCTATGCAGACACAGAAGAATGAGTAATAACTGCTGCTAGCTAAATCGTATTACTGTTTTTTTTTTTTTTCGGGTGACGAGGAAAACCTGCAGCCATAACCCGAGGCTCTTATTACTGTGCTGTTTCAGGAAACTGCAGATAGATCAGGCTTTGCAGGTGCAAATGGAAGTGCAGAAGAAAATACATGAACAGATTGAGGTAACATCAAGATCCCGTATTCAAATCGATATATACGATGAATATGATGGATGTAAATGCTATGTTTCTGCAGGTTCAGAGGCATCTCCAGCTGAGAATTGAAGCTCAGGGAAAGTATCTTCAATCTGCTCTAAAGAAAGCACAGGAAATCCTTTCGAAAGCCGACCTGATCTCCCTGCTAATCTCCCCAACAATGGTGGATTTGGGGTGCCAAAGCTCTTCGGAAAACAGCGAACTGACAACAATGGAGAGCTGTGAAGAAAGGGAAGAAAGAAGATATGATAAGAGATTCAGAGGCAGAAGATATGATGAAACATTGAAAAGTTCATCAGGGTTCTTGGAGAATCTTGATTTGAATGTAAAGAGTACTGTGAATAAGTTTGATGATACAGACTGTAAAGTAATTGATTTGAACCGCGAATGGGTATGATTTTCTGCTGGAAATTGTATGAGCAGATGCTCTGTAAGGTTATATATATATATGTGTGTGGATATTCCAAAGTGCTTGAATTGGATCCTAGGATGAGGCCATCCATGATGTTCATAGAAACTTTAATTTGCAGGTTTTTTAATGTTTTGTTGATTGGTACATTGAATGTTTATCTAAATATTATTAATTTTAAATGTTAAGTTTTCTCGAGTATAATTAACAACCAAGAAAATGACATGTTACAAAAGGTGAAAATCAAATCCTAGAAGTTCCATGCAAATAACTTTTATTTATACTAAATTTTTTAAGAATTCTAAACTAGGTTGAGACTCGGATAACAATAGTAATTCTAGAGTTAGTGCAACAAATCCCGAGATCTTGGAAGGGATGCATTTTTAAGATAAAAGGTCGACGTGGGCCCTACTCGAGCAGCGACGTCCTGCCAAGCACGTACAACGCCCTTTCATTTAAGACGACACAAGCGCGCACGACCTTGGTCGCAAGATTCATTTGGTATTTAACATAAAAATCATTTTGTCATGTCAAGATAGCTCAAGTCGTCGATCAATCAACGTTTAGTCTTGCTTTCATGGACAGGAGATTGGAACGTTAAATTATTTAGACAGCTCAAATTTTACCTCCTTCACGAATTTTAGGACGGGTTCATGAGATTCATAATATGTATGGCAAAGCCGAAACTTGGGTTATATTAAAAAAAAAAAAAAAAAAAAAAAAAAAAAAAGCACTTTATTGTACTATGTAACCGTTCCCATGCAGGTAGTTACTAACAGTTTATAGAATCCAAAATTTGAATCTTTTATCCACAAACTATATAAACCCTACAGATTCTGCAACTACCAAATCTCCATTTTCTCCATTGATATCTTCTTCATCTCGTTCAATTCTTCACAATAATTTCTTGCAAAAATGGACCCAACAACAGAAGGATTCGGGGTGAAAATCTACGAAATATCCCCACGGCCAAACCTCACCAAGTACCCATCAGCGCCAGCGGCGGCGGCCTCCATCTCCGTCGTCTCCGACCTTCCACCGCCGCCGGGAGGCGGCCGGAGAAAACGGGCAATGGCGAACGGGGTCCAAAAAACGCTCTCAAAAACCTCTCTACTCGCCAACTTCCTCCCCACCGGAACCCTCCTCTCCTTCGAAATGGTCCTCCCGAGCGTCTACGGCAAAGGCGACTGCTCCGCCGTGAGCGCCGCCATGATCGTCGTCCTCCTCACCCTCTGCGCCCTCTCCTGCTTCTTCTTCCACTTCACCGACAGCTTCCGCGGCCCCGACGGGAAGGTGTTCTACGGCTTCGTCACCCCCGGCGGGCTGGCCGTGTTCAAGAGCGACGCCGGCGTGGAGATCCCCAAGGACGAGCGGTACAAGGTTGGGATCACCGACCTCGTCCACGCGGTCATGTCGGTGCTGGTTTTCGTCGCCATCGCGTTTTCCGACCACCGCGTCACTGACTGCCTGTTCCCCGGACACGCGAAGGAGTTGTACGAGGTAATGCAGAGTTTCCCGTTGATGGTCGGGATCATTTGCAGTGGATTGTTCCTCGTCTTCCCCAACACCCGTTATGGCGTTGGCTTCATGTCCCCCTGATACTATCAGTTTCCAAAATATTATTTAGTTCTGTATATTATACTAATTTGAGCAGTATTTATCCCATATATATGTATATATTTTGTGGTTTTATTATCATTGTTTATTAATTTTGTCCGTTGATTCTTACCAACACTTTTCTGGTCAAGTTCATTATATAGGATTTTTTTTATGTGATAGATCAATACAGTTAATTTATCTCCCTTATGTGATTTGTGGATTATTACACTAGAGTAGTGTTTACTATATACATCTTTCGATAATGATTGCCTATATTTTTCTCTTCGAAAGAGAAAGAAAAAGAAAAGATTGATTTGTCATTTACAATATAATTGAATAAAAGTTTTTTAAAAAGTTAAATGTCCGCCTAGTAATAATTCATTCTTGGAAATGTTATTCCAGCTAATATTATTCAATTTGGTGTATAGTATTATACTAAATAGTATGAGTTCAGTCGTCGCCAGTTCCAGTTGTTGATTTTCATAATGAATTTGATATCTGTCATTTAAAACAAGCTTAAGAAAATTGTGCATAATATAATTAAAAGTTATTTAAAACGTTAATGTCTGCCTAGCAATAACTCGTTACTGGGAATGTTATTTCAGAAAATATTATTTAATTTGGGTGTATAGTATTACTAAATAGTATGTGTTCAGTCACCAGTCCTCCTGCCCTTGTTGATTTTCATCAGGGACAGAACCAAAGGGGGCAAGGGGCAGCTGCCCCCTCACCTCATATATAATCTTTATATGTATATATGTATCTATAGTACATGTTTTGGTATTAGTATAAAAAAACTATTATATGTCAATAAGAGATAAGATAGATTAGTTGGCAAAGCATATGTTTGGCATTTGTAAACGTAAGGGTTTGAACCTTTTGGCATCTTATTTTATCAAATTAATTATGTTTCATATTTTGTTAGGAATATTTTTATAAAGTTTGGATGTGTTTTATTTTTCGCACATATCCAACTACATTTCTTAGGTAAATTTTTTTTTTTTTTTAAATTATCTCTTTTATTTTAATGTTTTGTCCTTTATTGAAAAAAAAAATTCTGAATCCGTCCCTACTTATTCGCCCCCTTCAACTGAATTTCTGGCTCCGTCCCTGATTTTCATAATGAATTTGATCCAAGAAGGAGATTATTAGACTAAGTATATGGCTCACAAATTCTTTGTTTTTTTTTTGTTTTTTTTTTTTTTTTTGTTTTTGTTTTTGTTTTTTTGATTGTTTCTGATTTACCATTGTCTGCTTGGTTTTACTAAGTTCAAATCCATATCCCAACAACATTAAAGCAGTCCAAGATCATTAAAACAAGTTTAAGAAAATTGTGCCCAATTAGGTAAAAGTTCTTGAAAACGACTTGGACTAAAATGTCAAGTAGATAAGTTGAATTTGAAAGCATCCATCAGCGGCAAGGGTCATTTAAAGCAGAGTTTGAGTGTATTATGGGCAATTTTTGTACTGAAATAATGGATTTAATTAGTTTTGATGAGTTGAAAACAGATTCTCTTGTTGCAACTCGAAAGATACAAAATCATAAGAGTGTCTAAATCCCTTTCAAAAGTAAATAGATGCAAAACTTAAGTTTTGATAAACTTCATAAAGACTTCGACTTTATACTAAAAGCAGAAGATACCGTGGAAGTAATTCTTGTTTTCTTTAATTTGTCTAATGTATATTTATAATTTAAAAAAAAAAAAAAAGTGTAAAATACCCGGAGTAACAGTTATCCTTTTTGAAACTGTCATCCTTGGATTAATGTAATGTTCTTTTCTGAAGTTCTTGCCGTGCAAGTTGTTATCAAACACTTCGGACAAAACAAAGTACCAAAAACAATTGATATCAAAATTGTTGTTTTGTGCCTTTGTGTGAAAAACCCAAGCTAAGTTAGTAGTATAGTTAGCTTAGTAATCATAAGATTGTTAATTTAATTTGTGCAAGTTATTGATTGACCTTCTTAATTTGAGTCGGTCAGTTATGTTGGTTTTATTGACCACCGGAGTAGTCAAGTAATAGGCCAACACAATCGGAAAATTAAGAGAGTGATTGCCAGAAGAAACAGCTCTCTATTGTTGTGTATGCATGTCAAAAGCTCTCCGCTTTTCAAGGTGTACAATGCCTATTTATACACGTATTAAAGGGACCTAAACTAGGCAAATCTATCTTGCCATAAATAAAGTCGATCTTCCTTTTTAAATACAATTGATCTTCTTTCCTTATAACCTCCGTGTTTTCCACCGCTTTCCGCGAGATCCGCCCCTCAAATCTCTTCTGGATTTGGCTGTATCTTCGCATCCGTCCGAGTCCTCCTCGGAGTCGGCAAATCTTCCCTTCAATCGGCAGACTGAGTAGTTCAGTCGTCCGAACATACCTCCGAGCATGACTCCCATGGTCACTCGGCTACCCCCCTTCAGGTGAACCTACGCTTACTCGGCACTCTGCCCGAGTGCTCGCCCCGGGCCCTATTACTCGGCCACTCCCCAGACTATTAGCACCTCCCATTCGATTCCTGGTTGAGTGTCCCACCTGCCTTGTCGATTGCCCATAAGATTCATCCGACCACTAGGCAGGCTAACCCCATCTCTCATCCTTCCACCTGACTGGCTAACTATGTTACTCATTCATTACCCCCCTCCCCCCGCTAACTCAACTCCGTTACCCATCCGTCTTCCAGACTGGTTATCTTGACCACTCTCCCCCGTCCGATTGCATCCAACATCCTGCAATTAGGTTGGGTGACTTCACCACTCTGTCCCGGTCGACCCCCTGCCTTCGTACTTCTGCTCACACCCTCACCCAGGCTCCTCTGACCGTCTTGCTAGTATTCCAATTGGTATTTCCCCTTCCGCACTCGGCCTATCGGTCGGCTCCACGTCTTCCCAGTTACCTAATTCGACTGGGGATATGCCTGTATCCAATCAAGTTATATGGTCTTTTGTCAGCTAAGGTCACAAGGTGAACACCCCTAGTGCACCTCTAAATAATTGCTACTAGTTTCTCGTAATCAAAGTATTATTATCTTCTTGTATATAATAATGCATGTCTTTTGAATTGTATTGAGTAGTATCAATTTTTATCATCATAATTCGATTTGGGCATAACCTGACATACTATGTTCAATTGTACCCGTGCAAATGACACTGGTTTCTATTCTTGAACTAAAAGGAAATAGGTATTATTAGTCTTTATATTTGTTTTCAATGCAAAGGAGTTTTAAACAAAAATACATTAGTAAAAGATCAAAGAAACATTCAAACATATATGTCCGGTGAGTGGATGAAGACGATGACTAAAACGCAGGGAATTCAACGCTGGAAGCACATTTCCCTTTGGGAAAAACCGGGCACTGGATCAACTCCGAGCCGGAAGAATCAACGCAGATGTAAATCTGGTAAAGCTGGCTGTTCCCATCTGCACCGGCGTTGCATTCCACTCCCGGCGTGTACCCAATCCCATTCTCGACGGCGTTCTTGATGCTGCTCAGGCTGTAGAACCTCCCGTCCGGCTGGATTCCGGCGCCCTCAAGAATCTCCAGGAGGTTGATCTTGCTCTTCAAGTTCAACGCCGCCTTGAAGTATCCGTGTTGGTCGAGAACGGACTCCGAACATGTCCCGTGTTTCTCCCATTCGTGTGCCCAGAACGACGACCCGGTCCCGCTTGGGCACGCCAGGGTCGGCCAGCTCTGTTGCATTCTGCTCATCAAGTCCGAGACCTGAAGATGAAGACAATGACAATATAGTTTAAGAAATCTCGGGCACCGTGGTTTACTAATTTAAGAAATTTTTTGGGCTCTGATCTCTTTTGGATGACGAGGGAATTGAAATCAGCTGTCATTGTGCAAGGGTGTGTACTGAGACAGGAGAAATAAGAAACTGGAGAATTGAAGTAAGCGACCCTGAATTCGGTTTTCGAGGAGAAGTTTAAGGTTAATGGGAGTTTGAATTGGTTACCTTGGATTGAACATAAGGGTTGGTGGAATCACAGTTTGAAGGGTAAGTGCCATCATTGTAATTAGGCCACAATCCATGAATCCCAAAATCTGAGGCTGGCTTTCCTGTTGTGGGGTAGCAACAGCTCTGCTTGGTGTCACAGTATGATCCTGGCCACTGATCAACAACAACATCATCATCATCATCATTCAATTTGATCAGGTTTTCGTTATTACTTTAAACTTTTAGCCAAAAGATCAGAGAACGTAATGGCCCTGTTTGGTAAATGGTGTATAACTAGTACAGTTGATAACATTAGCTGATTGTAGAAAAAGCGTCAAAAGATCAGAGAACGTAATATATATTTCAAAAACTATAATATCAGTCTCTTAGAGGGTTCACATATGCATACCTGTTGAACAAAGTAGAAGAAATCGAAGTCTTGAGAGGCACCGAGAACGAATAAGCATTGTGAGACAAGGAAGAAGTTGATGAAGAAAGAGGATTGAAGAAACCTTGTTGTTGTTGCCATTTATGGTATGTTTGTTTTTGGTTTGGAGTTGGGGATGTCCTTTGGAGTGGTGGGTATGGGTGTATATATAGGGTGAAAATGGAGATGTGAAAGGAAACTCTTTGTATGTGTGAAAGTATGGTTTGTATTATTGGGCTATTGGCGTCTCATCCTTTCTTATCCATGCACCAATATATCCACGCATATCACAAATCATATAATAAATTATAAATTATCATAATAAAATTTGCTTATTATAGTCCCCAAGAATAATTAGGCTTGATTTAGGATTAATTAAAAATTATAGATTTATAGTATGAGAAAAGAGGCGCAAATGATATGAATTCCTAACTCATAAAATCAATCTTCACATTACAAGAGTCTAAAATGATTTGTACAATTAATTTAATTGTGCTAAAAAGTGCTTGTAGTTACAAATTAATCTTCACAATACAATAGTCTAAAATGATCATTTTCGCAGTACAATTAGCTTAATCATGCTAAAAATTGGTCATAGTTATAAATCTAGACGGTTGACTTGATATATGATTAATCGTGCTAAAAAATACTCGTAATTATAAATCTAAATCGTCGACTCGATACATGATAGCTTAATCGTAATGAAAAGTGTCCATAGTTATAGGTCTAGAATGTAGATTCAAATAATACATGTAACATGCACTAATCCAAAGTTGTGGTAGGTTTTGGGCAATAGTTATTGCGTGGATCAAAAACGATGTCGTTTGGCTTTTTTTTTTTTTAACGTGACTTATTGCAATATACATTTGTATAGCTCATAATGTAAATTATTCTAACTTATAAAATACATTATCTTATTTCAGAAGTTTCATTGTTCTAACACATAAAGTACATTATATTATTCTAATTTTTAACACATAAAGTACATTATTCTAACTCATAAAATTCAACAACGTTATTTTGGACCGTGGTGCTCACAATTATGTGGACCATGGTCCACACCAGCAATTTATATCGTGCGCCAGGGCACACATTGCATTGTGCGCCTGGATGCAAAACGACGTTGTTTTGCATTTTTTCTTTTTGAAAATTTCGTTTTTCTGTATTTACTGTTAACTTGTTAAAAAAAATTCTTGTTTTGAAAATGTACATAATTGTATACTAAAATGTACATAATTGTATATGATAATGTACATAATTGTATAACAGAATACACATAGACTTTTAACTGTTAAAAAAATTACGTGTTCAAATGTACATAATTGTATAAAAAATGTACATAATTGTATAACAGAATGTACATAATTGTATAACATAGTGTACATAATTATATAACATAATACATACAATCTGTCACGTCGACTCCCACACAATTTAACAAAATAACGTTGTTTTAAGAGGTGCAAAGCGCACAGTACTATGTGCACCGTGGTGCAGGGTATAACGATTGGTCCACACCATAATTGGCCGGTTTTGGGGGATATTGGAGAGTTCATACTTCATAGCAATATTGTATTGGGCTTCTTAGCCGCTTTTGCTACGATATATGACAAACGTAGTATGGCTAAGGTACGTCCTAAAATCTAACTTGTCCACGAAATCAAGTCGGTAGGGCTTGTTTTTGTCTCATTTAATGTGAAAACTCATTTTTATTTCAAGACAAGCTAAGACACTTTACCTAAAAATGTTTGAAATTGTTGCTAAACAATTAAATGTGTTGTAACCAGTGGCGGAGTCAGGAAGTCGGAATTGGGGGCTAAATTTATAGAGAAAATTTATCATTTTAGTCGATATTAGTACCAAACACATAATATTATTATATATATACCATATATGATTATGCCAATTATTATTGATAATTATTTTTAATTATAGTGTGTGCAATAATATATGAAATATATAATTATATGAGTACAATCGTTAAGATTGTCAAACATTACTTTTGAATTTTTTACATAATACAAAAAATATACAATAGTAAAAAATAGGAAAAATTACACTTTTAATCACTAAATTATAGGGTAATTGAAGAATTCATAATTATTAGTCGTGCTTACTTTTCGTCCCTAAAATATACTCCGTAATTGATGTTGCAAATTTCGTCCCTTTACTAACAAAACATTAGGAACGAAGTATAGTTTGGAAAGGAAGAGTGACCACAACCTGTTATTAAAAGGATGAAATTTGCAACGTCAATTATAGCTTAGGGACGAAAATTGAACATGATCAACAATTATGGATGAATTCTACAATTATCCCATAACTTAGGAACGAAAAATGTAACTTTCGAGTTAATTTAATACTCTGTATATACATAATAGATTATTTAAAAAAAATAGAAGGAGGGCAAAAGTGTAATTTATTCATATTATAATAATATATACCTATATATTTACTAAAAATGGGGGGTGGGGTGGGGTGGGGTGGGGGGGCAGGCCCCCGTTGGGGTAGGGGTGGCTCCGCCCCTGGTTGTAACGCCCTATTAATTTTACTTTCACGGCACATAATTTTGTATCTATTCACCCTTCTCTGCTCTTGTATAATAGTCTGCAAATTATATAAAAGTAAAAAAAAATACCATATGCAATGGGTCATTCGCTCGGGGCAAATTATACTATGAACCAGAAATAAATGTCCATTTTTAATATACTGAAAGTTCATTATTTGGTATACTAGCTATCAAATAATGAACCTTCAGTATACAAATAATGAACATTCAATGTATTAAAAATGAACTTTTATTATCTTGAAAATGTACTTTATGCTAATGGTTTACATTACAATGTGGATCAAGGTCTATTGTATAATGATTGTCCACTCGGCCACCCCTTCCAGGGCCTATGTGTTTTATACTTTTATATTACATTACAAAAATGTTGACCGACCTTCTTAGGTTAGTGTACCTCCTTGCAGTCCTTTGGTGGTTAGGGTCACAAGGTAGGATTTACCATGTACACAGTTTAGGGTAATGACTGCAGGTTTCCTTTGTAACTCAAAAAAATGCGAACAAATTTAGCACATATTAAATAACTATAACTTTAAATAATAGCCGCTCGCATGGGAGAGTCAACCGAGCGCCTATCTAGGTCCTGCGGTCCCAATCGTTGCCGCATTGCTGGTCGGAGTCGCTCAAACGGGCTCGCTCGGTTATCTTCTGGTTCGGGCTCTTCTACCGCCCGGGCATGTGTCTCCTGCCGTGGTTCCTCCATGACCTCGGCCCCCTGCGACCCCAACCTCGAGCGAGCCGAGCGCCTAGTCCGGGGACCGGGCTGAAGCTCGGGCTTGGTCGGCATTGTCGGTTGGTCCGGGGGAGCGGAAGTTGGAGCCGTGTACGCAGGCATGTAAGGCGGATAATTTGCGGGTGGATAATACATCGGAGTCCTTGGCCAACAACCATACTGAGGAGGTGGTACTGGATATGGGTAGTGTCCCGGAAATGGGTACTGCTGGTCGGGTGCTGGATACGTCGGTTGGATATAATTGATCGGGTTGGGAGCCACCGATCGGGGAGGTGAGAGGTTGAGATTCAGGTCGACTGTCTGACCCGGATGCTGTGTATAGTTGTGGTCGGAAGAGCTAGCTTCTTCGTCCTCCGCTGCTTGATACATAAACGGATACATGATGATTGAGGTCAGATACGCGTCTACAATGACTTTTCGTACCGGTCCCCATGGACCGCGCCAAAATGATAGTAGTAATATCCACGTGTTAGCGGTCTAGGTACTGAATGAGAACAAGTAGTAGTAATAAAGGGTCGATTGCCGACTGACTGCGGTCGGGCAACTCTATAAATAGCCTATTGATCGTTCCAAAAGTCCTCCTCACTGTAGCCGCCGTGGATATTTATAGCCTTTGGCCGGAGACAAACCTCAGGCCCACCGGCATGTAATCCACGTAACCTCCACGCGTCTCCACCCGGTGAACCTTCTCTGTCAACGTTTAACATTGCCACGTGCCTCTCTCCAACATCCCTATCTCTTCGGGTGATAACACTGGTCGGGAAGTCTACCGGTCGGGTCCGACCGCCTTGTCACAACAATGCTCGACCCAAGGATCTTTTACAAACTACGAGAAGAGCCACCTTATGTCGGTCGGGATATAAACTACCATCTATAAGGTTCAATATTTTACGAACGAAAATCTGTTGATAAATTAATACCTATAAATTTCAGTAATTTATTGATATATTTTTTATTGATAAATTTAATTTTTCGTGTAGTGTTAGTAATATGACAATTTAGTCATACCACAATCTGTTGATCATGTATTTTTTTTTTTTTAAATACATGAGAAAGGAAAGAGAGATGAAAGAGAAACAAGTGGTTTAAACATACAAGTCTTGTTCAAGCAATGCCAAATTGCCAATGATATGGACAAAGAGCAACATTGTTAGGGAGTGCAGGGGGAGATTACATACACGTTTACAGAGAGCAAAATATGGTAGCTAACAATTTAGAAAAATTGGTGAGGCGTTGAAGAACGACTTGAGAAGTGATTAATACACCACCAACTGACATCACTTGCGGATATTGATAAGGTCACAAAATATCTTGTGAATGCCATGGTTGAACAGACGAATCGACACTTCATTTTAGCTCCATACCATGAAAAGTAAGAAAACTATATTTATATTTTTAATTATTTATTTAACTTAATTGCATTATTTGTGAATAACACTTAACATATTCATTTAAATGCCTTAGAAATCATTGGATGCTTCTAGTTATTTCTGTTCCATTAAGAAAAGTCTATGTATTAGACTCCATTGCATCAAGTGATCGCGAGTTTGAGATTAAGGCCACATTGAATGTGTAAGTACACACACACACACACACACACACACACACACACACACACACACACACACACACACACACACACACACACACACACACACACACACATATATATATATATATATATATATTTATATATATTATATTTTGAGAATTATTAACCATTATTGTTTATAAATTATTTATGATTGTATATTATAGAGCGTTTTGATCGGTTGAAACTTTAGGAGGGAGAAGACCTAAAAACAACGTTGATTGGGTTCACATTGAGGTATATATATCTTTCATATTTCATATTAATATTTTTATTGTTTAACATATTAATATATATACATATTTTCTAGTGTCCTCAACAACCGGGTGGTGTGGAGTGCGGGTATTATGTGATGAGATTCATGTATGAAATATGCACTCAATGTTGGGATTCTGATGATTTGGATATGGTATGTAAAATTTATTAAAAGTAAATAGTATTAAATTACACTTTAGTAATGTTAAAATTAATTATTTGATTTTTTAAATTTTTGTAGGAATTATTCTTTAATAGAAAGCCTTATTCAGAAGCGCAAATTGATGAGGTTCGTGAGATTTGGTCTAAATATTTTACTCAAGAATGTATATAAATTTTTGGAGTTCATACAATTATATAAGTTAGTTGTAATAATGATGTATTGTTGGTACTTATCTAGCTTATTACATATGTGTTGAAGTAGTGTACTTATCTAGCTTATTACATATGTGTTGAAGTAGTGTAGTTTAATTATTTAGTGTTAAAGTGTTGGCGTATTGATGATGTATTGAACTTAGTTGAAGTAGTGTACTTATCTAGCTTATTACACATGTGTTGAAGTAGTGTAGTTTAATTATTTAGTGTTAAAGTGTTGGCGTATTGATGATGTATTGAACTTTAGTTGAAAGCTTTGAAGTGGTAGTGGTTGTGACTGCATGTACAGGATGAAAAATATAATTTTTTGTACAGGAAAAAAACTGGATTTATTAATAAATTAAAATTAAAAAAAAAACAATAATTCACGTCCAAAGTTCTTCAACTTTGGACGCGAATTATCATCTTATTAAAACAAAATGATAAATCGCGTCCAAAGTCGAAGAACTTTGGACGCGATTTACTGACTTTGCGCGTCCAAAGTTGACCAACTTTGGACGCGCAAAGTCAGTAGTCAACAGTCAGATCGGATAAATCGCGTCCAAAGTTCTTCAACTTTGGACGCGATTTATCATTTTTCGCGTCCAAAGTAGCTTTGGACGCGATTTATCATTTTTCGCGTCCAAAGTAGCTTTGGACGCGAATTGTATATACAATTCACGTCCCCGACATCAGCGTCCCAGCTACTATGGACGCGAATGAGGCTTTACTTTGGACGCGAATGACTGTTTCTGTACTAGTGTCGTGTGCTAATGGAGGATAGGGATGGAGTCCTGAGACCTCGTTGGTTAGCTGAGGATCGAAGTTAATATGTGTCATAGGTTGAACTCTCCTACTGATCGAAAAATGATATCAATAAAATTAACAATTTCATGTATTTTACTTTAAAATTGCAAATTAATAAGGAAAAAAATTATGATTTAAATTATCATCCAGTCTATACATGAGTTTGCCTTATTATGAATATGCTTAATCAATAGAATATTGTTCATCTATATTATTTTTTGAACCAAACAATATCTTTACTTCATTTGTTTTTTGTACATTCCATTTTTAGTGGAGTTATTATTATTATTATTATTATTATTATTATTTGGTTGGATAATATTTACTACGAAGAACTTTAAAAGGACAATTAATCAAAAAATATGGTTATCTCAAAAGTAATTCAATAAGAGAGTTAATCAACTCCACATTTGAGTAGAGGAGGCCAATACATGTGAATAAAAATAAGTCATAACTAATTATAAAATAATATTGATTATATCCTTTTTTTTTTTTTTTTTGTGATGAGAAGAACTCGCAGACATTATTAATAATTGAAGGTATACACTAAGTAAATTCCGTTCAGGTGTAATAGTTCAAATATCGCACTAAACATGAAAGAAAGCCAATTATGCATTATTTATATGGTGAATTTGTTAGGATCGAAACGAGTACACAACACCAAATTTACAATAGCAACTTAAACCGGAAATATTAAGAATAAATTCTAGCGTATGATTTAAAATAAATCATACACAGCAAAGAAAAATTGAAGAAGAATTTTTTCTATATTGGCAAAAGGATAAAACAATAGGAATTACAAATATAACTCTCTATTTTCTCTCTACAGAATTTGCTATGCTACTGGAAATTTTCGGATGGGATAATACAAATGAATGAAGGATGCTGCCTATTTATAATACCAAAAAGGTCTAGAGAATTCTTAAGTATTTAATATAATATTAAATGCCTAGAACTTGCCATGCAAGAAAAACTTCTCCTGCAAATTTTCCCAAAGCAAATCTAGCCCCATGCTTTTCCCTTAGGCAACCTCCTCCCAAGTCCCTTAGGAAACCTCCACCCAAGTTCCTTAGGAAACCTCCTCCCAAGTCCCTTAGGCAAACCTCCTCCCAAGTCCCTTAGAAAACCTCTACCCAATTCCTTTGGGAAATCTCCTCCCAAAATCATCCCAGGCTTTTCCCTTAGGCAACCTCCTCCCAAGTCCCATAGGAAACCTCCACCCAATTCCTTTGAAATCTCCTCCCAAAATCATCCCAGGCTTTTCCCTTAGGCAACCTCCTCCCAAATTCCTTAGGAAACCTCCACCCAAGTTCTTTAGGAAACCTCCTCCCAAGTTCCTTAGGCAAACCTCCTCCCAAGTCCCTTAGGAAACCTCCACCCAATTCTTTTGGGAAATCTCCTTCCAAAATCATCCCAGGCAAAACTTCTGCCCATCCACATTTTGACTTTAATATTTACAGAATTGTTAGGACCCAACCAGAATGATGGCAAGTCACAAATTCACAATTTAATAAGGAAAGTTGAATTTAAAATTGGTAAATAATTAAAGAAAATACTACACAAACTTTGCCAAGTATCTTAGACTATCCTCATCCAACAATTGAACCCTTTTAAGATGATGTGGAAGGTAATGTAATTTATTATTATTATTATTATTATTATTATTATTATTATTATTTTGTTTTATTTTGTTAGCTTATGTGACTTGCAAGTCTGACTTTTATAGTTTTATATTCCAATTCACGGTAATCAATGAATATAAAAAATTTATTGCCATGTCAAATAGTGAAAGGTTTTGGTGAAAATTTTAATCCCTATAGCTTTATCTTTATACGAAATATATAGGCCAATATCTCATACGATCTTGTTGAGTTGCTAATTTTAAAATTTAGTGACAAAAATAGGTTACTTTTGATAAAATAGAGTACTAGAAGAGTACAAATCAAAGAATAAAAAGTAATTTGAATTTATCAAATGATAAATAATTTAAACGATATTCTTATTAGATTTATGTGACTCGCAAGCTTGTTATAATTTGTAAAAAATACTTTTAAAAAAAATAAAATTTGTCAGTATAACTTTAACATAGACGTCATAATTTATACCTTAAATAATATTATAATTATGTTGTTAATGTGTAAATATATGAAACTTTTATCTTCTTTTTTTTTCCGGTTATCATAATATTGATCATTTATCGTTAGCTAATAACTAACTTAGTTGGGGTTATACTAACAAGAATTTTTAAGACCCTATATATATACCCCAAATAATTGGAGGAATAGACTTTAAAAAGGAAAAAAAAAAATCAGCGAATTCGCTCACCGGAATCCGGACCCGCCTAGACTGGTCCGGAGAAATCGCACCGTGTTATAAACCTCCGAATCGCCGTCGGCGTGATTAAAAAACACCAAGACAGAAAGAGGACCGGAAAACAGGGACCGTTCTGACAGGGAGAGGGGGAATTTTTTCTGAAAAATAGCCCCCTCGATCTCCGATCACCGTTCCGGTGAACCTAGGAGACGGCAGAGAGGGAAGATCCTCGAATTGGCGCATATGTGTCAAGGATTCTCATTTTTTGATGCGCCGATCGAATGCCCGGACAGCGAGCAATAGCACCGACGAGGTGAGAAAGGACGACTATCGCGAAATGGATGCCGTCAAGCTCCAGTTCCGGCCTCCCCGATCCGCTTTCCGGAACCCTGCCCGGAACAGCCAGAAATCGAAACTCATATTCTATGTTTCGGTTGTGTTACTTCTAGCGTTTTTTTGTTACATTTTCGTTTTCTCTAAAAATATTAGAGCTAGATATGCGGTAAAGACGAATTACGGGATTGTGATCGATGGCGGAAGTACGGGAACGAGGATACACGTGTTTGAGTACGAGGTCAGGAATGGGAAGCCGTTGTTTGATTTTGGGGAAAAAGGTTTACATTCGATGAAGGTGAATCCGGGGCTTTCGGCGTATGCGGAGGAGCCGGAGATGGCGGCACCGGCGATTGCTGAATTGGTGGAGTTTGCGAAGAAGAAGGTGCCGAGGAAATTTTGGGGCAGAACAAAAATTCGGCTCATGGCTACTGCAGGGATGAGGTTATTGGAGTCTGAGGTGCAGGACAGGATTCTGAATGTATGCCGGAAGGTCTTGAGGGATTCTGGTTTTATATTCCGGGATGATTGGGCTTCTGTTATATCAGGTATATGAAAAATGGCTTGCAAAAGTTTGATCATTACATATTTACATCAATTGGCATGGCTTTTATCTGAGTAAACAAATTACCAGAATCTATGATGGCATATCAGCTCCATTGTAAATAACTGCCTAAGTATTTCTATATTTTTGCAAGCTATGCCTTGAAATTAGAAGTTTCCTGCATCAGTGTTTTCATTACAGGTTTAGTCTTTGATTTAAATTACTTAAGTTTAACAATGCATTTCTTGGTTTAGGCTCTGATGAAGGGGCATATGCTTGGGTTGTTGCTAATTATGCCCTTGGAACTCTTGGTGGCAATCCTCAGCAAACAACAGGAATTATTGAACTTGGTGGCGCGTCAGCTCAGGTTTAAATTTCAGCTTTTTAAGTTTTGTTCTTTCAAGTATGAATGTGTTTTTGTGTGATTACAAACATGTACAGAGTGTGCATCTAACCCCTTGTTAGGAGGTTTGGATAGGTTATATGTACAAGAGTTATAATTATGTTACTATGAGAGTGGAACCCAGGACCTCAAGTCACAATTTATCTCCCTCTTGACCATTTTCTGTCAAAGAGACAAATTGTATGATGAAATTCTAGTTAGTTGTGCTTCTCCCTTATTTTTCATATATCTTTATGTCCCTTGTTATCAACATATCAGGGGCAATATTTGCATTCATTTGCCAAATGCTAAAATAAAAGCACGAGGGTATCTAACTTGCACTAGTTATGTTACATGTCAACCAACTCAACTCAAGCATACCCTAATTCCAATCTGTGGTTGACTACATGGATTATATCTCATTCAACCCAAATAAGCACTAAATCCACCATGATCCATTGAGTTTTCTTATCTTTCTTCAAAACTTAAGTTCAAATAATGGTCTACCTCTTCACTCCTATCTGCCGTTACTACCATGCGATCACTCATTGTAATTGTTGCATCCAAAGGCTGTGTATTGAATATGTTCAGACTATCCCAATTGATTTTTTTTATCAAGTATCTTAAATTGCATTGCTTATATCTTCCTTCAAATGAAGTCATTTGTAATATGGGCCTTTCTTGTATTCATACATCCATTTTTTCAATCATAGTCTTTTTGTGTGTGTGTGTGTGGATATTTTACATCATTGCTCCCTAGATATCATCATAAGCATAGCAAGCCCAGTGGCCTTTCAATAAGATTTTCTTATAATTCATACATCCTAATGTTTACATTGAGCATGTTACACTTGAACCATGTATCACCATACTTTACCCCTTCTGTTTGTATGAGACTATGAGAGTGAGTATCATCAATTCTGATATAGTGGATACTAGCATTGGATTACGACTGTTAATTTATTATGATCTACTGTTATGAATTTTCAGGTTACCTTTGTTTCTAGCGAGCCTTTTCCCCCGGAATACTCAACTAAAATTAAGTTTGGGAATCATACTTACAGCCTTTACAGTCACAGCTTACTTCATTTTGGTCAGGTATTGCCCGTGCTGAAATGGTAGTGATTGCTTGTAGCTCATATATTCATTGTCTATTGTACCTGTATGATGTGTCTAGTGCTAGCTCATCTATATTCATTGCTTGGCCTTTCTCTCGGCAAGAACTGTGAAGATAGCTGTCACGTACCTCACTTAGTTGTTGAGGTTGCAGAATTGCCTATTGATTTAAAATATTATATTGTTATGCCTTTTTTTGTTCAATAATTGTTTTCTGGAGGAGGCTAAGCGATTTCGGATTGTCCAGAAAAACATAGAATAGTCAAACGTGAAAAGTATAGATGAGTTCTTTTGAAATTAGTATGTATTTCTTTTATGTTGTTTTCTATTCTGAGTTATTTTACTTCTGATAAATTGTTTAATGAGTGGAGGTGGAAATGTGGAACCTTATGAACACTTTGCATGAGACATATACTAATCTATGGCTTGGGAAGTATTGCAGAATGTTGCATTTGACTCATTGCGGGAGTCCCTAACTGCAAGAGGGAATGATCTAGGTAAGTGAAATGCTTTTTTGTTGGTAATTTTGTGTCTTTGTCAGGGGATAACTTTTGAATATTGCAAGTGACTGTAGGATTTTGTATTTTTATCAGTTGTTTTTCTGTAATAAAGGAAAATAAATAAATATAGAACCAGTTAAGTGTAGTTGTGAAGTGTGTATGCTCTTTCTTTTCCTCAAAAGTGCTAATTTATGCTTTGCTAGAATTTGGAGTTCTGGATACCATTTCTTGTCTGGAACTAAGGAAACAATTGTTTGCTCGCAATGGGCCTCCGTGAAAATCTAAATGATCAAAGGTTTTGGCTTGCTTGTACATGTACAAGCACACATAATAATGTTCAAAATTCATAGTTTTCTTTTAAAAGCTTTTCTATAAGATGATTTTCAATCCACACGGAGTTTCAGTTTCATAGCCTCAATGATGTCAGCTTTTGTATTTCAGGGATAACATTCTTTTCTTGATGCATGATAATTTAGCAGTTGAGGGTGGACTCTCTCTCTCTCTCTCTCACATACATATACACTCTCTCTCTCTTTTTGATGGATTGCAGTATTACACTTAGATGATATAGTCAAATTTCAGGGTTAGCTATTGAGAAAGGTTCCTAGATAACTTTTAATTCATGAATGCTATTTTCTAACCAATTGATTGTCGGCTTGTGGCTTAAGCTTGTAAAGACTCCATAAAAAAAATGATGCATATTCTTAAGGTTTTTACTTTATCTCACCACTAATGCAGCTATTGACTCCCTTCAAAGTGCTAAAGCAATGGATCCTTGCACCCCTAGAGGGTATGCACGTGAAACAGAACCATGGTTATTTTCCCCTAGTTATTCTGCTGAAAAGAGTAGATATCTATCAACACTGAATCCCATTGGTAACTTCACTGAGTGCCGATCTGCTTCGCTGTTGTTGTTGCAGAAAGGCAAAGGTATGCTTCTGTTTTCTTTTATGTAAAAAAGCATTCAATTTCAATTGTTTTATTTGCCTCTCAGAATTGACCATCATGTTGCTTTAATGCAAATGGATGATGCTTTTGTTATTGTGACATGCAGAAAAGTGCCCACATAAAAGTTGCGATGTTGGTTCAGCATTTATACCAAAGCTACAGGGAAGATTTTTGGCTACTGAAAATTTCTTCCATACTTCTAAGGTTGCAATTAATTCTTTCCTGTTTGACTATACTAGTGCACATTGATGAACAGAAGTATTTCATCATGTTTTTCGTGTTTTAAACCTTGCTCCATTCCCTAAGACCGATTTTAATGCCATTTTCTTCTCTATTCTGAACAGTTCTTTGGATTGTCCCCAAAGGCATTTCTTTCTGAAATGATGGTTGCTGGGAAAAGATTTTGTGAAGAAGATTGGTCAAAGTTGAGGACGGAATACCACTCACTAGCAGAGGAGGATATGCTTCATTATTGCTTCTCCTCAGCGTATATCGTGGCCTTACTTCACGACAGTCTTGGAATTGCTTTAGATGATGAAAGGTACTACTACTCGTATAGTCATATAAAAGCAAAAGATCCATTTCCAGTATAATACTCAAAAAGTAATCAAACTGTGATCTAGTTTCCACATATACCATCACATTCTAATTGAAACGCGACATTGAGCAGGATTGGATACGCTAATCAAGCGAACAACATCCCCCTTGACTGGGCACTAGGAGCATTCATCTTGCAGAGTAACTCCGATCTGGATGAAGAGTCCTCCAAGTGGTTTGCATTCATGTTCGGTGATGACTTGTCTATTTCAATACTCGTGCTTGGCATTTCCATTTTGTTGATTTTTGTGACATTGTATGTAAGGAAGTGGAGAAATCCTCAGTTGAAGACTGTGTATGATCTGGAGAAAGGAAAGTATATAGTTAAACGCGTTTCTAGGTACTCATAGCTTATCTCCTCCTTCAATAGGAGAGACTAAACGCGATCCCAAGGAGGACACGATCCAATTGGACTGGACATCACCCATTCACCCCCGCCCTTTTTTGCCTGCCCGATTCAGTCGAAGCCATCCGTGCAAAAGGGCTTATTTTATGGACACAAAACTAAGTTGTTGTAGATAGTATAGACAGCAGAATGTAGGGAGAAGCATGCTGTGACTGTTGAGGATAAATGGATAATTGGCCTGTGTATTCAAATAGTGTTACTGTATAATGTTTACTTCTGTGAATTCATTTCCATATTGAGTGTCATTATATACACTATCAATACGGAATGTTCTTTTTTGATGTGTTGATCGATAATTAGTTAAGGGGTTAACGTTTTTTATTTTTTATTTTGGATTTTCCAGGGGGCGTAAGGTAGAAAAGTATTTGGTGACGTGCTTTTTAGGATTGCTGTGTATACATTTTGTGTATAAGTTTTCGTGTATTAGCTTTCCATGAGAATGTGTGATTGAGAGGGTGAGGATTTCGTGTATAAGTTTTCTGGTGAGAATGAATGATTGAAAGTGATAGTCAAAATGAAATTTGTAATATCGCTAAGGAAAATGATAACTGTTATATTTTGAAGAATGAAATTTCTGGTGCAAAATCACATCTATTTTTAAATTAATCGGAACATGTGTAGCGGGAATTAATCAATTATTATAAAATAGAGTAAGAAGTCACCGTATTTATATAACGATTTTGAAAAACTTAATATAAAATTTGTGTACACGATGAGATAATATTTCAATGACAATTCTGCATCTCAAAGTTACGCAAATTATGCTGTGCAACCGAATGCACCTTGCAAGGTGCATACGGTTGCAAAACGGCGCCGTTTTGGTTAAAAAAACGCGCGTCCCACTTAAAGGAGAAATCAGGTTCGATTCCCGGCAATAGCATTTTTATATATCCAGAAATTCATAACTATATAATCACAATTTCATAACTATATATCCAGAATTTCATAACTATATATCCACAGTGAATGAATGAATTAAAAATCCACAATGAATGAATGAATGAAGTAAAAATCCACAATGAATGAATGAATGAAGTAAAAATCCACAATGAATGAACTAAATATCCACAATATATGATTGAACTAAATATCCACAATGAATGAACTAAATATCCATAAATTCATAACTATATAACCACAATTTCATAACTATATATCCAGAATTTCATAACTATATATCCACAGTAATGAATGAAGTAAAAATCCACAATGAATGAATGAATGAAGTAAAAATCCACAATGAATGAATGAATGAATTAAAAATCCACAATGAATGAACTAAATATCCACAATATATGATTGAACTAAATATCCACAATGAATGAACTAAATATCCATAAATTCATAACTATATAACCATAATTTCATAACTATATATCCACAATTTCATAACTATATATCCACAATAATGCTATTACTGAGAGTCGAACCTGATTTTTTTTTTTAAAGTGGGACGCGCGTTTTTAATCAAAACGACGTCGTTTTGAACCGTATGCACCATGCGCATGGTACATTCGGTTGCACAGCATAACTATTGTCAAAGTTATTGGTCGGCCTATATGAGGTTAGCCCAAGAGCAATTCTACTATCCTTATATCATGAAATCATAAATCAGGAGTTCACAGTGCATTGTGAATTTTGATGCATTTTTATACTCTATCGTATGCACTTTGGTATGCTTCGGACGAATACACACTATTTACCAGTGTGTGCACTTGTGTTGTGTACATATAGACTATTTGCACTTTTGTGCACTCACGTGGTTGTTTTTGTGCATTATATATTGGTTTTTCAATTTTTTGTCACTGAAAATGCACCGAAACTCCACCGAAACCACAAAACAATAGAATGCACACAACACATAACAACCCATACAAATGCACACTAACCATCAGCTCCGAGAACACACATCCCGTCCCACACCACACCAATTGCCCAACACTCCCCTGAACCACGAACGTACCAGTTCACAAAACGACAAAGCATACTTAGCTAAAACACACAAAACAAAACCCACTAGTGCACACAACGACCCTCTACACCCGCCACCCCAGAACACCATACTCAAACGACGTAAAAAAAACACACAAAAAACGTGCCTACACCTACTGACTCCATTGCTTGAAACTTCTGTCGAAAACCACCACAAATAATTGTATAGAAGCTAGAAGATAAAAATGCAATCTTACCATAATTAAAACACTATAACCAAAGAAGATATATGCATAAAATATTAAAAAGATTTTAAAAGCATTCATATTTACAATAAAACTCATGCTAATTAATGATATGAAAAAAAAAAAAAAAAAAAAAAAAGGAAAGTGGAAGAAAAGATCACAATCGTTAAAATGTCAAGAATGGACAATCCAGATGTATTCTTAGTTCTCATCTAAGGAAGAATTCTTATGCCAAAGACCTTATGGTCAAGTGGCATAATTGTGGCTCTCTCAAATAGGAGGTCTCGCGTTCAAATCCTAATAGATGCATGCACTGTAGTGCAATGTTTTAATACATTTTATCGAGTTGAAGCATGCAATCCGAACTAAGGACGGGTTTTTGGGGTTAGCTCGCTCTCCGACCCTTTGTCCCGACCATTGTAGCACGTACATGTGTCGCCCAAGGGGTATGATGACTTATCCTCACCTTCCTCTGGCTCTCCGACCCTTTGTCCCGGCCATTGTAGCACATGTGTTGCCCAAGGGACATGATGACTTATCCTCACCTTCCTCTGGCTCTCCGACCCTTTGTCTCGGTCGCTGTAGCACATGTGTCGCCCAAGCATGATGACTTACTGTAGCACATGTGTCGCCCGAGGGGCAAGATGACTTATCCTCACCTTCCTCTGGGTTATCATCGGCCGTCTGTTCAGGGTTCCAAACTTAATGATAGTAGGAAATGACATAACGGAGTGACTGATGACCAACACTTATTAGCAATTTCGGCTAGCACATGTGTCGCCCAAGGGGCAAGATGACTTATCCTCACCTTCCTCTGGGTTATCATCGGCCGTCTGTTCAGGGTTCCAAACTTAATGATAGTAGGAAATGACATAACGGAGTGACTGATGACCAACACTTATTAGCAATTTCGGCTAGCACATGTGTCGCCCAAGGGGCAAGATGACTTATCCTCACCTTCCTCTAGGTTATCATCGGCCGTCTATTCCGGGTTCCAAACTTAATGATAGTAGGAAATGACAGAACGGAGTGACTGATGACCAACACTTATTAGCAATTTCGGCTTCATGCAGACGAGTTGCAGCATGCAATCCGAACTAATAAGGACGAGTTTTTGAGGTTAGCTCACTCTCCGACCCTTTGTCCTGTCCATTGTAACATGTGTGTCGCCCAAGGGACATGATGACTTATCCTCACCTTCCTCAGGCTTATCACGGACAATTTGTTCAGGGTTCCAAACTTAATGATGGTGGAGAATGATGGGTATTGGACGGAACGGAGTGACGGGAGCGTAGTGAATTGAAGTTCACATAGCGAAGTTTAACGGTTATTCAGGTTACGTTTTACCTAGTTTGTTACGTAATGCAGAGTGGGTCAGGGTGGCCGACGCAGCACCCACGTCGTACGATTGATGGATACAATAATTTTGACATTTTGTAACGTACCATACTTAGGGTTGCATATAAATATGATGCTTGACTTGGATGCTCTACCATCATAATTAATAAAAGAACATTTTATGGACATTGCCGAATTACCTAAATCTTGTTCACTTTCGGCCATTTATTTTTTATTTTTGTTCTGATTTATCTCAACAATGATTATAAACTTTGTGAATAGACCAACAACAACGGGAGAGTTTCTCGTCGATAGGGAGATGGCAAATTAAAGGTATTGAAGGATTATATGGAACATTATATATATCTATGAGCTAGGAATTGAAGGATTATTCTGAGATGGAGACAATGGTGGGGCACTGCAAAGAGAATGTAGCCATAAACACAAGCTTAAAGCTTCTTGAACCATATAAAATTGCAGAAAAAGGTGAAAATTAAAGAAGATCCTGCAACTTAGACTGTCTGATCTAGTCTAACAAATGATCTCCAACAAGTATATATATGTTCATTACCTTTTCCATAGTTTATAATACATCATCAAGTTTTAAGAAATCATGATTACAAAACTAAGAGAAATAGAATGATTCTCTAGCTCGATCGAGAGAATAGTTGAAGAATCTTTCGTAGATAAATGTTAAGTCCAAGAAGCTTATTAGTCACAAAAATGATGAAATCTGAGAATATATCCAATTAACTGTTTAAATTCCAATCAAAGATGTAAAGGAGGTGCATGGCAGCTAACTTTAGTATTACAATGTGTATCTAATAAGTACACCAACATTAAACTTATCTGTACGGTCCAAAAGCAAACTACAAGGTCCCACAAAACTCCAATTAATCTCCTTCATAATCATTTTTGTTTTATATTTTGTTTCCATGTTTTCTGTTTATATGACAATTCTAGTATAAACTATATATTATAGTAGAAGATAAGAACATTGATAAAAACTTGTAAATAAAGTTTGAGAGTAATTGGATGAAGTATGGAATAAGCTTAGCTTGAATCACTTTGAGGGTTTGGGAGTTGTGAGTAGTGTATTAATGTAGTCTTGATGAATTGCAAAAGCCTTTCTAGATGGTCGAGCGGTATGACTGTGGCTTTCTTAAATAGGAGGTTACAAATTTGAATTTCAATAAGAAAATTGACTCGGCTTGAATGATGAAAATGATTCATTTTTCACAGACTAAAAATGACTGAGTTGAGCTACTTGAAGAATTTTAAATGTAGGTGGTAGGAGCTACAAAGGAATTAGCCTAAAAATAAAACCTTAAAAGATGAGGTATGTATACCTTGTACCAATGTAGGATACCCCACCAAATCTCATGAATTGCAATATATATATATATATATATATATATATAATTAAAACATCTATCATAACACTCCACCTTTAGAATGTTCCAATCAACTTGCATGTGGCATACCAATTTTAAAACCATAAACAAAAGGGAGGTGATGATGATAAAGAAAAAGGCATGCAGTCTATATAGTTCAAAACTAAAAAGAAAGAAACAATAAGAGCCAGTTTTCTGCCATGAAGATAAAGAGAGAAAACAAAAGCATAAAGAACACACACACACTTAACACTAGAAATCCAAGACTGCCATTTTTGTTGCATTGAGAACAGAGCTTAGAATTCTAAAGTGAGTTTTCATCAGAGCATGAAGCCAGTGTTTGGTGGGGGGAAGGGGGGGGGGGGGGGGCAGATATGTTCTATTCCCCTTTTGCTCCTTTTTCCCATCACATTTTGCTTTTATCACTACTACTTGCCCTATACTAGTTTTTGAAGCTTGGCTGCTAACCCTAGCTCTCTCACAATAATCCTTAATAACTAAGGAATAATGGTTTATGATAATTTATTAATGCGTAAATACTCGTGAGAAGTAAAAAAGTTCTTGGTTTAGCTAGTAAGTAGTAACATCGAGCAGCTTATAAATGTGAAACTAACATACCCTGTTTAAAATTGCTAGCCGGAGTAAATGTCAGTGTCAAACGCTTATCACTATGCAGTTTAACATTGATAAAGTGAATGACAGCCTCGGATGCTTATTAATTAATAGGCTAAAATTATAATTAGCAGTGAAGACATAACTTTAAAGAATCCACACCATACCAGCAACAAGAAGTTCATATCGTGCTAGGCTTCGAATCCACACAAGCAACATGATATTCTTCGAACTCGACCCTCAATATAAACAATTCTTACTATTTTAGCACCCAATGTACACATAAGCATGGTTTAAATTTAATTTGGTGATGTGGCAACATATGGGTGCCAGTCAAAATGACTGAAATCTGATTTGGTCCTTCCTTAAAAAGGAAATTAAAGGACATCAAATGATAGAGAGATGTAGGGAAACAACAGCCCAAAAAAAAAACAAAAGATGCTTAGCTTCTCAAGGATGTTGTTTCAAGAACCCTTTATTCAATCCCACTCAGATTCTTCTCCAGCAGCTTTAGTTTTCATCAAACATCAGATTTATGTTTGGGGGATCAATCTTAAAGACTTAAACCCCATCCAAGGATATGATTCTGGGCCATCCCTTAGCTTCTTACAACATATATATATAAACCTCAAATCTTGTATATATCTACAGGAAATTAAACAACATCATTTCCACTTCTTTTATGCCTCTTGAATCCCACAGATCAGAAACAAACAATAATGCAGGTTGTCAGTACAAACAAGGCCTTTCTGCTCCTCTTCATCTATATAGGATTGTTATTAGCAGTTCATCATGTTGAGGAAGCTTCTGCAATCAGAGTTGTGAGATCATCAGACTGCAGACAAGAAGATTGTTTGCAGATAATGATGATGTTCAAGAGTTGGCATCATAGGAGTCTGCTAAAGCAGGAAGTTAATCAGGCTCTAACAGGCTTGAAGAACACAGAAAAGCAGCAGAAAGAGCCTGCAGCAAACAGAACATTCGATCCAAACCGGGCAAGCGAATGGAGGGTTCGAAAAGGTTCAGACCCCATCCACAACAAATCCTGACAATCTGACATGAATTGAAGGGCTTCATTGCAGATGGAGAAGCAAAACAGCAGGAGCTATGGCAATATTCAGAGAAAGAAACTGCAGCCTGGCCTGCAAGAAGATAATGGCATGGCTTCTCTATTTTGTTTTTTGTTTTTTTTTTTTTGGGAGTTTTTGACATAGATGTGTGTATATAGTCTAAGCTAAAAGATTCAACAGCATTCAAGAGAGGCCATTGTTGGGGCAACCCAGAAAAGTTGATCAGCTTATTGGCTTGTTGACTTGATAACACGAATTTACCTACAAGTTTGACTCCCGCCTTCTTGATTTGAGCGAGTCAGCTATCGATAACCTAGGCTGATTTATCTTCTTGTAGTTCTTGGCTAGAGTCACAAGGTGAGATTTAATCCATGCACACTCTCGTATAATGGTTGCGGTTTCTCTTAGGCCATTGTTGTTGTCACAGCTTCAAGATGAGACAAAGTAGGATGACACATTTTCTATTTTCTTGAAACCAAAGAAATCCATCGCATTTCATTGAAGCTAAGGTTTGATGGATTAATTTGTTAGTTTAATTTCATCTTCAAGGTGTAATGACATTTGTGTTAATTTTTTTATTTTTTAATTCCTTTTGCTCTAAGACTATCCACAGGCTTAAAAGTGCACCTATTGCAAATCATAAGTGACATTTTTTTTATATGATGTTGTGTTGCAATTTTGACACAGCAAAATTGCAACACTTGCAATACAATTGCAATTCTTGTGTCGCAATTGCAAGCCACGCACTTTTAGAATTTGTTATTAGTATTTTTATTATTATATAATATCTATTACTACGTATTACTTTATTGATAAAAATAATTTTTAATAATATTATATGAAAGTGGGACTATTTTTTTGAAAGAGGAAAGAAATTACATGGATAAAAAATGAATAGTAATTCATTGCAAATTTAATGATATGTCACTTTGAAAGTGAAAAAATTTCATGGATATGGACAATCTAAAATAGTAAAGTGACAAATTCATAGCTGTGTTTTTTCAGTTTCTGAAGATATATGATCAGATAGATATATAAGTTTAGGAAAAGTCGGGTCAAATATGCCCTCCAAATTTATTCATAGCAATTAAACCTTTGAATTTTTGAAATTTACAATTAAGTTCATTGACATGCTATTTTTGTGCATTGAAACCTCAAAGCTAGTTAATGACTTGTAATAACAAGGCACTAGAGTTTTGATGAGACTTTGGCAACTCCGATGACACTCCGGCAATCCATGACGATCACCAATTGCCTTTGAAGAAGGTGACCCAGATTGTCGCCTTCTCTGTTGAGAAGGCTACCAGTCCGGTCGAGCGCGCAGTCAACTTTTTGAAACAGTCAACGGCAGGCGATGACGGTCAATAACGTCCTGCATACCAGTAACTTGTTGATTATCGGTAAATTAGACTTTTTGAAAGCCAACCAAGAATGGTAGATTAATGAATCAAAGCAGAAATAGAGTCAGGAGAGACAGAGTCCCAGTACAAAGAACCAGACTGAGCAAAAGCAGTGGATGAGAGAGTATGAGCGCCTAGATTAGCAGATCGGTAAATTAGACTTATTTGACTAATTTTAACAAGTTAGAATGTCTAATTGCACCTTTCAAAAGTTTAATAGTCTAATTGTCTTATTGTGTAAAACTAGAGAGTCTTTTGACTCTATAAATTTTCAAAAGCTATCATACCAGACCAAACAATGCCCAAATAACCAAAAATAAAACCTTTGCATCCCCACAACTTTACAACTTGTATGGACCATGGTCCACACAATGATGATTGGAATAACTTAAAAAGGAAAATTATGTTGTGCATCTGTATGCACCATGCATGGTGCATATGGATTCAAAAACAACGTCGTTTTGCATCAAAACGCGCGTCCTACTTAAAAAAATCAGTTTCGATTCTCAGCAACAACATTATGTTATTCATTTTTTAGTTCATTAATTCTGGATTTTTAGTTATGAAATTCTGGATGTATAGTTATGCAATTCTGGATGTGTAGTCATGAAGTAATGGATGTGCAGTTATGCAGTTCTGGATTTATAGTTATGAAGTTATGGATGTGTAGTTATGCGATTATGGATGTATAGTTATGAAGTTATGGATGTGTAGTTATGCAATTTTAAATTTATAGTTATAAAATTATGGATGTGTAGTTATGTAATTCTGGATGTATAGTTATGAAATTATGGATGTGTAGTTATGCAATTTTGAATATTTTTTTTTAAGTTAAACGTCAAAACGACGTCGTTTTTGCATCCGGTTGCACCATGCATGGTGCATACGGATGCACAGCATAACGATCCACTTAAAAAGTGTTGTTTCTTTTTCGGGCCCACATTTATGTGGACCCAATAGTTATGCTGTGGGCTCGTGCCCAGCGTGCATCATGGGCACGGTAACGGTGCCGTCAGACACCGTTATCTTCCCTCCTTTTTTTTTTTTAAAAAAAAAAAAAAAATTTAATTTCAGACCGCTTCGTTATAGGAGCATATATTCACAGCTTTGTGTTCATAATTTCATAACTGTACATTCATAATTCCATAACTGTATATTCATAATTCTATAACTGTACATTCATAATTCCGTAACTGTACATTCATAATTCAATAACTGTAAATTCATAATTTTCGAAGCTCTATGTTCATAATTGTAAGTTCATAATGTCAGAGTTCTATGTTCATAATTTCATAACTGTACATTCATAATTCCATAACTGTACATTCATAATTCCATAACTGTACATTCATAATTCCATAACTGTACATTCATAATTCCATACTGTATATTCATAATTCCATACCGAACATTCATAATTTTCGAAGCTCTATGTTCATAATTGTAAGTTCATAATTCCATAACTATACATTCATAATTCTATAACTGTACATTCATAATGTCATAACTGTATATTCATAATTTCATAACGAATATGCCGTTAACGGCGTTTCGAACAATTTTTTTTTTAATTAAAACAGCGTCGTTTTTACGGAAAACGACGCCGTTTTAACGTCGTGCGCATAGCATAATTTGCCAGTCATTATATTATAGACCGCGGTGCATGTGCACCGCGGTCAAAAACGACGCCGTTTCTTTAAGTAAAGAAACGGCCCGCCGTTAGAGTTAACGGAGTCCGTTTGTTTGGTGTATTAAACACCAATTGACACTACAGTATATCCAAACCGACACTGCAGTTATATCAAAATGATACTGTAGTTATAGTGAAATGAAACTGCAGTGTATATAAACTGAAACTGAATAACATTTCACATATTTGAGTGTATATTATACAATGAAGCTGTAATTATATCAAAATGATCATGTAGTTGTGTTTTAATGAAACTATAGTGTATATAAAATAAAATTAAATAACATTTTCACATATTTGAGTCTATAAATATCGAATGAAACTATAGTTATATCGAAATGAAACTGTAGTTGTGTTCAACTGAAACTGCAGTTCATACAAAATGACAGTGAATAACAGAGTTACTTTTTGTAAAAGGGTGCGAAACGGAGGAAATAAACACTGTTAATTTTCATTTAAAAAAAAAAGACGCGCGGTGCATAATCGATTATGCACCGCGGTGCATAATATAATTTGCCATAATTTGCCATGTGGACCTGTCTTCCCTTACTGCTTATTGGATCACATTTTCAATGGTTCGAAGGCCAATTAATTAAATCCAATAAGAAGCGCATTTCGGTTGGCCTTAAAAGCCCAGAAAGGTGCTGCTTTATACTGACCGTTCGATCTAGGGCTTCAGATATCCGATTTAGATCCTTATATCTTTAATCTCCAGTCTCCGCATCCTTCTTTGGGAGAAGAAACAAAGAAACAAACCTAACCCAGAGCTTCAGAGCATAAAAATGGTGCAGCGGCTCACCTATCGCAAGAGGCATAGCTATGCCACCAAATCCAACCAACACCGGGTCGTCAAAACCCCTGGTATTTCACCTCTCTCTTCAATTTTCTGCATTTTCATTGTTTTTTGGGGGGATTTGTGTGAGTGTTTACGTTATTCCATGATATAATCCTGGGATTTTTGTGATAAAAATGTGTTCTTGGTTTGTGGGTGTTGGAAATATGGTGTGAATAGGTGGGAAGCTGGTGTATCAGACCACGAAGAAGAGGGCTAGTGGCCCCAAGTGCCCTGTAACTGGGAAGAGAATCCAAGGGGTATGTGTTTTTCTGTCTATACATATTTGATCAATTTAATTACTTTTTGATTGCATAGTATTTTGGTTTGATTTAGGATTTGCTCTGTTGTTTTTGTGTTAATTTTGTCTTCTGATTGTGTTAAGTGGATACTCTTATTATTAGTTCCCTTGTGTTCTTGTTGAAATTAGTAGTTATCGTGCTCACATTTGCCTATTTTATTGTTACAATTTATTAATAGATTTCATGTATTATAATCCTTGTTTGGTGTAGGAGATTGTGTTCATGGTAGAGAGCTTTTTGTAGTTATTGGAATGTGATGTGAAATTTATGCAAGGAAAATTTTGGTATAAGGGCTAATGAATCAATGGTTTGAAGTGGTTAAGAACATTTCCACTTTGTCGGGCACGATTTTGAGTTTGTGTTATATATTTGTGGAACATTAGTTGATTGATGAATGTAGCATGTTTATGTTTCTGACAGATTGGTTTTGAGCAATTTATGTTTTGTATCGGCCCTGTTTGGTAAAATGGCTGTTGGCGGATAGCTGTTAGCGGATTGTGTTAAAAATAGTTGATAACATTAGCCGATTGTAGAAAAGTGTTTGGTAAATTAGCTGTTAGCTGATAGATGTTTGGTATAATTTCTTTTCTCAAAAAGCTAATTGAAAAAGTTGCTTGGGGTAGCTTTTTGAATTTTAGCCTTTTAGAGTTGCAAAAAGCTAATTAACCAAACATTTATATTGATATTTTAACTAAATCAAACAGTTAATAGTGGTCAAATAAGCCAAAATTGGCCTATAGGCCAATTTTTTACCAAACAGGGCCATCCTCTTCTCGGAGGAAGTGTAGAATTGATTGATTGAGTTTCTTAACCACATTAGTGTGAAATGATCTAAGTCGGCGGTCTATGCTCTTCACGTCTGCAGATTCCTCACTTGAGACCCGCTGAATACAAGAGGTCTAGGTTGCCTAGATGCAGGAGGACTGTGAACCGCCCCTATGGTGGAGTGTTGTCCGGCAGTGCTGTCAGGGAAAGGTAACACTACACTACTTCTTTCCCGACTTACCCCCCACCCTCAACATTACTCCATAGTCGTCCATGTTGATTTCTAAACAAAATTTTTGCCATTGTCTCGGTTTATGCAGGATCATCAGAGCCTTTTTGGTGGAAGAGCAAAAGATTGTGAAGAAAGTTTTGAAGATTCAGAAGGCCAAGGAAAAGCAAGCTTCTAAAGCCTAAGTTGTGTGTTTTGTGTTGTGCAAGACATGACTTGCTGGTTTTAGAGACAAACCTATTTTTGGATACATCTTAGCATTGAGGATTCTTGAATGTGTATTTTCATGTTTTTTGGGATACTCAGATTTGTATTTTTCTTTATGTTTTGTTGAATGTTTATCTCACTTATGCTAAGATTTTGTTTTGCATGTTATTATTTAGGACTTAAGTGCTTTACATCTAAGTTCTCAAGAACAACAAATAATGCTGGATCAAACAAAAACAAGAAATAAAGAGTACACTATCTATGCAAAAATTATTGAGGTTTGTGATAGCTTAGTTGGTAGTGAGTAGGTTTTATTATAGAAGGTGATCAAACCTCGTTAACTACACTATAATTTAGATCATTTTATCTTTTCCTACCATACTTTAAATATTTATTTATATTTTAATATTTATATTTTATCTTCTTATTAAAATTAAAATTGTGATTTGTGAGTTTTAAATTTTAATCATAATAAATCATAATTCTAATTGTGATTGTGATATTTATGTAATTCAATTATGATTTTTTTTTTTAAATTTTGCTTTTAAGAAACTATATAGTCCATGTAATATAATCTAAAAGTTTAAATTGCACCATCGTATTTAAATTAATTTAGAAATACTTAGGATTGATCTATTTAAAATAAAAATATATATATATTTATGAATATCATATTAATAGAGATAAGATGCAATTAATAAAACCATTTCATAGTTTATTATAAATATATTTTATAGTGTTTTAATTTTAATCTTATTTAATTTTTTGCCCCACTAAACAAAGTTTGTGGCTTTGTTCGTGGCTATTGATGATTAATCTTTGGTGGTTAGTGCTGACAATGATCAATGATGGCAGATCGCGACTATGGTTAGAAATTGTTTTTTCGATAAAAAAAAAAAATTGCAGAATATTAGAGCAACCTCATTAGCTCTAATTTTTTTTGGAGTTTTTAATGTGCCAATTAAGAAAGAAAGAGGAGGGCAAGAAAAAAAGGAGAGAAAAAGAAAAAGAAAAAAAAAAAAGGAAAGGGGGGGGGGAGAGAGAGCTAACAACAATTTTGTTTAAAAGAAAATAGAAAAGGTTTAAAAATACGCGCCCACGTGTGCTATGCACGTGTCTACTGGGCGTGATTTTTGCGTTCCACGCGCAACCATCAGTCTTTGTTTTCCCTTTTCTCTCTCTTGAAAGACCCCACAAAAAATCATTCATTTCAAGAGAAAAATCTAACAAAAAATCACACTCCACATTTGATAAAAATCATCCCTCTAATTTTTTACTGTTTCAAAAACCATATACACACACACACACACACACACACACACACACATATATATATATATATATATATATATATATATATATATATATATATATATATATAAACCTATTGGGATGCTCTTAGCAGTTAGCAATAGCATGCATGTCGGTCATATAAGGTTGTTTTTATCCCTTAATTCAAGGTGATGTGGAATTTAAAAAGAAAAAAAAAAAGAAATGTTTTTTGTCCTTTCTGAATTTTCTCTAATCTCTTAATGTGGCTTTCACTCATTGGGTGTCATGAATTAGTTAACTCACCATTAATTTTAAAAATAAAATTAGTAACTAATTAACTGATGATACATAGGAAGAATGAATTTGGGGAAGAAAAATAAGAGGGACATTTAACATTACCCTAAAAAAGTTAGTTTTTCTTTTCTTTATTGTCCATCGTGGGTTGCAAGCTTGCAACATGCTACTTTTGCTACGAAGGAAAATATATTAATTTATTATTGTGATGTGAAAGTGAAACCGCTTTTGAAAGTAAAAGAGTATTGCCAGGATCTAGAAAAAATAGTGAAGGAATTGTAAGTTTAATGATGTTGAGGTAGTACTCACTTTTGAAAGTGAAAAAATTGCAGGGATAAAGATAGCCTAAGGTTGGAGAAAAAACACTATTTAAAAATTTTCCATGTAATAATCCACGTAAACTAGTTTAATGGAGGCATCTAGAAAATTGGCGAATTTACGTGATAATAAGGGTGTGTTTGGAAAGTAGGAAAATGACTTTTGAAAAAATATTTTCTAAAAAATGAATCATTTTCTAGAAAACATTTTCCTTTCCAGTGTTTGGTTACCTTCCAAAAAATTATCTTGGTATGTTTGGTTCATTTTCTGGAAAATGAGCATAATTATTTTAAATTTTAAATATTTAAAATATATAATGGTGGTGGTGGGTGGTCGTGGCGGCAGCAGCGGGTGATTGGCTGCTCTTGCAAACGGAAAATGACTTCCCCCCCCCCCCCCTCCCACCCCACAAAAAAAAAAAAGTCATTTTTTGGAAAATCCCCTCTATTTTTCATTGACCACACTCATATTTTCCATTGACTTCCATTTTTCTCTTTAGCCAAGCACTGGGAACCCGGAAAATGATTTCCAGAAATCATTTTCCGGGTTTTCAAATGCACCGTAAAATGCTTAGTGGTTGAATCACATTTTTGAATTTAATTCGATGAATTATTTAATTCGATCTTTTCCATAACAATACTCAATCTACTAAAAAATATAACTTAACTGGTCAACCAATTCAAAATAAATTGATAGACTTTGCTTTGTTAGTAATCCTAGGTGTAAGTTTCAAATATTACCAAGGACTAAAAAAAGGGAGCTGGGGAGGTCAACCAACCCAAAATAAGTTGAGAGGTTTTGCTTTGCTAGTTAGCATCCCCCCGCAGGGTGTTGGGTTGGTATGGATTTGAACTTGTTATGAGCCTAAAATTTACATGACCAAAAAAGAGAGGTATAAATTTGGCCTTGTTGTGAGCCTGTTCTGCTTTGCTAGCAATCATGCATCAATCATTATTGCATGGACCATGATCCACACAATTGTGTGGACCATAAATAAAAAATACAGTTTTAATATACTAGTGGTACATTATTTATGTACATAAGGTACATTTTTTGAAATTACATTTTTAATATACTAAGGGTATGTTATTTTATATAATGTACTTTTAATATATTAAAAATGTACCTGATATTCATGGTCCACACAATTGCGTGGACCATGATCCACACAATAATTTGGGTGGTAAGGATTTAATATTGTTGTGGGCCCATAATTTGCATGGTGCATACGGATGCAAAAATGACGTCGTTTTATCAAAAACGCGCGTCTCACTTAAAAAAAAATCAGTTTCGATTCCCAGCAACAACATTATATTGTGCATAATTTGAACTAAAATTCCAGAATCTATGAACTAAAATTCCAGAATCTATGAACTAAAATTCCAGAATGAATGAACTAAAATTCCAGAATCGATGAACTAAAATTCCAGAATCGATGAACTAAAATTCCAGAATCGATGAACTAAAAATCCAGAATCAATGAACTAAAATTCAGAATCTATGAACTAAAATTCAGAATCTATGAACTAAAATTCCAGAATCTATGAACTAAAATTCCAGAATGAATGAACTAAAATTCCAGAATCGATGAACTAAAATTCCAGAATCGATGAACAAAAAATCCAGAATCAATGAATTAATTCAGAATCTATGAACTAAAATTCCAGAATCTATGAACTAAAATTTCAGAATGAATGAACAACATAATGTTGTTGAGGGGAATCGAAACTAATTTTTTTTTTTTAAGTGGGATGCGCGTTTTTAATAAAACGACGTCATTTTTGCATCCGTATGCACCATGCATGGTGCATACGGATGCACAGCATAACTATTGGTATATATGGGTTTGGTCTTGTTGTGGGCCCGCATTTCTTTGCTAACAGTCGCTGTGTAGTATGAATTTGGCCCTATTGTGAGCCGTGAGCCCGCGATTTATGATGTATGAATTTGGCCTTGTTATGGGCTCGTGTTGCTTTGCTAGCAACCACAAGGTGGTATGAATTTGTCATTATTTTGATCTCGCAATTCATAAGACACTCAAAAAAATGAAGTATGAATTTGGTCTTGTTATACACCCGCTCGCAATTTACCTACTCCACCCATCCCCGGAAGTAAGGGGCTCTCAAACTTATAACAATACTCAATCTAACATTCTATTGTAACTCATACAAATGTTACAACATTTTTCTCAAGATGGATTAAGTGCATGTCAGATCCAAAAAAAGAGATCAAACCTAAATAATTGACTAATTAATCTTGAAACTACATTACATTAAGAACAAGCTAAGTAACACCAAATTTAGTTAGTTTATGTCAAGTGTAACACTTGGTAGTAGAATAACTAGTACTAGATATCTCACTAGGGCATGGTGAAGACTCCCACACCAAACTAGACAACTTCCATGCATTCTCAGCCCCCATATTCAAAGGAAACCCATTGAACGAAAACCTAATGGATTCATCAATTATGTTTGATGATGATTCCTTATTCCCCACCACCACACCATCTTGCAGTCTGCCCTCCACCGCATTCTCCGGCGGCACCACCGCCGAAAACCCACCGCCGTTGATCAGCCCACCGTAGTCCACCGTGCTCTCATCGGAGCCCTTCCCAATAAACTCCCCAAACACCGAGTTTGACATGTCCAGCAGCAGGGAAGATGCATCATTAATGGTGGGTTGCAGATGATGAGGATGGGTGAATAGGGAAGGGGGAAATGTGTAGCTTGTGGAGGGGTCATTGTAGGGGAGGAGATCTAGTGGGTGGGTGGCGGCGCCCACCGCCGCCACCGCCATGATCTCCGGCGAGTTTTTGAAGTCATGGGTTGGCATGGACACTTGATTAAGGTTGTTGGTGTTTTGGGTTAGGAGTGTTTGTTGTGTGGGGGTTTGGGGTATGGTTGTTGGAGGTGATGAGACTACCCATGAATGGGAAAGTGCCCTTTGTGCATTGGAGTTTGCTTTCTTGAAAATCCTGCATATTGCCCATGCATCCTGAAAAAACCAATGCACATTTTGACCTAGTTAATGTCAAATATTTATACTACATTAAACAAAACAAAAATGGACCAATTTCAAACATATATATATTGCTTTCATATGCACTAATCAAGAAAGGATGAGGCATTTCAAGAATACACGTATAACACCCTTAATTATACCATGTACTTTTTATTCATAATCTATAATTTACGAAAATATTCGTAGTTATTATTTAAATGTGTATTCTGGGCGGCACACATCTTAGCTTGTGACTCTAGCTAACAAATGACTACAAAGAAAGTAAATTAAACGATCTAGGTTGCCCAAAAGCCAATAGGTAGATTTTACAAGTAGTCAAACTTAGAACTTTGTTGTTACCAAACGTTCTTTACGTTATTTTAGTGTGACTGTTTTATTTTGGGATACTTAATATCTATTTGTTCAATATGCACCGTCATATCCAACTTCACATTTCAAAATCTTAGTCTTGTCCGACAAACCTTTGTTGGTAGTCGATGTTCTTAATTTAATCATTTTCGGCGGGTAGAAACAAAATTTTTCTTAAATCATTAAAGGGTTGAAAAATTGATCAAGAAGATAAGGTCATTTCAGACCAAAAACTCTTATTTTTGACGTACTACTTCGAGTGGTTGAAAAATCCATCAGTAAAGTCATTTCTGTCCAGAAACCCTTATTTTCAACCACTTTGAGTGGCTGAAAAATTGATCAAGAAGGTCATTTCGAACCAGAAACCCGGATTTTCGACTACTTTGGGGGGTAAATAAGTAAATAACAGCAAGTTTTGTAGCAATAGGTGAGGGTTGTGTAGTTTATACTTACATTGGGAGGGATATTTTTGTCCAAACATCGTTTGGGGGTGGAGATATCAGAGAGCGACGGCAGCCGGAACTCATGCATCATCCAATCGGTTTTTATCCCTCTGGCGGCTCTACCTTTGTAGAACACAAGGGATTTCTTCAGTCCGATGCACTTGGACGTCTCCGACGAGTAGATCGGCCGGTCAGTTCCGGTGGCCTTCCAAAAACCCGCCCCCGTCACCCGGTTCGGCCGTGCACTGTTCCTGTACTTCCGATCCCTCGGACAGTAAAAATACCATTCTTTTTCCCCCACCGCCGCTATCTCTGCTTGTAACAATAACACCACAAAGAAAAAACAACATATTACAACATTATTTGATATGAATAATAATGTTTTCTTAGCTTAAAACATGTATCTATCAAACACATTTGGGTCACGAGAGAATAACTCGCAGTGACTACTCAAAAGTGTAGTCTGGATGGGTAACCCCGCCTTGTTACCCTAACCAGCAAAGGAAAAACATATTTTGGTGACAAGAACCATTATCTGAGAGTG
This sequence comes from Ipomoea nil, assembly GCF_001879475.1. NCBI lineage: Eukaryota > Viridiplantae > Streptophyta > Magnoliopsida > Solanales > Convolvulaceae > Ipomoea > Ipomoea nil. The sequence continues at coordinate 1,322,119 of NW_017619515.1, forward strand.
TGATCTTAGCTGGTAAAGGATCACAAGAAGGTAAACCAGCTTTAGTTGTTCATCTATCGAATGTATTTATCATCACATGACTTGTGAATTGAACCCAAAAAAAAAAAAAAAAAAAAAAAGGAGGGTTTTGTATGGGTTTTGTCATCAAGATCTAGAGAAAGAGGAAGTGCATGCATCCATGAAACTCACACCCCAAACCATCAAAGATCTAGCATAAGTTTTAACCTAAATATTGTCGAAACATGGTAAAAGTGGAGAAGCTAAGGGTGTTGGTTCATATATATATGATGATGACTTACTTGGGAGATCCCATGGATCATATTTATAGATGTCAAGTTGTTTGATGAGCTCAATGGAGAGGGGTTTATGTTGGACCTTCCTCTTCAGATAAAACCCTACCAGTTCTTCATCTGTGGGATGAAACCTAAAACCAGGCAACATAACTTCATCCATTATTTTCTCTGTCTGATCACTACTTCTCCCATCCATAACCACCCAAAACTCTTTCTACCCACAAAACAGCCAAGAAAATGGGCTGGGCTCTCTTAACTTCCCCCCTCAAAGCAAGCAAGACAGACAGGCAGATCAGACCAAAACCTGGTTATATTATGTGCAGACAACCCAGAGAGGTTTAGGTAGCAGAAAATAAGGAAACCCTTTTTAGCTTTTCTCTTGAGGAGAAGTATAGTATATAGAGAGGTAAAAAAGCATGAAAATCCAAAGAGATAAAGATGGAGAAAGAGGTCGAAGATGAGAATGGAGGTGTGTAATATAATTAAGAAGAAGGCAATATATGCTTCCTCGCTAGGGGTCTGCCCCCGAAGGTTCAGCCGCCTTTTCTGCTGACTTTTAGTACAACATACGAAATCTCACCTCTCTCATGTATGCCAATTTTAGCACACGTTAATTTATCGGTCAAAATTTTGTTTTTTTAATACTGATATTATTTACCACTCCACTTTTAGTCCTTTTTATAACCTCATCTTTGGTCCTAATATTATTGTGACATCATCATTTTTTGACTTCTGTCAACAATGTTGTTAAATACAAGGGCATCTCGATCTTCAGTTGTGGATTTTTTCAAAAATATAAACATAAAAAATATAACTAGTCAACTACTTTGTATTAAAAAGATCGAAATGTCCTTGTATTTAACGGCATTTCAACGATTTTGTTGGCAGAAAATAAAAAATGGTCATGTCACAATAATACTAGGATCCAAAAAGAGATGTTCAGATTAAAAAAAAAAAAAAAAAAAAAAAAAAAAAAAAAAAACGTAGACTGTCACCTATAAATCTAGGACCAAAAATGGAATTAACTCAATTTTAAAATCATGATTTGGTGATAAGTTATGCACCTGACCTTAAACAATAAATCTAAGTTTGAATATTTTCACCTTCATTCCCATAAAACCTACCATAACAAAAATAGGGATCTGATTAATTAATCTTAAATATTAAATAGAAACTACTAATAAAAGGTATTGGTTTGAATAGAAAAGACATAAGTTTATTAGATACGGGTTCTAACTAAAAGTAATGAAAATTTAGTATACATATACTATATATTATTGTTTTTTTTCGAAGATCTGTTGTTGTTAATATTATTATTTCATGCTTGTGCCTTAACTTGAAACTATTTTAAACTTTTACCATTATTAAAATTTAGGTTACAAATTTATATATTTTAATCATCAACTAACAAGAAAGAAATGTAAAAGAATATTAAAAAAATGTAAAAGAAAATGAAAATACAGCTACCAAGAAACCCTAGCAAAGTCAAGAAGATTGTCTACACCCCCATAATAAATGACACTTATATCTCACATTAATGCCTTTCATTTACACAACTTAACTGTTTTTTTTTTCTTTTTTCTTTTTGTGACGAGAAAACTCACAACCAGTAGTTGTCAACCATTCATTTGAGAGAGTATACAGAGTAAACTCATTTGAGAGAGTATACAGAGTAAACTGGCCTTACAAATCACACGGGAAAGGAAGGTAAAAAAGAAGACATTGCAATGGGGTCGACTTATCGAGAGGATATTTTTTGTGACGAGAAAACTCACAACCAGTAGTTGTCAACCATTCATTTGAGAGAGTATACAGAGTAAACTCATTTGAGAGAGTATACAGAGTAAACTGGCCTTACAAATCACACGGGAAAGGAAGGTAAAAAAGAAGACATTGCAATGGGGTCGACTTATCGAGAGGATATTTTTAAGAATTCAACTTGTGGTTTTCTAGTACGAGAATCATAATCTACCAACTCGATCACCCCTGTCAAGCCAATAACTTAACTGCTATTTATTTAGTACAATTAATTGAGGAGTCTAAAGATTGGCAAATCAATTGCTATGGGGATTAGGACATTAGTGTTTGATTTTCAAAGTTTAAAACTTATTAAGGTTATAATATATGAAAGTTGGTAATCAATCAATAAATATATATGCATGCAACAAGACAAAGCAACCTAGATTATATTAATTTAGGTTTGAATTGTTATTAGGAAAAATGGGTTCAAGAAACCATGCAAGTCCCAAAGCAGAAGGGCACAAAATTATATATAAATATTAAGATTATGGCAGACCCCTATAGAGGGAGGGCTGTGAAGATATAGCCAGCCTGCAACCTCTGCAGAGTTTTTATTAAATTTTTTCTTTTTGGAGTTTAGAATAGGGTTTGCATAGTTTTCTCAGGATCCAAAAATCCCATTTCTATTCCATTCTTTGCAGCTTCTATTCCACTGACCTGTCAGGCTAAAAATATATATATACATATGTAAGTATTCTGTGGGCACCCATATATATATATATTTGACTGATCATTCATAGAAGATGAGAAGATGCCTTTTGCTAGCTGTAGTGTTGTGTGTATATATGTATGTAGAGGAGGTCAAAAAGTCAAAGGACATATCATGTGTGGGGACCACTTAGATCCTATGTGGCATGTTGTCACAGGCAAAATCTTGACTACTAGTCCTGGATAACAGGGATGGATGGCCTTTTGTAACAGTTGCATGTTGATGAAGTGAAAAAAAGTCAAGCTTTTTGGTGGATCTCATTGGTTTCTTTTTACTGATTTCTTGACATGATATGATGCATGCAATTTTGTGTGCCTTTGTAATGATTGGTGAGGAGTGATATATGCATCACGCCATCACTTATTGTACCTCTTCAGTATTAACAGCTTACCATTACGTCAGAAGTTATAGTTAATAGCAAATGCGTAACTTTATTTTTTTATATTTGTGTAAAAGTTAGTGCCCATGGTAGGATCGTAGATCGTTTCAATGGTAAGGTACTGGACTCGATCGACTCTCCAAGCTGCATGTTGCTCAATAGAAATAATGTATGGACTCCCTTCAGTTCCTTTTACGTATGTCGTCGCGATTTTATTGATAGAAGAAAAAGAGTAATAAAAATAATAGAATGCATTTTTCTTTCTAGATGAATTAGAACACGACACACAAATAAGGAGTAAAAAATGAGGTGTGCATTATTACTCTTTACAAATCTATTTAACATTATAATTGTAAGAGTTTTTGTAATTCTGTCTTGGGAAAACCTAACAGCTTTCAATGGAAAGTTAGAAAAATATTTTGACCTTTTGGTAATAAATGATGACATTTCAATCTTAATCGATTTGAAAAATCTTTCATGAGTTTCATTGTTATTACTGATCAGTCATTAAAAATGGCTGAAAATCTAATTATTTTTTCAATGGTTGAAAAATTTAATTAGTTAAACGTCAACAACCAGTCGACCATGGGGTGATGGTTGGAAACTAAAATTTATATTTTAAAAATATCCATAGTTACTAAAAATTTTTTTAGTAGCCATGGTTATTAGTTATGTTTCTTCTAGACGGCGGTAAACATAACTACGGTTCAGTTTTAGTTCAAAAAAAAAAATGTTAAACTAGAACCGAAACCTTTTAGGAACATTATAATTTTTTCGTTCTGATTTTCTCCTCTTTTTGTTCTTTTTTTTTTTTTTCTCTTCTCCTCTTTTTTCAATATATAGGAATTAGGAACATTATAATTTTTTTAAAATTTTCAAGTTTTGAATTGATCGCAAAAGTTTTATAGGAAAGTGGTTTTTTTCTAAGGTTTTGAAATTTTCTGAACACCGTACAGGGTGATTAAAAAAAAAAAACTAAAAATAAAAATAAAAAGTTAAACATTTTCTTAATTTCTGTCCACTTTTTAGTTGCTAAAATAAATGATTGGTAATAGCGAATTTTATAATCATGCATACAATAATTAAAACTATCAAATATATATAATACTTCTTTTAGCATAAACTCTTTGTAAGACTAAGATAAATTAATTGTGTACACAATTAAAACTCAATATATATATATATAATTGAGAATATAATTATAACCAATTGAAAATCAATTTTGAGTTTAGAGATTGAAAAGATTTTCTTTAAAAAAATATAGGTCAAATTCTTGGGTGAATAGTGTTTTTCGTGTCGCTGAGCGGTCACTCACTAGGTACGCATAAATACACCACAAAGTATTTGAAAATGCACTATTAGGTGTGGTCAGGGACGGAGCCAGAAATTTTGTTGAGGGGGGCGAAATAGGGACAAATTCACAATTTTTTTCAGTAAAGGCGAAACATTAAAATAAAAGAGATATTTAAAAATAAATAAATAAATTACCTAAGAAATATATGTGTAAATATTATTGGATACGGGCGAAAATAAAACAAATCGAAACTTTATAAAAATATTCATAACAAAATATGAAACATAATTAATTTGATAAAATAATTTGAATATATATATATATATATATATATATATATATATATATATATATATATATATATGTATGTATGTATGTATGTGTGTATCAAATATTAAAAAAACTATTAAAACGTGATTGTGTTAAAGTCATAGGGAAGGAGCCAAAAAACTATATGATTCGAACGCCTAACCTTTATTATAACCAAATGCATGCTCTACTAACTAATCTAACTCATTTCTTATGAACAATTAACAGTTTTTATATACTAATACTAAAAAATGTACTATATATACATACAAAAATTATATATGGGGTAGGGGTAGGGGTAGGGGTGGGGTGGGGTGAGGGGGGGCAGCTGATCCCCCTGCCCCCCCCCCCCCCCCCTTGGCTCCGTCTATGGGTGTGGTGCATTTTTTTGGTGCGTGGTGTATTAGTACATTTTTGCATACCTAATGGTAAGGTCAAATTCCTGTGCAGACTATTTTTCGTGTGACCGAGCGGTCACACACTATTAGGTATGCATAAATGTACCACAAAGTGTTCGAAGATACACCATTAGGTGTGGTGCATTTTTTTGTGTGTGGTGTATTAGTGCATTTTTACATACCTAATGATGAATCCGCACCGACCGCATGGGAAGTACTGTCAGCATTTGAACCAATATATATATATATATATATATATATATATATATATATATATATAGTAGGGTTCCGATAAGAACACTTGCTTAGGTGAAAACATGAGAACAAATCGTGTGCATCCATCTAATTGTCTAAATTAGATTAAGTGTGTGCGAACGTGAATTAAATGTGTGCGAACGTGAATTAAATGTGTGCAAACGCACTTAATCGCGTTTGCACACATTTAATCTAATCCAAACCATTAAAAAATATTAGATAGATGCACACGATTTAATTATTCCCACGTTCTCATATATATATATAGTAGGGTTCCGATAAGAACACTTGTTTAGGTGAAAACGTGAGAACAAATCGTGTGCATCCATCTAATTAGGGGTGTCAAAGTGGGCCAAAGCCCGCGGGTTAGCCCGCACCCGCCCCGCAATGGGGCGGGTTAGGGCCGCAAGAAGTTAGGCTCGCGAAAATGCGGGCCTAACGGGCATGGTCCGCGGAGGGCCAGAGCCCGCGCGGGTTGCGGGCCGGCCCGCGGGCCAGGCCATATTTAAAAAATAAATAAATAAATTATATATATAATATCTTTTTTTTAAAAAATCATATATATAATATCTTAATTCTTAGGCAATGTGTAGATCTAACTATCTAAGAGTACGCAGAAGGGGAGAAATCCAATAATTCAATAATCCTTCGCCAATTCTTAATTCAATAATTCCTAGAGTACGTAGTTCTTCGATTCTCCCGTCTCCATCCACCTCCAACTCTATCAAATAATTACTAAAACTAAATCATCAATTCATACATATTTATGAATTACTAAATAGCCTCCAAATCAAGCAAACATACATATTTATATATGTATTATACACAGACGGGAATTGTAGAGGGAAAATCTGAATATATGTATTATACACAGACGGGAAAATCTGAAGCCGAGAGAGAAATCGAGTGTGATAGCTTTGATCACGCTTCTACAGTTCTACTGAACGCGCCGTATCGATCGAGGAGATTTGGGTGAGGTTTATGGATTTTATGGAAGTTTCCGGTGCCATATTTCAAGCGGTTTTAACATGTTTATATACTAGCGCAAACCCGCATGGGGCGGGCTTGGGTTGTATAGTTCCAAGCCCGCAGGCTTCGCAGGCCGGCCCATATTGACACCCCTACATCTAATTGTCTAGATTAGATTAAGTGTATGCGAACGTGAATTAAATGTGTGCAAACGCATTTAATCGCGTTTGCACTTAATTGTTCCCATGTTCTCATATATATAGAAACGACTACATTATTTTTTTTTGTGTAAACCACACATTGTGGTCCAGGTCTTTCTCTATCCGTTTAACGGTCCAAGTCCACCCAGTTTGCTCCGAGAGACACAGAAGCTAGCCCAAAGGGGATTGTCACTTGTGGGAATTGAACCAAGTTATCTTGAAATTCTCCCCCACAAAGAGAGCTCATTTGCCACTTGAGCTACCTTATTGAGTTAGAAATAACTACATTATTGTAAACTGTGAAACGTCATTTTTTAAGGATAAATTAAATTTGAAAGTCCTAACCCAGCTTGAATTTTTTTATTGGTTGTCTAACACTAAATTAATAATCAGTTAACATAATAATCAAATATAAAAAGTTATTTTTCTAAAAAAAAAAAAAAAAAAAAAAAAGTCAATACAATAATGACACGTAATGGATCAGAATGAACATTAAGTAGTGATTTTTGTAATAAAAAAAAATATTTAACATTACTTTATGAAAATATTTTTCAACGATACATTCATCACCATTTAATTCTTGATTGTTTCTATGGTCCAACCCGCTTTGTCTTCAATAATCTTAAAAACAAATTTCTATCAATCAGTCAATTAGGATCCCACATTATCAAGATTATTCATGTATGTGTCGTGTATGTAAGACTTCTGGTTAAATTAGAAAAGACTCACGCACACGTCATCGCATCCTCATCACATGGGTAAAGAGTTGATCAAGTGTTTTTTTAGGTGACGAGGAAAACTCTCAACCACTGCATTACCTTAGAGTGTGCACTTAGCAAACCCTGCTCCAGTGTAATAACCACGTAAACCTTACATGACCACAGAAAGGTAGCTTGCACAAGAAAGACCCTATGCGACGAACTTGACCAATATATCGTATTTGCAAGATCCTAACTCTTGAATAGCAACTTAATTGTATGGAAAAACTGACCATGGATTTCCTCAAATCACCTTGCTTCTTGAAAAGCAATTATGTGAGTGTTCTACTCAAACAATGCAACACTCATAGAAGTTTGAATCCCTCGCAAAAACCCTAAAACCAAAGTTGAATTAAGGTTGTATTTAATTAATTTTTGTGGTACGTACTTATATATAGTTAATTATAAGGTTTGGTATTAAATGTGGAGAGGGTTCATTGAGTCAAATGCCCAACTTGGGGACTTCAAAACTTAGTGAAAATCCAGAAATCTAACCCTCGTTTCAAACCCATCTTGTCCCTTCTTTAATTTGACCTTGGGTTTCCTACCCAAACGTGTACACCAACCTTTTAAATATGACATTGTAATTAGGGAATTTTTATATTATTTAAAAAAAAAAGTCTTTACATTTCAAACTCATGATGTTTATAGCATTATATTCAAAGGCTTTCCTCTTTTCATGTGATGAACGTACTACTACTTGCCTCATCTCTATCAAACCGACCCTTCACCCATTTTCAAAGCAAGAGCGATGAGAAATCTTTAAATTTGGTATTCAAATTTATCAAATGGATCCTTGTTGTCCAAGGTCACTAAGTCTTATATATTAAGGATAACACTTTAATATAATAATTATGAGGGGTTCCAGTTACTCTTACTTTAAAATTATAACTTTAGTCGGGTGGAATAAATCAGAAGATATATTTTAAATGACAAAAACTTATGTGAAATCGTCTTACGGATCCTTACTTGGAAAAATGTAATATTTTTATATTTTGATTTAAAAATATTATATTTTTTCCATGAAAGTATACACTTTCCCTTATAGGTAACAAATATTTTATTCATTATTAGTATTACATTTTTCAGTATAAGCCTATCATTATCCCTGCAAATCTCTCTCACTTTCAAAAATGGGTTACACTTCAACCTCACCCAATTTGTAAATCATTTAATTTACTATTCACACTATATCCGTGTATATCCAATCAATTTTCAAAAATAGGCCCCAATATATTAAAATAACATTATTAATTTATACCAATTACATTTAAATATTTAAAAGTAAAGAATTTTTTTAAAACCAAAAAAAAAAGTACAAAAGATGTCGCAGCACTAGATTGCAGCAAATTTGCAATCCAAATAATCAAAACTACATATATATATATATATATATATATATATATATATATATATATATATATATATATATATATCACACATCATCTTGCCAATAGCAAATTGGTTGGGATAATCATATATATCTCAATCTAAGTATTACATTTTCATATTGACACGACCATCTATCCTCTAGGTGGGCATAAAGAAACCACAAACAAACCTGAGGTTGCTTTGATGACCAAGTAATTTTAGAACTTATTTAATTTGCACTTTTTTACCTATTTAGAGGGTCTAATGAACAAGTAACTTTAGAACTTATTTGTACTTTTTTTTTTTTTTTTACCTATTTAAGGGTCTCAATAGAACTTTTTTGAGTTAGGAGTTGAATTGTATTATTTAGTTCACTTAGGATGCTTATTTGATCCTACTATATTTTATTTGTATGTTTACAAAGTTCTAAAATTACATTTGTATATATCTTAATTCATTTAGGGGGCTTATTTTAGAAACTTATATTATGATTTTGGAAAGAACAACTTTAGTAATTAAAATTACAAATTTACAAATTATAACAAATCATTTAAGCTACTACATAAAGAATCTTATAATAATTCAGTAGTATAAGTATGACTCTATATACAAGATTTCTAGATTAAAATTATCTTTGTATTAAATTATCATTTTAATATATTGAAGATATATTATTTTTGTACTTTAAAATTTATTATTTGGTAGTATACCAAATAATGAACCTTCAGTACTCAAATAATGTACCTTCAAAAAATGAACATTTAGTATATTAAAAATGTATCTTATAAGTTATAACAATAATCTACCGAAATCTCTCGACAAAGCACCACCGTCAATCTAGCCAGATCTAACCACCAGCCCCTATTCCGACGGGAGCAATACCCTGTCAAGTCAACGTGGCATTGTCAAGTCGACGGGGCATTATTCCACAAGACAAAAACGACTGGCTTTGGCGCGGTAATCTTAGATGAGACAAGAACTTTGTGGCAGGCATAAGTGGACCAATCCCATATGTCAATAATCCTCACCATGTGGAAGTTACGTTGTGGCATGCAAGTAAGTTCCATCATGGCTGAAAGCTCTCGTCAAGACAATAACATATGCTTGGAGTCCCATTGTTACAACATCACAATGGTGATCCCAAAAAAGCTTAATAATCACTCTTACACGAGTCCAATTCTAGATCAATATCACACATTATTTACCTCTTTTAAAAACTCAATTTGTCATTTTATTCCACGATCAGCGAACAAACCCTAGTTAGGAGAACTGGCTCTCAATATGTTCGTTGTTCTTGGGAGACCTCTTCGACTCTCCCCCAAACTGCTTATTACATCTCTTTAATTAATACATTATTATTTTACTTTAAAACAAAAAAATTACCAGTAAACCATGGTCCATGATATAATGATTGGTTTAACTCATCATTAGGAAAGATGAGTGGTAAACATACAAGCCCATTTCAAAATAAGCAACTTTTTTGGGATTGGTTTAACTCATCATTAGGGAAGATGAGTGGTAAACATACAAGCCCATTTCAAAATAAGCAACTTTTTTGAGCAACACCCTCTCGATAGAGCTCGTCCCATAAGGTCTTTTTAGTATAATTTTTTTACTATTACATAAGAACAAAATTTACCTACCATCAAGTAGTGGTTGCAAATTTCCCTCAAAAAAAAATAAAATAAAAATAAAAAAGAAGCTAACTTGGTTTGATCCATCTTTTCTTGGCATATCATCCACCGAGCTAACCCATTTTGACATCTCTATTAATACATGGTCGTATCGTGTCAACCCAATTAAGTACTATAACAGACTAACGGTATAACACTATAACATATACATGAGTCAACATGTTTGAATACAGACTAAAAATTAACCAAAAAGAATAAAATAGCACACAAGTAATTACATGAAATACACAACACTGCTGCAATTTCGATTGAACAAATTAATGTGCCAAAAACATGTTTGAATACAAACTAAAATTCTGGCAAGAATACATTACAGCTCAAACTGCTACTACAAATCTACGAAATAAACAGTTATGACTTAAGATGAAGGCTGAATAAGAAAATGCCACAACTCTGCTCACTCCTCAATCTGAATCAAGATGCTTGTATTATTTCCTTGATGTCATATCCTTGAAGCTACACACAAAATAGAGTTCGATGTAACGATTATATCAGAACAGTGCAACGTTATAAACGTTACATTATTGATGACAGTTAATAGGTCATTATGTCATGATTAGTCGCGGTACTAAGAGTCCCACATTGAAAAAGTAAGAAAGAACAATATGAGTTTATAAGGCCATGAGTTAGACTAGCTAATTGATTGGATTCAATCTGCCAATGTGCATTATAGCCCTCCCTATCTAGACCGGCTTTTTACTTGTCTACGACAACAATGACCGTCTTTTATTGCTTCCGTATTTTAAGCTAAGAAATAGCGAGTTCAAGAAAGAGTACGGGGGGCGTGATCAATTTACCTGGAGGAAGGTCAGAAGCAAGATAACCCCCGAGTTCCAACACGCATGAATTGCGATTGGCGTGAGAAGATTTCGTGTTTGAGCATATGAAAGTCCCAAAGCAGTCCCTGAATATATTAGACATCGTGAGTTCGGGATGACTGATTGATAATGGTAGAAAAAGCCACCAAATCGTATTTGCAGATTAGCTTCTTGAGTATAATGTTCGTTTAAAGCTTCTTTAACAATATCAAAATCGTTAAATTGTTAGGAACAGCCAGATGCTAAAACAAATACCGAGCACAAAAAGCTGAGGAAATTCTCCGGGAGTTAGATGTGCACCAGCAAATACAGAGGCGCTGAGAAGGATTGACAGTGGCGTAGGCAGCCTGCAAAGAGGGGCAAACAAAAAGAGCGGTGTGGGTCCCACTTCAGACAAGTCTCGTTAACTGAACCAGACACATAAAATGGGACGGGAGGAGTAATTATTAGAATATAAAGACCGAAGAATACCACTTAGTCAGGGCGACCATAAAGAACCCTCGAAACACAGTCTCCTCAAGAATCGGAGCAAGGACGCCCGTAATGCCCAACAGACTTGCAGTGCTACATTAAAAACAACAATTGTCACTTCATAAAACCGTATTGTCTTACCAAAAACATAGCACATAAAACTCGGGATACCCTTTGAATACCTGATAGTTGAAGAGCCGATCAACGGAAGCAAGCGAACAAGAGCATCAGTCTGAAACAAGTGCCAACAATAAGTCACATATGCCCTTTCCCGGGGCAATAAGTTTCCCTAATTACTTTTTCATTCCATTTAATAGTATAGTGGACCGACTTATAACCTCTCTCTGTGGGGGCTCGCTATTGAGAAAAGACGTTGCAACCCCCGTCAACGCAATAGCAAACAACGCTCCAACGAGACCAATCGTTGCCCACAACAGCCACCCTCTTCGAAAATCGAAAGGCTCCCTCCAATCTGAAACACTAATAGCAAGTACTCAAACTAGTGAAATAATCTCGACCATTGGGAGTAAAACCCCCACACCATAACTATGATTTAGTTAAACGTTTGATAAAGCAATTACCATATCGATATATTTCATTAGGAAGTGGCTGAGACGACTTGGTGAGAGTATAGAGAACTCCAAGCACAACAATAGTTGTAATACTGCATAGATAAATAAGGATCGAGAATTCGAGATAGAACCAAAAACCTTAACTAAATTGACAACAAACGAAAAACATAGACTGAAACAACGGGTCATACGATTGGTCCAGAAACAAAATTTCTGATTTCTCATCCAAGCTTAAGTTGTCAACTTCAATTCCCAAATATGATATGGCTGCTGTTTCTATTAGCCCTGTCAGAACAAAACTGACTGAGAATCAATTAGTCTTTCCCAAAAGTGAATGGCACAACAAATCCCACTAATAAGAGTAAAGAACAACTAAAAGTGGACTTAAAAAGATAAACTTTTTGTTAATTAAGTTAGAATTAAAGATTCAATCAGGGGTTAAATATACACCTTAGTCCACAGGCAAGTGAAGAAAGTGAAATAGTTTGCCAATTCCATGGCACATCCCACCGTCTCAAGATTGGCCACTTAGGTCCACTTCCCTGCAAAGAAACCAATCTTGGGTAGCCAGAAAAATTCGAACTTTTCACAGAATAAAAAAGGTGGAAAAATTATTCTCACCTTGTTATCCGGTTGGTTGCCGGAAGTGTAAAGACAATAAGCTTTGGAGAAGCGGCGGTTCAAGGCTTGGGTGGACCGGCGAAGAGAGACCCAATGCGGCTTTTGAGACAGGCGTTTAGAAAGATAAAGCTTTGGGGAGAATGGGAGAAGGAGAGAGGAGGGCTTAGCAAGATACCCGGATATGAGTATTGCAGCCATTGTTGGAATTTTCCGGTGAACCGTTGAGGTTGAAGAAGATAAGGCAAAAGCCTATCTTGGGGTCAAAAGAGAAGATAAGCAGAAAAATATGGGGGATATGTTAATGTTAGCAATTAATTTGCAATGTCTCTTTTACCCTTCATCAGTCATACTAATTTTTTTCCACACAAATACCGAGTACACGGTGGCCTTGTTTGACAATTAGCAATTAGCGGTTAACAAAGTGTATTAGCGATTAGCAAATAACTGATTTGACTCACATATCGTATCAGTTATTTGTAAAAAGATATATTTGATAAAAGGGAAAATGACATTTTTTCCCCCTAAGTTATATACTTATAGCACTTTTCCCCCCTCAATTATTTTGGTAAGCACATTAGCCCCTTCAATTATTTTAAAAGTGGTGATTTTTTCCCCTAATATATTAAATTGACATTTATACTCTTAAAATAAACATTTTATTTATTTTACTTCTCCAACAAATTATTGCGTATACGTAGGGATGACCACGATTCGGTTCGAACTGAATCGGATACTATAGCAATTGAATTAAAAGTTTCCGGTTATGATTCAGATCTAGAACCCAATATTTGGATTTCAATTTATTAAAAATATGAATCAAAAAAATTGGATCCTGAACCGTGAACCAGCGGTTCCGGACTCGATTCGCGATTTTAAACCGTTTATATTTTAAAATATTATTTTTATTTTAAAATAGTCTAAATTCAACAATAAATGTATTTTATTTTTTCAGTTCGAAACATGAACCGTCCATTCCGCGATTTTAATAAACTCTAAATATCGAGTTTCGATTCTAAATTGTAATTGGAATATTTCGGTTTGGTTCCTATAGTGTTTATTAGGTTTGAACCAAATTATGGTCATAATTTGTTGGAGAAGAAAAATAAATAAAATATTTATTTTAAGGGTAAATATGTTCATTTAACATTTTAGGGGGAAAAACAGCCACTTGAATAATTGAGGGGGGAAGTGCTATAAGTATATAACTCTGGGAAAAAAGTGTCATTTTCCCTTGATAAAATTAATTGTTTAAGTTAACGGTCAATATTAATTGAAGTATCTGTTTCATCTCAACTAAAAGCCTAAACTGATAATTATATTACATATTAATGACTATATGCTCAACAATATTAAACTGATCTAAAGTTATATCATCTCAACTAAAAACCTAAGCTGATAATTATATTACACATTAATGGCTATATGCTCAACAATATTAAACCGATCTAAAGTTATAATAATAATAATAATAATAATAATAATAATAATAATAATAATAATAATGACGATAATAATGCTAAAAATTTTATTATCTAAATCTAATCTAAAATAAAAACATAATAAGTGTGGATGAATGTTATATCATTTATTTATGTCCGTTTTTTCCGTTAAGTTTTATGATACATTATGCTATAAATGTTGTACTATATAATATTTTGGACAAACATACCCCTACCGTTATAACTTCTGTTATCTTTTCCACTATTGCTACCATGCACATGCATCCACCATATATTTTCTTATTTTCAATAATAATAATAATAATAATAATAATAATAATAATAATAATAATAATAATAATGTAAAACATTTATATAAATTTAATATTTATATTTTAAGAAATAACAAACATATAACTCCAATATATAATGTGTATATTATTATTATTATTATTATCATTATTATTATTATTATTATTATTATTATTATTATTAACAATAATTTAAATATCTAAAATTTAAATAAATTTAAATTTTTAATATAAAATATTAATATTGGGCACATATTTTTTGCACATCGCGCATAAGAAATACTAGTAATAATAATAAGAGGAGTCGGGTGCAGCTCCCTTTGTTTTTCAACTTTTTTCACATTGGTGGAAAAAATGGAGATCAATGCTTTGAGGCTCTTATTCTCCATTAGTTTTAGCCTTTAAGGCTCTTCATTAAAGCAACCTTACAATTTCTTTATAAACATAAATAAGGGTGTTTTGGGGAAAGATCGCTCTTTTTTCAAAACGTCAATCCCAAATGTTGTTTAAGGGTTTTGAGATTCCAACAGTTTGGAGCAAATCGTTAGTTTACCAAATGGTTGCTTTGGTGTTTTGACTATGATCAAAAGGTCAAAGTTGATGGATATGTCAAAATTTTGGTGGGTATGTCATTAACCAAACGCGATCAACATCTGGTATCTCAACTCTATGAGACTATTATGGATTCGGTTGAGGAATTTTACATTTATAACTACATCGAGTTTAAATTTAGTTCATAATTAATTGAGTAAATACTCAAAATGGTCCCTCGACTATAGCTAAATTCACAAATTGGTTCTCGACTTTTAATTTCAACCAATTAAGTCCTTAACTTTGTAATTTTAACACAATTTGGTCATTTGTCTATTTGACCGTTTGTTGACTGCGCTTTTTTAGGATATATATATATATATATATATATATATATATATATATATATATAATTTCATGGTCCATCGTCGGTTTTTTAAGGTTCCGGTTGCATTTCTAGACAGCACTGTTACATTTGAATCCACGGCCGGCGCTGCACCCCATGCCGGAGAGATTATAGCTTTTGATAAATAGATCGTCGAAGTCCCTGGAATGACTCTTCGAGAAAGCCGTGACTCCAAGCGATGTAGGCAAGCTGAACCGGCTCGAGATCCCAAAGCAGCAAGCGGAGAAGCACTTCCCCCCTCCGAAACGGCGCTGTCACCTCCAAGAGTGTTCTCTAAGCTGAACTGGCTCGTGATCCCCAAGCAGCAAGCGGAGAAGCACTTCCCCTCCGAAACAACGATGTCACCTCCAAGAGCATTCTCTTGAGCTTTGCACGTGAAACTACATATATATCCTCAAAGATCGCGATCAACAAATGGTCAAATAGATGGAGGACCAAATCTTGTTAAATGCAAAGTTAAGACTTAATTGGTTGAAATTGAAAGTCGAGGATCAATTTGTGAATTTAGCTATAGTCGAGGGACCATTTTAAGTATTTACTCTAATTAATTGAATGTAAAAAATGTTGTGTTTTTTAGGTGATGAGCGAAATCTACCGTTATTATTTGAGGGTGTACGTTGGGTAAATATCATATTGTGATTCTATCCAATACCACAAAAAAATAAATCGACTTAAATTATTCACAATTAATCGATTCAAATCACGAACTTATTGTATTTATGGCATATTATGTACTTTTTGTTTTTTTTGTTTTTTTTTTTTTTTTGAAAGCAAATGTGTTATGTACTTGTGTCCACAAAGGTCAATTAATGTGTAAACCGATTAGGGAGTAGGGACACGTGAAGTTATGGACAACAAGCATTTTTATCGATATGTGTTAGGATGAAATTATAATTTCATTTCTACCAAACTTCATAAAATTATAATTTTATAATTTGGATAATTCCATACAATTATAATTTGTTTTTAATTATAAAATTACAATTCCGAAGGTCTTTCTAGAATTACAATTTTACATTTTGTCAAACTATAATTCAATTATATTATTATTTTTTTCTTCTAAATATCTAATTTTTTAATTTCTTTTTATCAAATAATGTAATTTAAATTCTCACTTTATTCTTTTTATACGATTACAATTCTTTTTTCCTCTTAATTTTCTCTTTCCAACCAACGCATGTTAATATTAGTTGCAAATTTCACAATAGTAACTACTTTTTGTGTAACTTGATTTTTCTTTTCTTTATTATTAAAAAATTCAGAATAATTCCCTTGTCCTAAAAACTTAAAAACTTATCCCATTTTGATACTCCGTACATGAGAGCATACTTCATAAATTATTATATCATTTTAGGTGTAATTTGTTGAAAAGTTTGATTCTTTAGCCGTATATGAATCTGTTAGAACAACCTGATAAGGAGTTCGATAGTGTTAACGTTGTGTAGATGTAAAGACAGTAAAAAAAATAAAAGCGAAAGAGGTAAAAAATCATTATGTCTTTACTCATTCTGTGGGAGCTATATAATAAGGAAAGACGAAAACCCAAAAGAGAAAAATGGATCAAAGATTTTACTTTTCTACGGTTCTTGAATCTTGATCTCTGAGACAGAGTTCTACCGACAGTTTACTACCAAGTCAAGAGTTCCCAGACTGGAAACCTCGTACATCGAACTTAAAGGATCCCAGGTTTCACTTTCTTCGCACGTTTTAGGAAGATAGTATTAGTATATGCTTGAGTCTTGAGACCAATTTTTTCTGCTACTCTCATAGATATAGTGAGATACTGAGATATCAGTGTTAGGGTTTTCAGGTTTTTGGGTTTTAGGGATTACTGTTTCAAGATTCTTCCCCATTTAGCAGAGCTTAAGGTGGTCGGAGTGGTGGTTTCTGATTCAGTGGATGCCATTGATATGAAGCTCTGTCCTCCTCAGCTGATCTGTGATTGAAAGTTTGAGCTTTTTGTTTCTGGGATTAGGAAGTTTATTGTCATTTGTGAAGATATTTGCAATAATCTCTGAATTTTGCTGTCTTTTTTGGGTATTATAAGGTAGGATTCTTGATTTCTTGTATAGTTGTATGATTTGTGTGTTGTTCTTGGTTTAGTAATCTAGGATTTAGGAATTGACTCCTTGTCTGGTTTAATATGGTATGTTGCAGCTTTTGTGTGTTTTATTATGTTAATTGCCAACTAATCTTGTTTGAAAGCTTATTTTATTGATAGGAATCATGAAAAGATGTCTCTTTTTTTTTTTTGGGGTATGTTTCTAAATAAATCCAAGAATTGAGATTGTGGCGGTTTCTTGCTTCCTCTTATCAGCATTTGTTGTTTGTCACTTCGATTGTATGAATGTAATTGTTGTCGAGTTATGCCCAAATTTTCCCGCTTTTTGCAGCGTATATATATATATATATATTGGTTTATGTGTGTAATAGTATTTTCATGTTTATGACTCTATTGTGGACCAAATTATTCTCGGTTTGGGAATTGTGTGGATAGATTATACATTACCGAGATAACGAGTGGACAAGTGGGAATCTTTTCAGGGATTCTATGGCGAACAAAGTAACCTCGGGGGATAGTAGGACTAGGAGCTCGGTGTCGATTTTTATAGTAGCGGGTCTCTGTTGTTTCTTCTATTTACTGGGAGCGTGGCAAAGGAGTGGGTTCGGGAAGGGAGACAGCATAGCATTGGAGGTGACAAAGACGAGTAAAGATTGCAACATCTTGCCGAGTCTAAATTTCGAGACACATCATAGCGGTCGAGCTGGGAGTATTGATGAGTCGGAGTCGAAAGTGAAAGAGATTAAGCCTTGCCATCCTCGCTACACCGACTACACTCCATGCCAAGATCAAAGGCGTGCTATGACCTTTTCGAGGCAAAATATGATCTACCGAGAAAGGCACTGCCCTCCTCGAGAAAAGAAGTTGCATTGCCTTATCCCGGCGCCAAAAGGATATGTAACCCCGTTCCCGTGGCCAAAGAGTCGGGATTATGTTCCTTACGCCAACGCACCTTACAAGAGCTTGACGGTCGAGAAGGCGATTCAGAACTGGGTTCAGTATGAAGGGAATGTTTTTAGGTTCCCGGGAGGGGGAACGCAGTTTCCTCAAGGAGCGGATAAATACATTGATCAGCTTGCTTCGGTGATCCCGATTAAAGACGGGACCGTTCGTACTGCGTTGGATACCGGTTGTGGGGTATGTTTCCTGCACAAAAATCCCTAAATTCGACTCATTTTTCTGGACATTTTTGACCATGCTTGTCATCGTTTATAGGTTGCGAGTTGGGGTGCGTATCTTTGGAAGAGGAATGTTATAGCCATGTCCTTCGCCCCGAGAGATTCACATGAAGCTCAGGTCCAGTTTGCCCTTGAAAGGGGCGTGCCCGCTGTTATTGGTGTACTCGGGACCATCAAATTGCCATATCCATCTCGAGCATTCGATATGGCTCACTGTTCTCGTTGTCTAATCCCGTGGGGTGCTGGAGGTAAAATTTCACGCCCAAATAGATCATGCACACTAAAGAAAAACCCGAACTTTATATGCATTTCATGTTACTTGATACCCTTTCAGATGGAATTCTTATGATGGAAGTCGATCGAGTTCTTAGACCGGGAGGCTACTGGGTGCTTTCCGGCCCGCCTATCCATTGGAAGACTAACTACAAAGCCTGGCAACGTCCAAAGGAAGAACTTCAAGAAGAACAAAGGAAAATCGAAGAGATCGCTAAACTTCTGTGTTGGGAGAAGAAGTCCGAGAAGGGCGAAATTGCGATTTGGCAGAAGAGGATGGATGTTGATTCGTGTCGAGCTTCACAAAAGAAGTCCAAAGCTACTTTTTGTCAATCTGGTGATCCAGACGACGTCTGGTATGGTATTTTTAATTATATCTATTGTGTATGTCTCATATGTACTGTAGGCACATTGCCGAACCACGTAAATCTTGTGTTCTTTACTTTCTGCCATTATTATTGATTCTTGTTCTCGTTAATCTCAACAATATATATCCATCCCACCTTTAATCAGGTATAAGAAAATGGACGTATGCATAACTCCATCTCCCAAAGCAAACATTGACGAGTCTCTCAAGAAATTCCCGGAAAGACTTACCGCTATTCCCCCAAGAATTGCTAACGGGTTGGTTTCGGGAGTCTCAGCTGAGGCATATCTCGACGACAACAAGAAGTGGAAGAAGCACGTTAGTGCTTACAAAAGAATCAATAAGATTATCGACACGGGAAGGTATCGCAACATTATGGATATGAATGCGGGATTGGGAGGTTTTGCTGCGCAGCTTACGTCTCCTAAACAGTGGGTTATGAATGTCGTTCCTACAATTGCTGATAAAAGTACTTTGGGTGTTATATATGAACGAGGAATGATCGGTATCTACCATGACTGGTATAGTTCTCTTTGTTGAGCGTATAATATATATATAAACATAAATGTGCAATCCAACTATTAGCTTAGGCTTTTAGCTGAGATGGAGCACATGCTTTAATTCTCTCTCTCGTGTTAATGGGCTTTATTTAGAAGTATAAACGGTATCTTCGCTCATAGTTTTCTTATGATATAGGTGTGAAGGCTTCTCCACGTACCCGAGGACTTATGATCTCATTCACGCTAATGGTGTCTTTAGCTTGTACAAGGACAAGTATGTAAACGCTACTCTTCGTTCTTTAAGCTATTGTTCGAGCCAGAAATTGGCGACATTCTTTAAGTTGTGTTTACTGTAATTGTATCGTGCAGGTGTGATTTCGAGGACATTCTTTTGGAAATGGACAGGATTTTACGCCCGGAAGGCGCGGTCGTTTTCAGAGACGAAGTCGACACGCTGATCAAGGTGAGGAGGATCATAGGAGGTATGAGATGGGACTACAAACTGATGGACCATGAAGACGGTCCCCTCGTGCCCGAGAAAATACTAGTCGCGGTGAAAAAGTATTGGACTTTGAACGACACGAACTCCACATCCGCGCAATGAGGAGTACCCGAGGGAGAGGCGAGGAATGACCGGTGCGATGGTGTAGATTACGAGCATGAATGGAAAGCTTTCACCACTTGAAGAAGCATTTTTGCCACAAGAAATTGTTGGAGCATTAGGGTTTGGTTTGCATTTGGGTGTCTGTACCATGAACATGTTGTTTATTGCTCCACAAACTATACATACATGGAGCCCTGTAACATTATGCTTTAGATCTGTGCACTACGTCTCGAAAACAGTGTTGTTTCACACTTTCGCTAGACGGGACACATTTTTCAATTTGGTACAAAAAGTCGCGTTTAGCCAACTTTAATATACGGGAAAGTTTGTAGTCACTATTCAAAAGCACACACTCTGAGTGGAGCTCACCTTGTAACCTTAACTGGTTAAAGATCACAAAGAAAAGAAGTTTAGGCTGTTCATAGTTGAGCAAATCAAATCAAGAAACTCTAATCGACAAAGATCACAAGGTAAATCGACTTAAATTGTCCATAACTGACCAGTTCAAATAAAAAAGACTCTTGGTGAAGCCTGCCTTGTGAATTTAGTCACTGAAGGGTCACAATGAGAACTGATCGGCTCAAACTAAGAAGATCAGTTAACAATTTGTATAGAAAGTCGAACTTAGAGCCTGATCAACTTGGCTGGGCTTGGGGTTATTATCAAAGATAAAGAAACATGAGAGGAGGTAAGTAAAGAATCAAACTAAATTCCTTTATTAACCTCAAAGGCTGACATGTATGCTAAAGCAACTAATTCTTACAACAACATATGCAGACATATAGATATGTACAATTACATATGTCATCAAACATTGAGGGAAAAAGGGCAAAATCTCCAACAAAACATCATAACCAACTCAATTGTCCTTGCACTCTTTATCAGGCTTAGCTTCAAACCCCCCATCTGCTCTGGGCTCTACTTTGTATGGCATGTAAGTCCCAAGTATCTTATCCCATGTCACGAAGAACGGTTGCGAAAAGTTGTACTTGGTTCCGTAAAGCTGGTGGTGAATGTCGTGGTACGCGGAGTTATTCTTGAACAAGATGTGGAAGAGGTTCCCGGGCAACCATAGTCCGCAATGATCATCGACGGTTTTGATGGTAGCAAACGAGAAGAAGAAGATGGAGGTCTGGGGAGACATGCCCGAGGCGAGAAAAGCCAAAGCCCCGCCTATGGTGTCGAGAATCAGACCCTCGACGGGGTGGTTGTACAGAGCTCCAAACGCGTATGGGACAACAAGGCGGTGATGCTGAGCGTGGATGTGCTTGTACAGAAACTTGTTTTGATGCATGTATCTGTGCATAAAATACTGCCAAGTGTCTAACACCGCCATCGCGATAGCAAATTGCTGTGCAAGAACGAGAAAGGATCCTTGCCCATCTTCAGCAACCACTCCATCGTTTCCAGTTACCTGCTCCACGAACAAATGTTTGTTATGACTCGATTTCGAATTGCCACTCCAAATAAGAACAAAATTATCAAAACTATTCTCAACTAGACAGAGAGACCATACAGTTAAGCAAATATAGCAGAACTATTTGTAATGACGAACATTATCCTACTTAAAGGATACAGAAAAATATATGCTCAATGCATTGTTAGATACAGAATGCACGACTAGAAACAAAAATCATAGCATCTTAATGAAATTTTATCTACAGTAGAGGTTCAAGTCGTTCGACCAAATTCGAATCACCACTCCTTAGATCGCGTGAATAGTGATGTTTGCACCAGTCTGAACCCAAAGCTGTATAATATATTGTAAAAAACATTCAAATACGGTCATGCAAGGGCCAAATTATGACTAAGAGCCCCAATGGGAGTTAGGTACAGATGATTCTCTCGGCTAAAAACTTATTGTCATGACAAACGGACCAGGCAACTTAGTAGGCATAAAAGTTGGAAGTGCAGTGCAAAGATGTTAGCGGAAGTCTTAGCAAAAAGCCAACAACCAAAATATTCCCGAGTGCACGAAATGAAAATGAAGAAAGGCGTATTCTTCAGAAATAACACTATCAGTGGAAATAAGCTCATCGTATATCACCTAATACAGACACATGATTGATTAACCCAACTTCTTTTTCAGATTTCTAAACAAAATCCTATCTTCCATGTTCTCCATATACAACCAAAGTGATTTAATCATAAAGTTTGTATCCATTCATTAGGCCACTCTCTTCATACTCGATAGTCTAGTCTCGATTCATGAAAATGTTGAACTGCATTTGGGTTCAGGCATGTTTAGTACAAGGCTGAACCCCAATTAAGTTGGCAAAGTTTACATCATCCAGAAGAACTGCAAACTAACAACATCGGGGGAAATTGGAGAGAAAGAAAATATCTATCACGCACCTATCCCTTATCTGCCTTTCCTTTCACGCTCTCATTTCAAGGGAAACATCAAACCAACTAGGAAAGGTTAAAGGCATCATCTCATTAGTCTAAAGATTATATCTCCAAGGGAAACTATGAATTCATGAACACAGCCTAATTTTTACTTGAATGAATACCAGAAAACTCAGAAAGCATTAATGACTAAAAAAAAAAATCATAAGTAGTAACTATCTTATTACTATAGATATCAATTGGGCTAGCCCATTCAGTTTCAAGCTATCCTTATCAGGCTGTCAGTATCAGTTAAGGCTTATTGGTTTTTTGGTCAGGTTTAATAGACTCGACTAAAATTTTTGCCATTTTCAAATCAACACTCAAAACTTTAAATTTTAACAAACTAGTGCATTTGCACTAATAAATATAAACTTATACATCATTCGAACCACAAATAATTAATATATTTACACTAATATTTTTAAAATTTTATTCAAAACTTTAATAATAAAAAAATTGGGAAAATGGTCAAATAAGCCCTCAAACTTTACCTAAGAAGTCAATTATGCCCCTAAACTTTTTAAAGTAGCAATTAAGCCCATCAACATTGCATTTTGGTGCAATGAAGTCCAAAAACCGGTTAGTGACCTGCTATCACAAGTGACTAGGGTTCCGGTCAACTCCGGCAATATTGCCAGCAATAAAGTGACCGGCGACCGTGGACCCGAATTGAAATTTAAGAAATATCCTAGTTTGTTTCAAACAAAAAAAAAAAAAAACAAGTTATTTCAGTTTCGTGGAACCCAATTGAAATTATCAGAATCTACAATTTCAACGGACACAACATATACAATCCAAGAAATTATCCTAAACGGATATGCAATTTCTCCATCAAAACTCAGAATTCACTACGATCTGGTGGCATAAATTCCTAAATTTTACTGCTCACAGACTCTGCTCGTCCGCTTTCAGTATCATCCAACAAAGGAATAATTTCATGGATGCCATGAATCATGACCGTATCACTGTAATACATATCCGGGAATGAGACCAGAGTGCCGTTCACAAAAATTAGGCAATTGGAGTTAGTTAAGGTCACGCTAAAACCGCTAGCATAATCCTTGAACATTGTTCTGGCGCCCTTCCCGAGCTCGTTCAGCTGATCAGCTCTGTCCATAGAAGTACACAAGGCAGTATGTGCCTCAGCAACAGCAACTGAGGTCATTTTATTGCCAGAAATATTGCCAAAGTTGGTTGGAATGTTGACCGGAACCTTAGTGACCTGTGATAACAGGTCACTAACCGGTTTTTGGACTATATTGCACCAAAATACGATGTTGATGGGTTTAATTGCTACTTTAAAAAGTTTAGGAGCCTAATTGACTTCTTAGATAAAGTTCGAGGGCTTATTTGACCCTTTTCCCTAAAAAAATACTACAGCCTGTTTATTTTGTTCCACATCACTTGTGAAACAAAGAATAGTCTTAAGTTGGCAGGCTAGAACCTTATCGATCTAAAATTTTTCAGCCCTAACCCTAAAAATTTCGGGTCTTTATCAGATAAAGATCTACATCCCTAGTTATTCAATTGTTATACAGTGGACCATGATCGTCGAATGAAACTGTAGTAAAAATGTAAAATTAAAATGATACTTTAGTGTTATTATAATGAAACTTGTGTGTGTGAAAAATGAAACTAAAAAACAGAGCATATTATTGTCAAATGAAACTGTAGTATAATAATTATCAAATGATACTTTAGTATTGATATAATGAAACTAGTGTGCGTAAAAAATGAAACTAAAATCCAAAGCCATACAATAACATATATTGTCAAATAACTTGAAGTGTTATTATAATGAAACTAGTGTGTGAAAAATGAAACTAAAAAACAGAGCATATTATTGTCAAATGAAACTGTAGTATAATTATTAAATGATACTTTAGTATTGATATAATGAAACTAGTGTGCGTGAAAGATGAAACTAAAATCCAAAGCCATAACATACATTGTCAAATAACTTGAAATGCAATTAAACAATACTTCAACATTACTATAATTAAACTAGAGTGTATAGAAAATGAAACAAAAGATAGAGCTCAAGCACTAATGTATATTATCACATGAAACTATAGTAGAATTATAATGAAACTAGTTTGGAGTGAAAATGAAACTAAAAAGCATAACAATATTGTCAAATGAAATTGAAGTGTAATTAAAATAATACATACTTCATGATCTACACTGCTATATAGACAATGTAAAATTTGCCCTAGTTATTGCTACCCCACCCAAAGTCCCATAGCTTGATTCTTACCCACAAAAGGCAAAATTCCCTCGTCAACAAGATATGGGTAAATCACGATGAAGCGTGGACGACGAGTGCCAAGTTCCAAAAATGGAATCTTGGGCTCTTCCTCTCCCCATACACCAAATCAACATACAGATTTTAACATAATGGTCCAATTGGGCAAGGATATGATTAAGGATTTCAATTACACAGATTATGAACAATAAACAATAAGCTCAAATAAGCTAAAAAGTCATAACAATGGTGATAGGGCACTACTGCAAAACTTACCGCAAAGAGGATGGTGGCAACGACAGCCTGCACGGCCTGCTGGAGAACTACACCTTTGACGACATCCGATCTGGAGACCAAATTCTTCTCATCTTCATCTTTCCTAGAATGCAGCCTGTAATTCTCCAACCCTCCCAGCATCGAATAGAGGCCGGAATAGAGCCAATACACAGCTATCGGCACAAACGTGCCCAGCAATTCATCGGACACGAACCCTCCCTTCATCTCCTTCGTCTCCTTCATCTCCACGGAGCAATTCATCGCACACGAACGCGGCCAGCAACACGAATCTACGCGGAAAAAGAAAATTGGGGGATTGGAAAGGGGAGCAACGGAAAGGCCCAGTGGCCCGGGAGAAATCGAATGTTTTGCGTTGATGGAGGCGGCGGGAATGGAGGGGCGGCGCGGTGGGAGTGGCGGGGTTACAGCGGGAGAACAGTGGCGATGGGTGAGGTGGGAGGTGGAATGGGATTGGGATTTCGGGGGTTGGGTAATCAACGAGGATTACGCGTCTTGGATTTGACCTCGTTCATGGCCGTCCGACGGTCCGAGTTCGACTTCAACTTTGCTTGCTAATCCAATGGCTATGGAGTCTGTCACACCCCAACCTGTTCCAACTTCTTTATATTATCATTCTTATTATTTTATTTTGTTATTGTTGCACCTATTTCTATTTTTATAATAGAAAAACCGCACTCATTATATGACGACATGTATTGAGTAAATCTTGTTCATATATAATAATTTACAAACTATATTTAAGAGATAAATCACATTAAAAAATTATGTTGAACAAATTTAATTGAAAATGTGATCCCCATAATTGACTTTTTGGTACAAACATTATGTTATTTTAAATATATACGGAGTACTTAGATTTGATTTTAATAATACAATGATTTAAGTCACATGTTTCTACAACAATGATTATTTTATTACAACTATTATTACAAATAATATATATATGGAGTGGTTCGAGTGTGTATATATATACACTAAATATTGTTAATGTACACATATTGGCGGGACGGGCTAAAAAATGGCCAAAACTATAGGTCATTTGGCGAGGTGAGACGAACTAAGTCCGTTTTGACGGTTCTAGACTGGTTTGACATGATATTGTTTAGTTTCAAAGCAAATCCCGGCAAATTATGCTGTGCATCCGTATGCATCAAGCATGGTGCATACGGATGCAAAAACGACGTCGTTTTTATAAAACGCGCGTCTCCCCTTAAAAAAAAAAAAAGGTTCGAAACTATAATTCCATAATCGATGAACTATAATTCCATAATTGATGAACTATAATTCCATAATCTAATCTATGAACTAAAATTTTCAGAATGAATGAACTAAAATTCCAGAATCTATGAACTAAAATTTCAGAATCGATGAACTATAATTCCAGAATCGATGAACTATAGTTCCATAATCGATAAAATAATGTTCTTACTAGGAATCGAACCTGATTTTTTTTTTTAAAGGGGAGACGCGCGTTTTTAATAAAACGACGTCGTTTTTGCATCTGTACAGCATAACTATTCGCAAATCCCTTAACTCTGGCAATTTATATCGTGCACCAAGGCTCGCATTTCAATGTGCGCCCTGGTGCAAAACGACGTCGTTTTTGCACTTTTTTTTTTAAATTCCGCTTTTTCATGTTTGTTGTTAATTTGTTAAAAAATTCATGTTTTGAAAATGTATATAATTGTATACTAAAATGTACATAATTGTATATGAGAATGTACATAAATTTTTAACTGTAAAAAAAAAATTGCGTGTTCAAAAATGTATATAATAATTGTATAAAAAATGTACATAATTGTATACCAGAATGTACATAATTGTATAACATAATGTACATAATTATATAACATAATATACATACACTGTGTCGCGTCGACTTCCCACACAACTTATCAAAACGACGTCGTTTTGGAAGGCGCAGACGCACAGTGCTATGTGCACCACGGTGCAGGGTATACTGATTGCTTAACTCTATACATGATTAAGGGTACTTTTCAATTTTCATTTAATGCTTAGTCAATTATGACATTTGGAATTAATGTGTGTGCGCACGCGCGCGCATATCTAATTCTTCTTGTTGGGAGTTGGAACACTTGCCGAGTTGTCGCATCACATCCAAGCAAGGCCTCCATCTCAGTCGGAGGCTGGTCCATTATTGTAGTACACCACGCACGCTTTTGTCCCCAGTTGTCAAGGAAGTCGGCGCACTAGTTTCCTTCTCTAAAAATGTAAGAGATCATAGTAGATCCATTTTGTCCAAAAAATTTCCTGCATTCTACCTTCTAGTTTCAAGCCTTACCCATATCCCTTATCCCATTGAATGTTTCTGCCACAGGAGTTCGATTCTATGACCACTAATTTAGAATGGTAATAGAAATATCATCACACTACATATTAGTTGACGGACAAATATTAAAAGTGTCTAAATTATTCATTGTGTTGGTATTCATAGTCCAAATTAAGTACAAGTTTTCAAATCATAAAAATGAATACACGTCCACATGCTAAACAACAAATTGAAAAGAAAGAAAAAAAAAAAAATCGTTAACATCGTACAAATCCACACCTATCTCAAATCGATTTTTGATGTCGAACCAATTCAGGACGGCTGGAGCTTAAACCCTGTCTTCAACATAGTTGTTTTCACCAGAAAAACGCAACAGTACTATGGAAGCTATTCCTCTTCTCAGAGCTCTCAAACCCTTCAAACTCAACCCCAAACTCACTGAATCTATTTGCGTTCGATGCTATTCTTCTTCCCCAGCTACCAACATTCACACCGGTGAGTGCTACATCACACATTTGTTTTTGCGGCCTTGGGGCCGGCAGTTTCCGGTTACTGACACAGTCACACCGCCGGCGACCCTATTTCCGGCTTAAAGCAACACTCTTTTTTGTGCCCTTTTCTTGATCGACCCTGATTACCCTCCCCAATTTGTTGGATTTTGGTCTTGATTAAGTTAAATTCTCTATGGAAAAGCATGGGTTTAGCTCAATTACAGTGTTTTTTATTTTTTATTTTTTCTTTGATTGATTAAAAAGAGTCTTTTTTGTTGTTTCTTTGTTGGCAGGAGGAAGAAAGATGGTGAAGAGAGCATATGATGGAGTGTTGTTGGATGCTGCTGGTACACTTTTGCAATTGGGGAATCCAGTTGAAGAGACTTATGCTGCTATTGGCAAAAAATATGGTTTGATTCCTCCTATAGTAATTGACTAATTGTGTTCTGAGTTCTAATTTTTGACTGTTTTTTATGCCATTTTGCAAGTAAAGGTCCCTGCAAACTGCAAAGATAGGATAGAACTTCTTTTTTGAGTGACGAGGGAAACCTGCAATCATTAGTCGAGGGTGTGCACTGGGTAAATCTTGCCTTGTGACCTTAGCGGGTAAATGACCATAAGGAGATAAATTAACCTAGGTTGGTCATAGCTGACCAGCTCAAACCAAGAAGGTCAATGGACCGCTCCCACTGGAAATTGAACTTGTAACCTTGTAAAGAGTCTGACTAACTTAGCTAGGGTTGCCTCGGGATAGAGCTAAAGTGCACTTTTATTTGATTCCTCATAAAAATTGTGTTCTGAGTTTTAATTTTTGATTGTTTTTATGCCATTTTGTAAGTAAAGGTCCTTGCAAAGATAGGATAGAACTTCTTTTTTGAGTGACGAGAGAAACCTGCAGCCACTGCTCGAGGCCTCGAGGGTGTGCATTGGGTATATCCTTCATTGTGACCCTAGTTGTCAAAGAGGTAAATCAGCCTAAGTTGTCCATAGCTGACTGGCTCAAACCAAGAAGGCCAATAGGCCCAAGTTTGACTCCCTCTAGGAGTTAAACTTGTAACCTTGTGATTAACAAGTCTTAACAAGGGTTGTCCCAAATAGAGCTAAAGTGCACTCTTATTTTGATCACACTGAGCTCCCGCAAAATGTTGAGGTTGTTCTTGAATATCTGCAAGTGCATTTAGAGTATGTAGACAAAGAGTTGTGTTTTAAAGGAGTCATTTTGTTGCAGATTTCCAGGACATGTCATTCATTAACGTACTTTTATAGATGGTTTATTTTCAAGAAACCGAGTGATGTGAACATAACTGGTGAGTAGGGGCTTCTTACCTTGGTTCCTAATTGTTTTATAAAAAACCATAACAGGTCTTACCACCACGCCAGCTGAGATAAAGCAAGGCTTCAAAAGAGCTTTTTCTGCCCCATGGCCTGAGGACCTACGGTATAAGGTTTGCTCGTGTCCATTAAGCTCATATATATGATGTTCCCTTCGTGTTTGTTCTGAATGATTTGCATTAATCAATCTTTTTCAAGGGTTGGGAACCGAGGTGCCCAGTTTCTCCGAGGTTCTCTTTTGCTGTTAGTTTTGCAACTTGTGAACTAAGACTTTCATTTTAAGCTGCGAAATTCTTGTAGGGAGATGGAAGGCCGTTTTGGAAGCTCATCGTTTCTGAAGCAACTGGTTGCGATGATGACAGTTACTTTGAAGAAGTTTATCAGGTGACTCTCGCATCCAGTCTTTTTACGTATATAATTCCTTACAATTTTTTTTACAGTCGTGGACTGGTATAGAATGCGTTATCTGAAGTTAATACTTATGGCGCAATTTCATCAGCACTATGCAAATGGTGATGCTTGGCGTCTCCCAGCCGGAGCCTCTGATACTTTATCGATTCTGAAAGACTCAGGAGGTTTCGATTCTCTTTATGTATTACTAGTGGCATGAAGTTTGATATATTTTCCTTGCCATCGCTTCTCGCCTTAACTTCGAAAATATGGTACAGTCAAGCTGGCAGTTGTGTCCAATTTTGACACCCGTTTACGGAAGCTATTGAAAGATCTCAATGTGGTAGATCTGTAAGCATCTCGTTTTAGAACTACACAACCCGCCCTCGCCCCGTTTCTGAGTTTGTAAGTATTTTTGTTATATTTCTGTAGGTTTGATGCTGTGATAGTATCTGCAGAGGTTGGATACGAGAAACCAGACGTGAAGATATTTGAAGCTGCTTTAGGTAGGTCCTTGAGTGCTCTTCATACCGAGCTCATTTAACCATAACGTGTTTGAAGTTTGTCCATTGACTCTTACGCTCGCTTAAATTTACGAGTGACATATTGATAGGAACCTATGCGGGATTGATAGTTTTGAAAGTCTTACGTTTTTGTAGATCAGATCTGCGTAGAGAAGGTGAAGGCAGTTCATGTTGGAGACGATCCAGAGGCTGATAAAGAAGGCGCTAATGCTGCTGGGATCGACTGCTGGTGAGTATCATCATGCTAATAGTAGGCGTATACTCAGTTCAACACTATTGCTACTGCTTTCTGCTGCTATATATACACGCCCGGTTCATCAGAATTAGTTTCTCGAATCAGTAAATAGCGATATGTAAACATAATTAGATTCTCGAAAATCAGTAAATAACGATACGTAAAGATAATTAGATTCACTGAAGCTGGTTTACCGGAATCCAAATGAACAGGCTATGGGGTACAGATGTCAAGTCTTTTGCTGATATACAGAGCCGCGTTCTCATCTAGCCATAACTGCTAAAACTCCTTGCCATTCAACCATAGCTGTTCATCTCCTTCCTATGTCATTTCTGGTAAGCAAAAATAAAACCCCTAAGAATGTGTATATGCTCGCTTCTTTTCCTTTTGGCCTGCTAAAGCGTGTATTCAATTTTCTGCAGTTTTTAAGATCCCGCTGTTGCTTGGATACCCAACATCTGGCTTTGATTCCAATCTACCCCGCATGAAGTGTGGAGGCATTGATTCCAATTTGCGCCACAGGAGCTCATTTTCAACCATATAGTACGATGATTGTGGGGGCTTTGGCTTAAACCTTTTGTCCTTGGAACACAAATTTTGTTCAAGTGAACTACATTCAAGACTAGATAAATAAATGGTAACTCAATCCAAGAGGTCTGCTATAAATTGCATATCTCCTTTGTCATAAGGCAGGCAAATTTTTTAGTTTGAACCATTTCGTAATGTAAATTCATACATATATACATCTGTGCATCTGTTCAGGAAACGACCTTGAATTCAGGAAAATTAAACATAAGTCTCCCGATGGGGTATGCGAAAGAACATATTTGCATAGCAAATGTTTAAAAGAAGAAAGCATTATTAAGAGTGTAAATTTGAAAGGCAGCAAGTTGAAAGCAACAGAAATTTGAAAACCAACTGAACCTGCATAGGCTGCATAAAGTTGAAAATCTGGAAATTCTTCAACTGTTGTACAAGTTCCAAAATGGTATGACTATGAGTCCATTGAAAAAGCTAATCTGAGATTGTACAACAGGATGTTACCTGAGGGATTCATTTCAAGCGAGGTAGTGATACAACTTTCTATCCCCGCCATCCCTCTCCAAGAAATCTCTCTCGATAAGAGACTCTATTCTTTTCTTAATCTCCACAGGGTTGGCTAGGAAACGAGATTGCAACTGCTTTGTGACCTCTGCAATGATATTGTTATGATCCAATACCTTCCGGGATTTCATGATCCTCACAATTGCAGCTTCAATCTGTGGTTTCCGGTCCTCCTCCACTCTCTGTCGTGTCTCCTGTTTTTCAGGCTCAGATTCCTTCTGGGCAACTACAGTCCCGATTTTCACCTTGTAGAATTTGCTTGTAAACTTGTCATTAACAAAGAATGCATCTTCCTCTCCTATATCCTTGCTCATGGGTTCTTTTCGGAGAACATTCTTACCCTTAACAAGAGCTAGGGACTGAAGGCATCTTTTCAAATCAGATGAAGGAATCTCAGTAGCCAGTTCAATCTCCTGGTATGAAAGCCGATCAGCATTGTTAAACAACATGAGGACACACATTTGGTAAGTGGACACATTAAGCTCGTGCTTCTGGCCCTTCCCAAAGGTCACTTTCAAATCAGCTGTTCCCATGTTTGTTTGCCATGAGAGTCTTCTACCCGTGTGTGTTCCAAGGTAATATGAACGGAACTTCTCACACAAAGCTGATAATTCAGTAGGAAGGTTGCAGGTCATGCTAGGTTGAGTTGGCCAAGAACCTGTTGTGAGAACCTGGACAACCAAAGAGGGGCCATCTCCTAATTCAGTACCATGTGTTGCATAGAATCCTTGCATTGTATCCTGAGATGTTTTCATGTCAGTGAACATGCCTTCTAATTTTGAAGTGAACTGATAACCACATTCTGTCTTTAGTTTAACAATCAAACTTCTCTCAGCATCATCAGAGATGGTTTTTCCAGAAAGAAGTCGTTTTGCCAAATGCTGCTTGTAGTACTTCTCAAACACATCTTTTTCCTGCAAGTACCTGAACAACATCATTACCTTGTCAAGCATAATGTCAACATCCTCCTCACTGACTCCCTTAAGACCTTTGCGAAGTTTATCATCAACAAACAAGGAGATAAACTCAGGAGAACGAGGGTTAAGGTTAATGAAGAATTCAAATGCGGAGTTCAAGGCATTCTGAAATGTCTTGTCATTGTTAAAGGACATGCTTATGATATTATCATACTTATCTTTTTCCTCCAACAGACAGCTGACAAACTCCACTGGGTCCTTCAACTTTTCAGGATCAGTAACAAGCTGTTTACCAGTCTCTCTTATGTGAGAAGCCATTAAATCTCTTATTGTTGACAGACCATTAGGAACTCGACGGAATAATCCATACATCCTTTTCAAATCTTCATACTTATCATCAAGAAGCATATTCACCAACCCTGAGTTCTCCATATGAACAAGTCTAAGCATATGATTTGCAATCATCTCCCTCTCCATAACACTAGTTATCTTGTCTTCACTCTTTGCATCCAAGTAATGTGAAACCCTCTCTATTTCTTCATTTAGACGTTTTTCAGCTCTCTTAAGGTACTCTGCACAATCACAACATTCAATAATCTTCTGAGACTCAGCCTTGTAAAAATCAGCTGACACCTCAAGAAAAGGTTTTTCAAAGTCTTCTTGATAGACTGATGGTCCTAGATCGGTAAGCATCTTAATTATATTTCTCATCAACCCCCAGTTAATGATTTCACCAGTACGCTCTCTGAAAATCAGTTCAAGAAGTGTATTTAGTAGCCTTGTCTGAATTTTACTCGAGTGTACGATGTTATCCCTCCAAAGATTCAGCCCTAGCTCATGAACAGGGGTTTTGTGAGTGCTTGGAACAAAAGTCCTGTCCATGTACATCAATATGTCACGGATCATTTGCAGTGCCTTATTATGATCAGTCCATTCCCTGTTTAGCTCTTCCAGGAAATGATCACCTTGTGCAGCCTCAATGCACTTTGATATCTCTTGGAGGTGGAAAGTCATTGTTGATACAAGTCCTGTATATAACTTCTCACCATATTTATGTAACACCATATTGTAAGCATTCCTGAATCCAGGGAAAAATAAACTAACATCAGAATTATAATATCTACAACTATTTTACAGGAGCAAAGAAAGTGAATAAGTAGAAAATGTAGAGAGGTCCCAATCATAGCTTGGCATGCACTATCAGTTGTTGGCTTGTTGCTGTGACTTTTTTAAATTTGAAATAAGCAAGCACTCAACTGAAAAAACTACAACTGTAAAAACAATCAAAGCAATTGAGGCAAAAAGAAAGAACAAACACAGTACTTGCTCCACATAATTTGCAGTGCAAATGTGACAGAAGTGAAAAACAAATGTACGACTCCTTTGCATAGAACAAAACCTAGACCACAAAATAACCGGTATTCCAAGCCAAGCATAATCAGAAAGACATTTTTGCTTTTAATTTCTTTCCTAGTCTGGTTTTTACTTGACCATTAAAGAGCAGGCATTTTGAAAGCAATATCAAGGCTTCAGAGCAAACAAGAAGTTAATTTTTTTACCTTTTGTGATCTGCTTAAGAGTTAAGTCCATACTAACAGAATACATCATTCTCACCAAAATTGGGAGCTCTATAATAAAAGTATTGCACCAACAACTTTCCATACCTTGAATTAGCAGATGCTGTCCTTTATTCAATTAGTCAAAGAAAACAGAAATCAAACATAAGTCCACAATGAGATGTTTATTAGACAAGATTGCAATATGACAGAGTGCTGTTTTAACCCTCATCTGTATGTGCATTCATGAGTAGGGGTGTAAACAAGTCAAGCTCAATTCAAGTACTTTAATACTTGGCTTGAGTAACTCATTAGCCTAATCGAGCTTTTCTATATTTCTAATATATAATATAAATATAAAATTACAATTTTAATATAATCAAACGATAAAATTCATCTCATCCCATTATTCCTCATCTTGGCATAAAATCAGTCCATGACTGTGTTAGGCAGTATGAAATCTCAAGTTTCCCTCATCCAGTAGCCAAGCACATTTATATACAAATTTGAGTAGTTTGAAGAATGTTAGAAGTCCAATGCACCCCCCCCCACGGCGGAGCCTGATGCCCGAATATCACATGACATTTTAGTTCACTGGCTGCTATAAGACACAACAATGACTTTTCTATCATGTAATTCACATTCACAATGCATTGAAGAATATAGTAAAAAGGTAAAACCGAGTTCAACTAATTAATACAGATTGCCCATATGCCAATAAACTGGAGAATATTCTAGTAAAATAATGCTCCATTTGAAGAAGACCAACTAAGAACATGAGATGCAATAAAAATGAATAGTAGTGGGCACCTTTCTGTATAATGAAATGTATCTGCTAGTCAGACAATAAAAAATCTACTAGCACCCATCTCATCTAACGTGTAAACCATGAAATATCTCAAGCACATTTCAGTAGCAAATATGCATAAGCAGAAACTTCTTTACAAGACTATGGTCTGAACAAACCTCAGCTGAGATTCAAGAATCCTTGTTAGTTGATTTCATGTTAGGATTCCCCATTTCAACTCTCTCTAATGTGAGTTCCACTTAGGGGTGTAAGCGAACAAAGCTTTAGGTAAATTACAAGTGTTCATGTTTGGTAAGCATTCGTTTATTAAGATAAACAAACATAAATGAACAAATTTTAGAGCTCAATTAATAAACGAACAAAGTATGAATATTTGTATGCTTGCTTGCGTTCGGCTCGTGAACAAGCTCGTTTATTGTTCATTTAATAATGTTCGTGAACATGCTCGTTTAGCGTTCGTTTAATGATGTTCACAACAAGTTCATTGTTTACTTTGATATTACTATATTAGATGTTACTTTTGGACTTATTTGTATTATTTTTATAGTTGTTATGTTGTTTGTTTGTTTATTGTTCATGAAAATAGAATATTTCTTGCTCACAAACAAATTATGATCATGAACATGTACAGGATCATGAACAAAGTTGCTTGGTTGTTCACGAACACAGTTAATTGACCAAACAAACAAACATGTTTGAGAACATTAACAAACACATTTGCAAATGTGTTCACGAGCGTTAACAAACACTAATGAACGATTAACAAACGAACACGAACACTCTAAAAATCTTAATAAACGAACACGAACAAGCTCTGTTCGTCCGTGTTTAGTTTGTTTACAGCCCTTGTTCCATTCTCTAATTCGGATGTACAGATACAGAGGCAGCCGTGTGCAACCCTCCATGCCACTTTAATACCTACACCGCTGAGTTTCTAATGTCATTGCCTGTATTACCACAACACAGCTTTATTGCTGTTAATTCTAAAATATCAGCACTCTATTTTACCAATATCCAGTTGATTTCATGTTCGGATTTCCCATTTCAAGTTCTGCGGCACTAAGTATGTGGCCTCTTGAGCACCCAACAATTTTCAAATACGAGCAATTAACCAAACTTAAATCAGCACTCAACCAAAATCCAGCAATCAATTTTCACACAATCAGACTGTAAAGCAGTTCCAGTGTTCTGCTAGCACACACACTCATACTAGGCCCTATTAATCATCACAGAAATGAAATTTCATAAAAGAATCCAGAGAAAATTAACCTGTAGAGCTCTTCAAAGCTGAGGCCACTGGCGTTGCGATTGTAAATCTCGTTAATCGCATGCTCCAGAATCTTCCAAGTCTTGTCGGCGTACTTTGGATCAACCACTACCCTGTGCTTGAACGCCTCTATCTGAAAATTCCTCCTCTTCTGATTATTGTTCATACTCTCTCTCTCTCTCTCTATCTCGCTCTCTCTCTGTCTCTTATTCTCTCTATACGTATATGTATATCAGTATATGTGGAGATGGAAATTTGCGTCGGGAAAGAAAAGCATTTGCAGAAGGGAAGAAGAGAAGAGAAGTATCTTTCAGATTTTATTTTCTGACTTTTCCTTTTATTTTTTATTTTATATTTATATTTATTTATGAATTATCAACTATATATATATATATATATATATAGGGTTCCCGTGCGGTTGGCTACCTGAGGTATAGTTGTGGGATGAGATGAGATTTATTAATTTTGTCAAGATCAACGTTCAGGATTAACAATAATTTAAAAAAAAAATGCCGTGTCAATTTGGTCTTTTGCATCTAAGTCAAATTTAAAGTGTGTAATTTTCCTCTTCAAGTTTAACAAGAATTAAAAAAAAAATGTGGTGTCAATTTGGTCTTTTGCATCTAGGTCAAATTTAAGGTGCGTAATTTTCCTTCTTAAGATGCGTGATTTTTGTGTTTAAGGTGCGTGGTTTTTGTGCTTAAGGTGCGTGATTTTTGTACTTAAGGTGCATGATTTTTGTGTTGTGTGCTTAAGATGTGTCAATTGTTAGAAACTTAAGTGCATCGATCTAAAGTTTTAGGTGCGTGATTTTCCTTCTTAAAGTGCATGGTTTGTGTGTTTAAGGTGCGTCAATTGTTAAAACTTAAGATGTGTCGGCCTAAAGCTTCAGGTGCGTGGTTTTCTTTCTTAAGGTACGTTGTTTTCCTTCTTAAGGTGCACCATTTTTAGCGTCAATTGTTAAAACTTAAGATGTGTCGGCCTAAAGCTTCAGGTGCGTGGTTTTCTTTCTTAAGGTACGTTGTTTTCCTTCTTAAGGTGCACCATTTTTATAGTTTCTTTAAGGGTTGATCATGTTTTTTTTTTTTTGGTGGAAACCACACATTGTGGTCCGGGTCTTTCTCTGTCTGTTTAACGGTCCAGGTCCACCCGGTTCACTCCGAGAGGCACAGAAGCTGGCCCAAAGGGAATCGTCACTTGTGGGAATCGAACCCGGGTTATCCCAGAATTCTCCCCCACAAAGAGAGCTCATTTGCCACTTGAGCTACCCTGTTGGGTTGAGGGTTGATCATGTTGATGAATCACCATCTGCTGTTAAGGGATGACTTTGGGCAAATGTGTTCAAGTTTACTCTATATCTTAACTTGTATTATATATGATGCATATTGTGCAATAATCTAAAAAAGATGGATGCAACGTGGGTTTTTTAAAATTCTCATTGATTTGAGCCGTTAATCTATATTTGATCAACGACTTAGATTTAACCCCAATTCAAATCAAAAGTAGTATTTATTTAGACTATCGTTTTTAGACTAAGTATTTAGACTATCGATTTTATAAAGTTGCAAACATTTATTTTAGTGACAATTATAATGAATCTCCTATATATTATCTTGCATTCATATACTTTGACTTACATATTTAAATAAACAAATTCGACATTCAATTATCTATGTATGAACTTCTCCTATATAATCTTGCATTGATATATTTTTAAATACTAATTTAA
The DNA here is from genome assembly GCF_001879475.1 of Ipomoea nil. Classification (NCBI taxonomy): domain Eukaryota; kingdom Viridiplantae; phylum Streptophyta; class Magnoliopsida; order Solanales; family Convolvulaceae; genus Ipomoea; species Ipomoea nil. The sequence goes on from NW_017619515.1 coordinate 1,360,277, forward strand.
ATATAAACATTGGACATTAACACATTCGCGCAATGCGCGTATAAAACTAGTATATATATATATATATATATATATATATATATATATATATATATATAATAGAGATGAAATGCGGTAATAGGTTTCATGTGCGTAGGTGAGGATTAATCTAAGCTCTTCATAATCAAAATTAAAAGCACATATTTAACACAGATTGGAAAAAAAACGCCGTCGCAATTTTGTTTTTTTGCATCTAGGTCAAATTTAAGGTGCGTGGTTTCTTAATTAAAGTGTGTGATTTTCCTTTTTATGGTGCGTGGTTTCTGTGCTGTATGTTTAAGGTGCGTCAGTTGTTGAAACTTAAGGTGCGTCGGTCTAAAACTTTAGGTGCGTGGTTTTCCTTCTTAAGGTGCATGGTCTGTGTGTTTAAGGTGTGTCAGTTGTTGAAACTTAAAATGCGTCGGCCTAAAGCTTTAAGTGCGTGGTTTTCCTTATTAAGGTGCATTGTTTTCCTTCTTATGGTGCGTTGTTTTCATTCCTAAGGTACGCTGGTATAAAGCTTTAGATACGTGATTTTTCTTTTTAAGGTGAGTCAGTTAATGGTTCCAAAGTAACACAAAAGAGACGAGATGAGCGCCAATAGCATATCCTGGGTTTATAACATTTAAAAAAAAATTCATTGATTTGAGCCGTTGATCTAGATTTGATCAACGGCTCAAATCTAACCCCATCATGAGTACCCATCATTAGGTAAGACGTGAGGACTAATCTTGTGCGTTCATTTTTTTTTTTTTATTTGGATGACCTAGATTTTATTTCCTAAGATGACATGGATTGATTATTTATTTATTTTTATTTTTGTTAAAGTGAGGGTAGTAGTGTCTTTTTCTATTTTGTTTAAGTGTGAACGCGTTGTACGAAGGAGAGACTACACCGGCGGTGGAGGAATGTCGACGATGGCGATGTGTTGTTGCTGTACAAACACGAGAGAGGGGGCTTGACGTGGATGATGATGATAAAGTAGAGAAAATACCTGAGCTATACTGTACGAAGAAGGAGAACATGGCGCTTGACGTCTTGGACCGGCGAAGATGGCGGCAGTCAAGAAGGCCGCGATCGAAGAGAGAAAACGACGAAGTGCTGTGATTTTTTTTTAATGAAGTGGAGAGAACGAAGGCATCTACACGATTCAATTTTTTTGCTGTGATTTTATGTTAAAAAACCCTAACTATCCGCGTTCAATATTAATAATACCGGACGCAAATTGTTTTTAATATAATAAAAATATATTGTGGACTATCTGCATCTATTGTGCTCTACAGACGCAGATAGTCCATTTAAAAAAAATTAAACAAAAATAAATATAAACTTTTAATTACAAAATTGCCATCACGTCACTTTATGCCTCTGGGTTTGAACTTCAGACGTAAATTGTCATATTTTTATGATAATTTTTGTATTAGTGTAATTGGGCTGATGTAGTGCCATGACATACACTTTTTTATTGGTTGATGTGGTTAGTGAATCATATACTGTGACAATGAACTTGACAATTGTTGATAGAGTTATGCTATACATCCCTCATAAAATTATCCTTTCAATCTTTCCATCATAATGTTGCATTATGTTACTCCGTATTAGATTTTTTCTGTATTTGATTATTAAGAAAATCCATTATGTAACTTGTTATAAGACAAACAATTCACATGCACCCAATGAGTAAAAAAAGTTTTACTGTCACGTCAAGATGTAAATTAAACATTAATTAGAAATGAATTTAAGAGGGAAAAAAGCAGTATTCTCATTGATGCATGGCCTACAGTGGGACTTTGTGGGTCTAAGACTCTAAGTTGACAAGTGACTTAAACTCTTGAATAGTAGGCATGGATCGAGCCTTCTAAATGGTTAATTTATACCTAAAATATTAAATATAGTATTTTAATTACTTGACTTATTGAACTACTCAATAACCACATCATGTATATAACTAAGAGGTCGTTTATTTGGTTCACGAAATGTCACATTATCTTAGAGAATATTATATTGATAAAAATGTTAGGTTCCTAGTGATGTTAAATTCAAGTGTTTGATTAAAATTTAAGTATGTAATATAAACTTGTTTGGTTTAAGAGTTATTGTTTATGTTATAATAATTAATTTATTTTAATACCCTCAATATATGTCATATGTTTTAATATACGAGAAGAAAATATAATATGATTGGACATTTGGACTATTATATCTTTAAATAACATAGGTGTTTCCATTAAGCACTTTTTGTAAGGTGTTTCTTTTAAGCACCTTAGAGCATCCTCATCAGTTGTCTCAGTTTTTTTATGGGTCACTTTACCATCCACCTCATCATCCACTATCTCAGTCAATCATAAAAATCATTCTTCCCATTAATTATAAGTTTTTCTCAATTTTTTGTGGGTCTACTCTTTTATTCTAATGTATTTTAATTATTTCTTTATTTATTATCACTTTAAAAATTATAATTACAATTATTATTTTTATTATATTTAAATGAATCATGTCAAAATTAGAACAAATATATAATTATAAAATTTCAATTCAAATAATATGGTATCAAAATTATATACTACATTTATATTGAATAAATTTCTAAAAATTTAACAATAAAATTAAGTTTAAAAATGTTTTAACAACTTTTTTAAACAAAAAGGGGGGGGGGGGGGGGGGGGGGAAGAAGAAGAAAAAAAAAACATAAAGACAACCATTTCAAAGTGGCTGCCATTTGGCGGCCACTTTGAAATGGTTACACACGCTCGCTATTTGGCTTGTGAGGCTGATGCGAGTTTTTTTTTTTTTTTTTTTTTTTTTTTTTTTTTTTTAAATCTCCTGCAAAAATCATGTTTTTGCATGAGGAAAATCCAACAAAAAACCACCCACCCAATTTGTTTAAAATAAGCCCATTGATTTTTTATTGTTTCAAAAATTTACTATTGGGGTTGCTCTTATGGAAAGATCAAATATTTATAATACTCTATTTGTCTCATTTTATTTGTCATGTTTATTAATTATTTATCAAATCAGCCTTTTCTTCATTGCTAATTTTCTTTAGTTATTTTTAATTATTTTTAGATTTTAAATTTGATTTGTTGTGTTTAATAGTACTTTTAATGTAGTTTATAAATATATAAATTTTATATACTAATACTAAACTTCTTTTTTTTTTTGAAAGGAATACTAAACTTAATATTATGAAAAATTAAATTAAAAATAATTTCAGTCAAACATCATTAACCGAACCAGGCAAACAAAATAGGACATATGAACTAATATTTAGCACATTATTTTAACAAAATATGTAATTATAATAATATAATTAATTATAATTATTATTGTTAGGGAGAATGTCGTGTGGAGAAGATAAAAATCAAATGGCAAAGTAAGTAAAAAAGTAAAAGAATCTCAAATACCTAAGGATGTTGGGGGAATCACATTCCCTCAAAACACATGAAAAAAATTTGACATAGAGGGTATATTTGATTCCATGGGAAAGTTACATAACTCCAACCACTACTACAGAAAAAGGATTTAACGTCGCTATTATAACGTCGGTTTTTCGAAAAATCGACGTTAAGTATTTAAATTTAATTTTTATTTTTTTAAAAATACATATGGCGTCGGCTTTTTGGTAAATCCAACGCCGTATCTGTAATAAAAAAAAAAATATATTATACGGCGTCGGCTATTTATAAAGCCGACGCCGTATATCCTATTAAAAAAAAATTAAAAATAAATATAGTATACGGCGTCGGCTAGTATAAAGCCAACGCCGTATACTCGAATTAAAAAAAAAATATATATATATATAGTATACGGCGTCGGCTACGTATATAGCCGACGCCGTATACTCGTATTAAAAAAAAAATATATATATATATATAGTATACGGCGTCGGCTACGTATATTGCCGACGCCGTATACTCGTATTAAAAAAAATAAAAAAAAAATATATAGTATACGGCGTCGGCTACGTATATTGCCGACGCCGTATATTCGTATTTAAAAAAATAAAAAAATATATATAGTATACGACGTCGGCTACGTATATTGCCGACGCCGTATAGTATAAAATAATTACAGATCAGATCTAATTGAAGCTCATTTCAACGTAAACCAAAACCCTCCACCATCTTCTCATCATCTCATCGCCGAAACGCCACCAAAACCTTCCACCACCGCCACCGTTCTGATCAGATCTGATCTCTCCTCGCCGTTCGCCGTTCGCCGCTCGCCGCTCGACGTTCGCCGCTCGCCGCCGCCTCGCCGCTGCCGATCGTTGCCTCGCCGCTTGCCGCTCGCCCGCGCTACCACGCCGCCGGACGCCGGACGTCGATGGAGCATATACGGCAGGTACGTATATATATATATATATATATTTAATTATTCTTTTGTATTTTTTGAATTTTGAATTTTGAATTTTATAAATTATTATTGTGTATATTTCGAAATTTTAGGAATAATTGTGTATATATTTTTGATTTTATAAGTTATTGGCTAAATTATGAATTGTTGTGTGTATATTTCGAAATTTTATGAATTATTGAGAATTTTATGTTTAACTATATACCATTTCAAGAAATATTATTGATACATACCGCAAGTGCACTAATTTTTTGTCGTTGGTGCACTAATGTACCATGTTTATTAGTAAGTGCACTCTCATATTTGTGTCGGTGCACTCTCTATTGCACTAATGTACCATGTTTATTAGAAGTGACATTAATAGTTGAGGTATTATGGAGGGACATAAATTATAATTTTCTCAATATATTTTTAGTCAAAACGAGTGTTTGATTTCTTCTTTGACTTGAATGCGTACTCTTGTTGATTTAATTATTCCTTTTAAATTCATGATATGGTTATTCAATTCATGAATAGTATCTAATGAATGTAAAGAAGTATTATTGTTATGTTTGGCAATAAATTTCTAAATGATACATACTGTAATATATTGTATTTGATACACTATAAAATATTGGGTATCACATACCATTGAATGGTTGCCATATAGAGGTTGCGATTACTTAGGCTAAAATTAGCCTATAATTTATATTGCTACTTCGAAAATATTTGATAGGTTTATTTTTTGTTAGGCGTCAATCCGGTTTGACTAAGTTCAGTCCTTGCTGCGCTCCTCCTCCACTGTTCTCCGCCAGTCTCGGGTACGCAATTTGTCTATTGTGTTTAGCAAGATTCAATTCACATTGTGTTTGACATATTCTTTGGTTAGTTAGGATGTATAAGAAAGCATCTAGAATTGACAAATGATTATTATTATTTTACCTAAATTGGCTTGTACGTGATGAATAAATGCTCCTTGTTTGCGTCCATTAAATGCTACTTGTTTGCATTATGTAAATGCTAAAATTATTGTAGTTGTTGTAGCAGTTATTATTATCGAAATTTGTTAAAATAGTGTTAACAAATGTTTAATTAGAGTTATTATTATCTAGATTGGCTTGTACGTGATGGATAAAAGTTGGATGATAGCTAATCGACTTAGTACGGAATACGAAGATGGAGTTAGAAAATTTTTAGACTTTGCAAAGAGTAACCTTCCGAATAGTAATAATAGGTGGTTGTGTCCTTGTAAGAAATGTTGTAATCAGAAAAAGTTAGGTGAAGAGGACATATATGATGATCTAATCGTTATTATTATTGAATAATTTTTATATATGTTAGGATGCTCTTGAGTTGCAAATTTCTCAAGGAGAATTTATTGAGGATGGAAGAAAGGATTCATTGACTGTTGCATTGGGTACCGATGAGCATTGTGGATGTGTTAGAGCCATGGGAAGAGGACATGGCATCAAAAGTGTTTTTGGCCATGCAAAACGTTGCCAAAATACTCCTGAAGATGTTCAACAACTGGTTGATGCTGCTGTTGGTGCTGCCGTTGGTGCTGCTGTTGCAGAAGCGTTAGAAAAACAAAAGCAGGAAAATATTTCTGAACGGGAGGAATTTGGTCAACGTATAACAGAGCAATTTGAGGCAAAAATAGCTAGTATGATGTTGCAATTTAGTGCTATGCAGACTCCTTTACAGCCAAAGCAGGTGACAACCGTATGTGTGGATGTTGTGCCACCACCTCCCAGTGACAAAGCTAGTTCCCCAGACCCTTTTAGTAATTTACCGGCTGTAAGTATTCGTTTATAGTTATCTTATTATTATTTATCAATAAAATTTTATATGATTTTTAATTAAAAATTATTGTAGTTAGGGGCACGATGTCAATTGTTTTTAGAAGATCCAATTAGACGTCCAGTGGCATATGGGACAGCTTACAGTGGTAGACAAGTTCATGGGGTTGTACTGGATGTAAACAATGTGAAAGTGAGTATAACCGATGTTGGTGATCCAACTGCACATGTACCATTCCCCACCGGTGAGGTTAAGCTTGTAAGTGATGCATGCCAACACTTTATCATTTGGCCAAAGAAGCTGGTAGAGTTATGTACTGAAGCAAATGCGGTATGTATACTGATAATATTTCTATTTTAAAATATTAAATAATTTACTTTTTAAAACTATAATTCTTACTTGTATTATAATTCACAGTTAAAAGACAATACCATGGACAATAGTATTGCTCTAGATTCTTTGACTGCTGAGTGCAAAAAGGCTTTTACAATAGCTCGCCGTTTCGAACAAAATCTTGTGATCCATGTGGCTCGTGGTATTATGGGCGAGATTGAGTATGACTTGCACCTTGAAAGTGTGGAGATATTGCGTTTCTTAAGTATGGACACCATCGATGTTTCTCTAGTTCAGTTCTCTATAAGGTAATAATAAGTTCTTTATGATTGTTTATGCATAATAGTTTTATATTTACATTCTTGATTATTTATGTATAATTGGTTCTATTTGTGAATAGGGGTATTTACATCAATTTTGAGTTGGCATCAAAAGACACTTATGGTTTCCTAGATCTATATTCGATTCAACCAAAAATGAATAATATAGAAGAAAGGAAATCATATATAAATGCCACCATGCAGTATGGGAAGAAAAATGTGTATTTAGCCCCATACGTTCTCAAGTAAGTTTTAATTACGTTTTAAATTAAAGTGCTTACATATAATATATTTTTATATTATATTATATTTACTTATTTACGTATAACTAATAAATTACTTATTTGTAGTGAGCATTGGATGCTGATGGCGATTTGTCCTAAATTAAATGAAATTTTTTGGTTTGATTCACTTGGTCATGGGCCGCGTGAAGACATTAAACATATAATGGAAACGTATGTAAATTTATATAATGAATTAATAGTTATTATTAAACAAGTGATGCCAAATATTTATATATATTTTATGTCTTATATGAATAGGTGTATGACTGCAACAAGCATGATGAGTGGAAAGAAACAATCTCGTTCATCGAAATGGACTACATGTTTGGTAAGTACTTCTTTCACTTTGTAAAACATGCAAACTTATTGTTTTTTATTTCTATTTTAAAATAATTTTATTGTAATTCAAATGTAGTGTGCTATACAAAAAGGAAGCACCGAATGTGGTTATTATGTGATGAAATTCATGTGGGAAATTGTTTCCAACAACCTAAGCAAATGAATGGATAAGGCAAGTAATCTAATAATACATATTTCTTTTTCAAATGTTGTTTAAAATATTTAGTTATTTATTATTATTATTTTTTTTTTTGAACTTTGTAGATTTTGGAAAGACAAGGACGATTGCCCTACAACAAACAAGAGATTGATGACGTTAGAAACAAATGGTCTAAGTTTCTTATTGATGAATGGGTTAATAAAACGTTGTTAATTTGATACTAGTTTATGTTTAAAACTACTTTGTGTTTATTGGTTTGATGTTAATTAGTAGTTTTGTTGTATTGTGTTATTTATATTAATTTTAGTTTTAGTATGTAGTTTTGTTGCATTGTGCTTAATTAGTTTCATGTTTAGTATATAGTTTGAATTAGTTGATGTTGATGCTGAATGTAACTAGCTGCACAGGTTCTGATTGCACATGCAGCGCAGGTTGGGCTAGAGCATAAAACCTTTTCTATATAAAAAAAAAAAAATAGATACGACGTCGGCTATTGGTCTTAGCCGACGTCGTATAATTAAAAAAAACAAATTAAATACATACGGCGTCGGCTAATTGGCAATTAGTCGACGTCGTATAATTTAAAAAAAGAAATTAAATACATACGACGTCGGCTATTACCAATAGCCGACGCCGTATATATATTAATAAATAAAAAATAATGATACGACGTCGGCTAATTGGCAATTAGCCGACGTCGTATCATTTTAAAAAAAATATTAAATACATACGGCATCGGCTATATGGAGGAGCCGACGCCGTATGTATATATATTATTTAATATAATTATACGACGTCGGCTAATAGCCAATTAGCCGACGTCGTATCATTTAAAAAAAAAATTAAAAAACATACGACGTCGGTTAAATAACTGACGTCGTTTATTTTCTTACAACGTCGATTTAGTCGACGTCGTAAGATAGCCGAGGTTAAATGGGGTCATTTAGCCGAGGTTAAAGCTATATTCTGTAGTAGTGAACCAAGTATAGGAATATAATGTTATATAACCTTTGTTATTTTAAATAACCTGAACCAAACGTCCCTAAGAGATTCTTTTACCATATTTACGGCTCTGTTTGACTTATTTTAATCTACTAATAAGCTAAAACTCGGATGACTACAGCTGGTAAAACGCTAATACTTGGAGGACCATTAGAGGTGTTAACTCTTTTTTTTTTAAAAAAAACACACAAAATGTTAAATTTTAATATGTAAACAAACTAATTTAAATTTTATGAAAATGTCATTTTCTGTCTTTTTACATTTATCAGTTTATCAAAAAGCTAATTTTACCAAACACTTTCAAACATAGCAACTAGCTTAACTGCTCTTCAGTTTTCAGCTCCTAATTTATAACTTTTCAACTTTCAACTAAATTTGTCAAACATAGCCTACGTATATCTTTCATAATTTACATGTTATTACATAAAAATAGATTTACCCTCTAAAGAATGCACAACAACTACCCTACTACCCATATATGCTCCTATAATTTTTTTTTTTTTCAGATATAAAAGTTACTCGCTGTCTTACTTAATATTTATGGATCAAACTACTTTTTAAAAAAAAAAAAATTCTTAAGTATTTTACTCACCTCACCCCATTTTGAGACAACCTTTTCACAATTTGTAGTCACTATATAGTCCACAGCTGTATTAATTGAATTCACACTGTTGTGGGCAATCCAAGTTCAACATTTCGGTGCCTCTTTATTCGTGAAACATCATATGACTCTGACGATGATTAATAATGTCTCCCCCGACACTCCCTCACAAATTTGCTTCCAATCTTCCCATCACTTTTACCCACTTTCCATGATTCACTGCTGCATTTTCTACTACCTTTTTGACTTCCTTAAGTTTCTTTCCCTTTAATTTCCTTCTTTCTAGAAAAATTAAAATTAAAGCAGCATCATATCTATCACCATTACAACGCAAAACTACCGCAGAAACAACTTAACAGAGGAAATCCATGGGGGGTTCATCTGACAACAATGTTCTTGCTGTGCTTGCCAAGAACATTGATGTTCTTGCACTGTACGTACTATACGATGCCCATCTCTCAGCTCCCACCATTTTTTTCCCCTTTCTTTTTCGTTTGATTCGAATGGGTTACCATGTACTAGAAGGCTACGTTGTTTGTAGTTTACTTGCACTTTGTCTGGGGTTTAATTTTTGCATGAAAGATGGAATAATAATGTGTGGTGTTTGTGGTGTGTTTTCAGGCCTCTGGTGTCTCTTGCTTATCCACTGTAAGTTAATTCTGGGAGTGATTCAATTCTTTGAGTGGTAAGATGTATGTTTAACGTTTGATGATACTGAGATTTTGGTTGGATGTATGTATGTGTGTGAGCAGGTATGCGTCTATTGGGGCGATAGAGACAAAGTCTCGAGCAGATGATCGGCAATGGCTGACATATTGGGTTCTGTATTCCTTGATTACACTCTTTGAGCTTACGTTTTGGAAGGCCCTTGAATGGTGATCATCATTTCACTTCTATTCTCTTACATACATGTATATATACTTACACTTTTCGACTAAATAATGTATGATATGATGATAGGGTAAATTAGTAGGGGTTCTTGGTATTTTTAGTTTAAGTCAGTCTGGACAATTTAGGTTTGTGTACTTTCTTCTAGTTATTTGTGGGTTATATTAGAAAGTAGACTTCACCCAAAACGCACATTTGAGCAATAAGCTAGCGGTGAGTTTTTCTGTGAATCAAAGAGATAAAAAGCAATCATTATTGTGTGGACCATGGTCCACACAAGTTGTGAGGACCATATTTTGTCTACAAAAATAATATACACTCAATACAAAAATAATGTACATTGTATTCAGGGGATGTACATTTTTTTTTTTTGTTTTGAGTGTACATTATTTGTATAATGTACATTCAGTACAAAAATAATGTACTTTTCGTTATGGTCCACATAACATTGTATGGACCATGACCCACACAATAATTTGCCGATAACAAGCATGTTGTGAAAAGCCCAACCAAGTTGCATGGACGGTTAGTTTGGACATAAATTGTCTATTTTGTGGGTGATGAGGGAAATTCGCAGCCATGCACTATTTAAGGTTGTGCACTGGGTAAATTTGGCATTGTTACATTGACTAATAAAAGACTACAAGGAGGTAAACTAGCTTAAGTGTTTATAGCTGACCGACTCAAATCAAGATGACCAATAAGTTGCTCCTACAAGAAATATAACTTAAAATCTTATCCGATCCATAGCTAACCGACTCAAATTAAGAAGATCGATAAGCCATTATCACACGAAGTCAAACTTAAAACCTTATTGTTATTGTTATTAAATTAATAGTCTGACCAACTTGATTGATGTTACTCCCAACATATAAATTGCCTTTTTCATGTCTTGCAAGTGGATTGATATTCATTTTATGAATGATATGATGTTTTTATTAATTGTTTAGGTTTCCTATCTGGTCCTATGCAAAGTTGGGTGCAATATGCTGGTTGGTTCTGCCTCAGTTCAACGGAGCAGCATATGTGTACGAGAATTTCATCAGACCTTTCTACAGAAACCCGCAGGTTAAAATCTGGTATGTTCCACTGAAGAAGAAGGATAATGTTTTTAGCAAGCCGGACGATGTGTTGACGGCGGCCGAGAAATATATTGAACAGAACGGACCTGAGGCGTTTGAAAGGCTCATAGCTAAGGCGGACAGAGAATCAAGAGCTAGGAGAAGTAACTACATGATATTTGATGATGATTATCGGTATTGATCGATCGAGTTTAAGATTGTTTATTTTTACTATGATATGATGTTGGAAAGTGTCGTACGTTATTATTGTGTCGATCGTGTTATATTAGGTGATTTTTAGGTTTAATATGTCTTGCATACCTTTGATTCCTAGGCATTGACGATGTATCATGAAAACGTTTGTCGTGGTGTATGTGTTTATGAAACCAATGGTTTATCTTATTTTTGCAAAGAATTGATAGCATAATTCGACTTAGAGCATCCACATCAGTGGATATTATAGAGATATTGTCAGATGAATTATTTTGGGTGGGAATAATAACAAATGTAGGGTGGGGTTATTTGTGAAAATATTTGCTCTGCAAATTCAAGGATAATGTCAGAAAAAAGAAAAAAGAAAAATAAAAAACAACACTGGCTGTGCGCACAACCAATGTCTACACGAGCATGTGCAATGCACGCGCCCGTGTAGCGCGCCTGACGCGGCAGGTTTTTATTATTATTTTTTTCAATTTTTGTTTTGTTATTTTTTTTTCTCTCCCCTCCCACATTCTCTTTCCTAATCACTCTTATATTATCTCCCAAATCTCCCCAACTAATGTAGATGCTCTTAGAATGCGTAAATAAACATTTGAAAGCTTTTTAATAAAATAGAAAGTGATGATGACATGCATGGGATTGAGAGTCTTGGTCCAAAAAATAATGAAAATCTGTTAGGCTAAAGGAAAAATGAAGCATGGAACAAAATTGCTGAAAGGGGATATCAAACTCACATTTCACTTAATAAGAAAAGCACCAACCATCCAAATTATTCAGACTCTTATATATTAGAGGGTGGGAAGCTCTATTTACGCATAGAGAATGCGCCAGAAGTCGAAGGAAAACACGTACGTGTATGATCAAGATTGAAGACTACGCGATGTCGTACATTTGTCAACTATCCGGAAGGCCTTCAACAATATATAAGGTACCATTCTCTTCCCTTAGAAATGATCCATTTGTTCACTCAATCTCCCTGGCTTGAGGTACTAACCTTTTGCTCATATATCTTGGGCAGTCATTTTGAGTCGGTATCTCGGGTATATATATATACTCTTTTGGGCCTAGTGCCCCGAACAATAATATTACTATTTTCATATCATCCATTCTGTACTTTCATACTCGATTTATGATGGACCCAGTCTTGACAAAACTATTATTGGCGCCGTTTGTGGGGAATGCTATGAAAAGCAATCGTTCCTAGTTTCTAATCGTTTTACCCATGTTCCCTTTACACAAACAAATTCGATATGCACCTAACTACTTGAGTCACAAAACAAACATTCCTAAGACCTACAGGAACGCATTAGCAGGCAAGGCGAGGGTCCGTTCGGTTCGCAAGGGTTGGTTCCCCACCTGGGGAACGAGAGAGGTCTGACTGATACTATAGACATCGGAGGAGAGGCTACTGTTGGCGGGACAAACCAAGGTGCCTCGTGGGTCGGATTTAACTTCCAACCCTTATCCCAAGAAGGTTAAAAAAAAACATTTTTACATTGAAAAAAATATTAACATATTTCTAGTTGGGTTTACGAGCTAAACAAGCTGTTAAAAAAAAAAAAAAAAAAAAAAGGACACGGAGCCATGAATGACCCGTTGCACTTTCCCGACCCCATGGCGTAAAAGACAACCCAAGGTCATATCACATGGACTTTATGTCCAATCACCCACCCCGTCATGATGTCAGAATAGTCCACAAACTTAGGGCATCCCCATTAAGGGGGTTGTGCACAGGTTTTGAGGGAAAAAGGTGTGAAGTGGAGGAGAGAGGAGAGAGAGGGGAGAGCTGGTTGCAGGAGGTTGGGGATTTTGTCCCCTTGTGTGGGTCCCACAAAGAAAAGAAGCAAGAAGAGAAGGGGAGAGTGGGCTGCACATTCGCGCCCAGTCGGGTGCTTTTCAGGTTCTTTTTATTATTTTTTTCTTTTTTCTTTTACTGATATTGTGCCTTTTGTTTTTTTTTTTTTGTTTTTTTTTTTTGGTTTTTTAAAACATCCTTCTCTCATTTTTTCTTTCCTAATCACACCTACAAAAACTCTTAAAATATCACACCAAAATTCCCACTATTGAGAATGCCCTTAACACTGCCGACCTGAGTGACCAATTCAAAGGGAACATGTGTAAGCTATGTCGAGATACCGACAATTGTCTTATTAGCGCTTATAAATACCTCATGCATCACTCTTGCATGGGGAAGGAGAAAACTTGAATGCATCACTTCTGCATTTAAGAATATACGCTTTAGAACTTAGAACTTGATAGTGTATATTCTTTTCTATGGAGAATAAAAGAATATACACTATCAAGTTCTAAGTTCAAATTGTTGAAAAAATAGCATTAAAAAAGCATTTTAAGTGGCTATTTTGTGGTACAATTATCAGTGGAGTTCACTTTCAATTTGGACGGGTCAAGTGGATTCGGGTTCTTCGTAGTGAGACGAAGAGATTGATATATTGTACGCTCAAAATGGATAATGGGTGAATGAGATATTGAAGTAGACCCATTGAGTTGGAAAAATGAAGGGAAAAAGTGAGCTTTTGTCCCACATTGGTTTGGGAAGAGGAATTGCCCCACTATTTATACAAGAGTCTTTTAAAGGCTTATTGAATGGGGCTTGATTTAAGCCTAAGCTCGTGTTCAACTTTCGGTATCTGTTAACTCGTGGTCGCAAATAAGGTTTTAAGGAAAAAGGTACTGGGTCCGTTATATATATATATCTAATACTATTTTATATATTTTCGTGTGTATATATAAATATTATTTTGGGATATTAAATCGACCTTTGGTTCATTATTTCCAACACAAATTTCTATGTGAGTTTGTTTATTGGTCTTGTTTTTATTTTATTTTATTATTTTTTTAAAAGCAACCATCAACGACATATATTAAAGATAACCAACAATAGCGTCAGGTAGAATAAAATCCCAATACAATGCAGTAGACTGAGCAAATGCTAAAGAAGCAAGTGTATGAGCTATTAAATTAGCTGATCTAGGAACAAACTTAATTGAGCAATGTGCAAAAGATGTAACAACGGATCTGCACTCATCAATTGCGAAGCCAGTGTAGGAATGGATGGATCGGAGCCTGTGGGTGCAGATAAATAATGCTGAAGAGTGGAAAAATTTGTGCGGAGCTCCAACACGTGTTCTCCACAACCCCTTAGCCAGGATAACCGCCTCCTTGCATGCTAGAGCCTCGGCCATCAAAGGGGAGAAGCAATGTGGCAACCGGCTGTTGAAGGTCGCAACGAAAGTACCATCGCTGTCGAGGAGTACACCACCTGTTGTGGCACAGTTCGTGGTCAGGTGATAGCCAGCGCCAAACGAACAGCATCGCATGGTAGCAGCCGGCTGGTCCGCGGAAGGCAGAGAGGTTGTGTTCGACTGGGCACTGGACCAAGACTGCACAGCAGCGGCGGATGCCATAATCAATTTCCTCGGCCTCGGTAGACAGAACTCCCACACGGCCCCATTGCGGGCTCTCCAAATGTTGTACAAAATAGCAGCTGCGAAAATCATTTGGTTAGAGAGTAGAGTATTCAAGATTACTCTAAACCAAGTGTGGAAAACATTTGTTATGATATTGGCGATTGGAAGATTGGATTCTTTCCAAACGAAGCTAGCAAAACCGCACGACACCAAGGCATGCAAGGTGTCCTCATGATCGATCCCACACATGGCACACACATGATCAACCTCCACTCTCATTAAAAGCAAGTTCTTAGTGGTGGGGAGGATATCACTCAAAGTTCTCCATAGAAAGGTCTTCCATTTTGGGGGAATTTTTAGGCTTCACAACGAAGACCATCTATCAAAAGAACCCATGCTATCAACAAAATTTCCAACAATGGTTTTGTAGCCACTTTTGACCGAATAGCAACCTTTGGGATCACCATGCCAGTACCAAGAATCCTCATATTCCGGTGAAATAGGAATTTTCAAAATTCGAGCAACATTTTCAGGCACAAAAATGTCAGTCATGATAGAATAATCCCATGAACTCGTATCCTGATCGATCAAACCAACCACAGAAGAGCCATCTAGTTGTGGAGGCATCCCTGTCTGTACCAAAGGGTCGTTGTCATCCTGGAGCCAAGGATGCCCCCAAATAAGTGTCGAATTTTCATTCTCAATTCTGCACCTAACTCCGCTATAGATTAGCCCATGAGTAGCCATAATGCTACGCCAACAAAAACTGGGTTATTTCCTAAACATGCTTCAAAGAATGATCATTTAGGAAAATATCTAGCTTTATATACACGTGCCACCAACGAGTCAGGTTTGGTAAGGAAATGCCAAGCTTATTTCCCTAGCATAGCCAGATTAAACGCACGAAGCTCCTTAAAACCCAGCCCCCTAAACTTCTTAGGCACACATAGCCTATCCCAAGCCTTCCAATGTATACCACAATCATTTCCTGTGCCCCACCAATAACGATTCATAGTACGCTCAATAGATGTGCAAACAGACACAACAAGAAAACACTCATTGAAAATCTAGACATAGTACGCTTTTCAACAGGATTTTCTTACTTGCCTGCAATAGGAGCTTCTTGTTCCACGAACCAATCCTCTATCTAATTTTATCCTCAATATAGGCAAAAACAGCCCTCTTATTTCTTCCCAAAAAGGAAGGGAGAACCAAATACCTTCCAAAGTTAGGAGCCATAGCCACCCCCAAAACCTGCGCCACATCCTCCCTATCCACCTCTCGAGTGTTCTTGCTGAAACAAATACTGGATTTGTGATAATTCACCCCCTATCCAGACAAGCTCTCATACACAGATAAACATCGATTGACCTCCAAAGCTTCTTGAACATTAGCCTTAAAGAAAAGCAGATTCAGCGAAAAATAAGTGAGAAATAGGGGGCGCCTCTAGCCACTCTACAACCATGAATGAGACCATTGCTCTGGGCTTGCTGCAATAGTAACGATAGCCCCTCTGCACAGAGGATAAATAGGTAAGGGGATAAAGGATTTCCCTGCCGTAACCCCCGAGTAGGAATCACAAATCTGGTACGTGAGCCATAACCAGGAAACTATAAGAAACAGTAGTCACACAATGCATCATTAATTCCACCCACCTATCATCCAAACCCAGAGATACAAGCATCCTACGTAGAAATGACCACTCCGTACGATCATAAGCCTTAGCCATGTCCAGGTTTATTGGTCTTGTTCGTTTGAATTAGTTAGTTATGGACAACCTGACTGGTTTACTTTCTTGTAGTCCTATAGAATCACAAGGCGTGTTTACTCAGAGTTCACATTTAGTAACATTACGGGCTTATTGTAAAGAAATGTTCATTTTTAGTATGTTGAATATTTATTTTAATGCATTATATATTCATTATTAGGTAGTACACTAAAAATAAATTTGTAATACACTAAAAATAAACATCCAACATACTAAAAATGAACATATATGATAGTGGTATATCTTACAATATGAACTATGGTCTATAGTGTAATGATTGCGGGAAATTGGGCTCGACCTTTCATGCTCTAAAAGGACAGCTCAAAGTTCGGCCCAATAAATACAAAACACTAGGCCTAAATCAAGCCTGTTAAATTTGGGCTTAAAAAAGCAAGTATTTAAAGGACGCTGAAACTCCGTTCTTCAGCTGAAACCCTAGCCTTCCCAGCAGCAATTGTTCTCTGCATTTCTGCAGATCGCGGCAGGTGAACATGGTGCACGTCTCCTTTTACCGCAACTGTGAGTTTCTTCGCTCTGCGAACTCTCTTTCTTTCTATATGCACACTTAAATCTCTATCTATATCGTTGTACTTGGCTCAGTAGTTTTAAATGATTTTATGTTCCGCTGCAAATATTGGATTTTCAGATCACATTCCTTAAGTTTTTGATGTTTTGAACCACTCGCATGCTAAAATTGGGCGTCTGTAAGTGTTTATAGCATGAATTTATGTGCATTTGACTATTATCTAAGCCAGCATAAGTTCATTCTGCAAGTTTACTTTTCGTGTTCATGAAAGTCTAAAGTAACCAGAAGAAATGTATTGCTTGTGTGAATGCTTTTGAAAGGTGTTGATGATCTGTTTTAAGCTCAGTACCTGCCAAATGCTGAACATTAATTGCAACATTGTACTGCAATCCATTTGTTTTCAGGTAGTTAATAGGTGAAATCCTGGAAAATTTACTAGTTTAATCAAACAATATATCGTGTGTGGATTTAGTGTCAATGCAACAATCACTGCTAGCAAAGTCATTACCTAGATGAGCTAATTCTATGGTTTTTAACAAGTAATAAAATTTTGAGTTTTATGAATGTAAATTAAGCAATATCATGAAACAATTCAGGATTATAATTACAGAAATTGACAACCAATGAACAAATTGATTAGTCGTGCACTACTAAGACTGAAAATGCAATTTTCCGTTGCTAGTTAGTTCTTTCCTACAAAAAAAAACTAAAAAAGGGAGTAAAATCACTTGAAAATAAACCTAAACAGTACTCACACGTCCAAACTTAAGATCAAAGGGCTTCTAGATGTAGATAAATATTTGCCCTATCAATATTATGGATGTGTTTTCATATGATAATCAGTTAGTAGAAATTTAACAATGTTGATGTAGTTTGATTGTAAACTATATTAATATTATTATTTGTATGATATGGATTATAGATGGGAAAACATTCAAAAAGCCTCGACGTCCATATGAGAAGGAGCGTTTGGATGCTGAGCTGAAGCTTGTTGGTGAATATGGGCTTAGGTGCAAGAGGGAGCTTTGGAGAGTTCAGTATGCTTTGAGCCGTATCAGGAATAATGCAAGAATGCTTCTGACTCTTGATGAGAAGGATCCACGCCGTATTTTTGAGGGTGATGCCCTCCTTAGGAGAATGAACAGGTATGGGTTGCTGGACGAGAGCCAGAACAAGCTCGATTATGTCCTTGCTCTCACTGTGGAAAATTTCCTTGAGCGCCGTCTCCAAACTCTAGTATTCAAGGCTGGTATGGCAAAGTCTATCCATCATGCAAGAGTTCTCATTAGGCAAAGGCACATCAGGTATAAATGACTTTCTATTTGATCTTGTTTTCTGCATGGGCAATTTTATTTGTATTTTAATGAAACGGAAAAATTCACATTTGATGATACTCCAAGAACAAAGGAAAAATTCACTATCATTAAAACCATTTGTTCTTGTTATACAGATTCGAAGAGTTGCGTTATGAATCTTATATGATTTAACTTCATTATTTTACCTACAAAGGCTATTTCACAATTTGATCATTTTAAATATTGAATTTCTTACACATGGGATAAGACCAGGTCTACTTATGATTGTAAGACACTGGGAGGATTTATTATGTCCAGCCAATCTTATCTAGGATTGGTATTTGTTAAATTGCATCTTTGTTCTTTGTTTTGGATATTATTCATCTCAGTGATTGCGTTCTTGGCGGCAATGTTATAAGATACCTGCTGAACATTTTATATATGTTTTTGGCCCTTCAGGGTTGGAAGACAGGTGGTGAATGTTCCATCCTTCATGGTCAGACTGGACTCCCAGAAGCACATCGATTTCTCGCTCACCAGTCCATTTGGCGGTGGTCGCCCTGGCAGAGTGAAGCGAAAGAACCAGAAGGCTGCAGCTAAGAAGGCAGCGGGTGGTGATGGAGACGAAGAAGATGAAGAGTGAGCGCAATTTCTGTCTAGGCTTCTATGCCTGTACTGGAAAAACTTTGACTGTAATTTTGCAGTTTCTCTTGAGGGATATAGTTAAGGTTCATTTTGCAAGATATTTTCAAGATGCATTTTTCTTTTTTTCTTTCTAAATCTTGTGTTGTAGCAATATCTTTGAATGACTTCTGACTGCTTGTTTGAATAGAGTAATCTCTTTTGGTTTTGTGTGGATTGTTAACTCTGTCAACCAAAATAGTTAACCGATAAAATACGGACCAAAATTGTCATTTTCTCTAATTGAAATTTGTAATTTATCAATGATTTATTTATTTATTTATTAGGAGTTTGGCAGTTTGTGGTCATGACATATACCATAAGTCTATAATTGTATGCTATAACCTACAAAAATATTTGATTTCTAGATCTTATCCTGAATATAGAATATCTAGTAAGAAGGTGAAAAATACGAAATATAGTGGGGGCATTAGATGCTCCGTGTGAATTTCTTGTATTCTTTTTCCCCATCGAATTTTGCATATTTCTTAAAAAAAACAAAAATCTTTTATACAACCTAAAAATATTATTCTGTTCCGAAAAGTGTGACTGAGTGAGTAGAATATAATTCTCATACTAGAACGTCGAGTTTGATTTTTGTCAATACCTTTATAATCGAACCTATTGCACATGATCTTTGGGTTTATCCATGTACGGACATCTTTGAGTAGTGAAAAAAAAAAATTATTATTCTGCAAATAAATTAAAGATTGGGCAAATGTCGTTCAAAAAAAAAAAATTAAAGATTGGGCAAATGAAATTCAAAAAAGTTAGGTATCAAATTGACAATTTTATTACGGAATATTCTTTTCCAAGGTGGATGAAATGGTGTCTCAAGACGAGACAAAAATGCCCATTACTATCTTTTTATATACCACTCTTTCTTTCTTCCTTTCTTGATTTTCTCTTTCTTCCATGGATGTAACATTCTAGCTACTTTCATGGTTGTATTCTCTCTTTTGAATTGTATTTTGTGACAATGTTGTGACTTGTGACAAGAGAATCTAAATGTGACAGTTATATATATATATATATATATATATATATATATATATATATATGTATGTATGTATGTATGTATGTATGTATGTAAGAAAATTGTATTGTCATATACATTTGTTATTTAGCTAACTCAAATGGTGTTGATTCATTTCGTTAGGTGGAGAGGCCAATTTGACAACTAGAGAAAAATTGGCAAATCACATTTGAGAATGAGAAATAATTCAGTGATAAAATGTGCACTTTTTTTTTTCTAGAAGATAAAATTGACATATACCATTAAACGAATATAACATGTGACTCTGTGAGTCTATGAGAGTATGTATGAATGAGATGACATAGGTCTCTTATTACCTAATTTTTCTTGAGGTTTTATATTGCACGAACACGATTATTCTTAGTATATATATATGGTTGAGTTTTAATTGTCTAGATGAAAAAACCTTTCATCGGACCAAAGAAAAACATTAAATAAATATATTAATTCTTTATTCATGCTAAACGAGTAATTCAAACATCCTTATTATTTAATAAGTAATATTACACGTACTCCTAGTTTCTACTTTATTTTTTACTCATACTTACGTAGCATGTTCTGATTCAATCATAAAAGCGCATCTTTCTCTTCTACAATAAAATCACGATATATGACATAAATTTTATTCCATGAGAGTCATATATAATTTGTCATTATTTAATTTTGATTTATGGGAAAACTAAACCCACAACCATAACCTGCAAATAACCACAAGAAAAAAAAAGTCAGTTTAGATTGCTTATAACTAACCAACTCAAATCAAGAACGTCAATAGACAACTTCACAAAGAGTTGGATTTAAAATCTTATAATTAATAAATTAACTGTCTAAAAAAAAAACTAATTTGGCATAAATTGTCTCCTTCATTATTTAATTTCAACATATAATATGGTCTCGTATATCATTATAAAACCTGGAATACATATAGCCTTGAAACCCTAGAAAAGCAAAATCCGTACAGTTGCGGGTGGGGCACGTCCCCTTTGGGTTCCAAGGTTCGTCACACTTCTCAATCGTCGCATTTTTGGTTGGTTCAAAATTTGTATATATCTTTGTGGGTGGCTATAAAGTTCCTAAATGTCAATATCAAATTGCCTAATTGAAAAAGAATTTACTTAATTTTGGGATTTTAGTATTGATTTTCTGACTCATACCTTATGCTATTCTTTCTTGACTTTTCCCCCTATAAGTTTTAACTAAAAATAGCAATGACAAAACCCCAATACAAACCCTTGGCCTAACTCTATTATCCTTGAGTAAAATCAACACCATTAAGGTAGCCAAGTGGGATTGGTTGAGTTGGTAAGAATCAAGAGTGTGTGTTATTTTTTTTTTTTTTTTTTAAATTTTGTTAAGTGATCAGCGAATCGCGTGTTCATATTTTTATTAGGGTAGTTGTTTTTTGTTAGATTTTAAGGAGTGGTATGTCACTTCTGTTTCTTTTGTTTTGAATGATTTGTATTGCTATATTTATAGTTTAATTGATTAGAGTTTTATTATTTTTATTTTAAAAAATAATTAACGCTATATATCAAATTAAACTATGTAGTACATACACACAAGAAACATGAACCAACAACTTAATTAGAGACAAGTTTTCTTTTAGGAAATGATTTCTTTTCCCTCAATTAGACTCTTGAAATTAAGCATTTTTCAATTAGATCCCTAATATATATATATATATATATATATATATATCCTTCTAAAGATATGAGTTTAATTATATACATAAATCATTTTGAAACGTTGTAAAGAGTTTTTTTTTTGAAAATTTTTGGAGCATAATAACTCCCCGCTCGTCTTTGAGAGTTTCAATTCAATGCAATATTTTACGCACTTAGTGTCACTTTTTTTTAGTGTTAAATTGCATATATATATATATATATATATATATATATATATTGTGCATGATAAGATTACACATCACAAAATGCAATATTCGTGTGGTTTGTCTCAACAAAGTTGTCCTTTTGGTCATGACTTGGAATTGCCATATGGCTTGTTATGAAACGTCTCTTATCTTGTACACAACATTATTGAGGCATATTTATTGCAGCTTAGAACAATAATGTTGTCCATTCATATTATCCCATCCTCTATTCAATTCCCTTGAAAAAGAAAGCCAAACTCTTGCTCCACCACACCTTTCACTTTCATGCAATCATAAAATTTGAAAGGAGAAATCACTACTTTTAATCGATGATTTGTGACCGTAATATAAATTTAAGAAAAGTTTTAAAGTGTTGGCCAGTATGAGTGTTGTCTTATTCTTAGTATAAACATTGTTCCCAAATTATACTTAGTACAAACATGCAAGTGTAACGGGTTGTATTGGTGTCAATATTACATTGCCAAGTTCCTTGCCAAGGAAGTTTAATTTTAACGCACGACGGCATAAGAGAGACCTGAAGTGGTCGATCGAGCAATCTCAGACTCTCAGAGAAAGCTTCAAATTATCTTTAATGATGACAATATATATGGGAATGCCTCAAACCTAGTAGGGTTTTAAGGGGCGGCTATTCGTAAGCTAATGAGTGTTTTCGGGGTCTCTCCTTCCCTTCGATAAAAAAAAATATTATAATACCGTACTCAAGTGCTACACCTATGTGGTTGTATCAAGTACAACATGAAACCATACCATACCCACACCAATGTCGTGTTATATTTGGTACAAATATACAAGTGTAACGGATTGTATCGAATTGGGATTATCAACTCAGGTGTCCAGTACACCCACTATGCATGCGCCTGCATGGTTGTACTAGGTACAACAATCCTTGTGTGGTTATACTAGGTACAACAAAGAATCGAGACCGTTCAACACCATAAAAGTTTCCATAAATTTAATCTCTCAATTATTTGCACTATAAATTTAGTTTTTAGATTCTTATTAGCAAAGCAGATAGTTGATTAGATCACTACCTATAATTTTCTTAATCTTAGCACCATATACTAAATGGATACTAAATATGTCGCTTCACTAAGAATCTAGAAACTAAATTTATTCAGTTGTATACAAACTTGTCTTGTCTATTTAAGCTAGTATAGTGTTACTATATATACATCTCCTAGTTGTTGAAGCATCAACTTTTGTGTGTGTGAATATATTTGAATGGAAATATTCTTTTTTTTTTTTTTGCACACTTTATTGGTTGGCACTATCAACTTTAACTCAAATTAGTTCACAGAGTTCAAAGTCACATCATCTTATCATGTTTCTAATATAAATAAATAAATAAATTAGATAATGCAAATAAATAGATAATGCTCTCTTTTTTTTTTCTTTTTTTTCTTTTTTGTGCGCGCGCGTGTAAAATAATACAAGTAATTTTAAAATTTTTTAATTAAAACTGTTCATCTAAACTTTTTCATAACTAATTTTAGAATATACAAATTCTAAAGGAAAATTAAATTTATTTGCTAAAAATTTGTTAATAATCACTATCTAAAATTTATAACTATATATTTAAGTTACCAATGGATTTTTGTGAGTAAATCATTAAATTCTATAAATATTTAATTCATAGTTAAATTTGTAGATATTTTACTAATTTTATGTAGTGATTATTATTTTTAAGTTTAGCCAAAAAATATAATAATTTAATTAACAACTCATGATAGACAAGGACTGGGAGTGTAAGAGGTGGCACAACGTCGACGGGGCAATAGAATGCGGCGGACAACACTTTCCTACGTCGCCGGGGACCACGCGCCACCGTGAAGTGACCCATAATGATACCTTTTCCAAATTGTATCCATCCTCTGTAATTCTATTCGCCCGACAAACTTTAATTTCTATACGAAAATGATTTTGTGGACCCGGATTCAAATATTCACTATTCCAAGCCCTAAGCACCCCCCACACCCCGGCTCAACAAAGCATTTGGGAGGATGTAAATCATGGTGACTCAATCGAACATGAACCATAGAGGCTAGACCGGTGCTCACTGCGCACAAGGAGTCCCCGGTGAGACTCGATCCCTGGTCATTATTTCAAAGTTTCACCTCTATGACCAGTTTGAGCTACCCATGCGGGCCAGATTCAAATATTCACAATTTACTTAGTGCATTTACAAATAATTAATAGTGTGCATACACCAATACACTATTATAAATCTTGAATGCACGATCAGATATAAGTGAATGCATTATCAAATATTTTCAAATGTACTGTCATAATTACATAAATGCCACAACAATTTTTCTTAATTTTCAGTTCTTGATTATCTTAAATGGACGGATGAAATTAATTTGAACATTTCACGGGACTACTAATTCTCATATGATCCTTTCTCTCTCTCTCTCTCTACACATATGACATATATATATATATATATATATATATATATATATATATATATATATATATAGAGAGAGAGAGAGAGAGAGAGAGAGAGAGAGAGAGATCAGGTGCAAATATAGTTTTTCGTGCGGTTGTGCGGTTAACACAAAAAGACGCACCTTAAGCATTAAAATGACGCACTTTAAATACACAAATCACGCACCTTAAGCACACAAACAAAGCACCTTAAGAACACAAACCACGTACCTAAAGTTTTAAAATGGCGCACTTTAAATACACAAACCACACACACCTTAAGCACACAAACAAAGCACTTTAAGAAGACAAACCACACATCTAAAGTTTTAAAATGGCGCACGTTAAGCATACAAATCGCGCACCTTAAGGAAAACCACGCACCTAAAGCTTTAGGCAGACACATCTTAAGTTTCCACAACTGACACACCTTAAGTACACAAACCACGCACCTAAAGCTTTAGATCGACGCACTTAAGTTTTCCACACCTGACGCACCATAAGCCACACAGTACAAAAACCACTCACCTTAAGCACAAAAATCACGCACCTTAAATTTGACCTAGATGAAAAAAGATCAAATTGTCACCGCGCGTTTTTTTAATCACTGTTAATTAAGTCACACAGTACAAAAACCACTCACCTTAAGCACAAAAATCACGCACCTTAAATTTGACTAGCAAAAAGACCAAATTGTCACTGTGCGTTTTTTTAATCACTGTTAATTCTAAACGTGCATAAATTTTATTTTTTATTTTTTATTTCAAAGGAACGGCAATATCCAAATATACAATCTAAGTCTAAACTAAGGCTCAAACCCTAAACTTCGTACATAAAGGAGCAACTAAATACCAATAGACCACAAAGTCCTTGGTGACTACTCACGCATAATTTACTTGAGTATTATAAAACTTCATGGTTTTAGAGCCATTACACCAAATTACATGTACATATACAAAAGAAAAATAGTGGAGTTGCGTGTCTTAACTCTTAACTTAGTGGAATATGGTCTATAATTTTCACTAATTATGTTTCCATGTAAGAGTTGTCACTGTCATTTATTTACATTCTTGCCTTACTATTACATTTACTCGGTTCATGTTGAGTTTGAAGCAAAAAATCATCACAAATATATAATATCAAGTATAATCTTATACAACTTATTTCAAATATATTAACTATACTTTGAAAGAAATATTATCAAATATATTGATTTTGAAATCTCTTATGAAAATTTTTAACCCTATATATAACACTGATCGAAATACAATGTCCTTGGCAATATAATATTTAAACAATTCTATTATACTTTTAGTTAATTCAATATATGATGTTATGCCTATTACAAATAATGTTGAGCATATAACTATTAATGTGCATGCAATCCAACTATAAGCTTAGCTTTTTAGTTGAGATGGAGCACATGCTTCAATTTGGTAAATCATTAATGTGCAATCCAACTATCAACTTAGGCGTTTAGTTGAGGTGAAACACATGCTTCAATTAATAAAACCAAATTAAAAAGTAAAAAAAAAAATTCATTTTCCAAATTAAAACAAAGACAAGATTAAACAATACGGAGTAATTATTTACAAATAATAGTTTCTTTAATTTTGTACTTATATATATAGGATCAAATGAGAATCATTTCAAACGAGTTTGGTTGACATGAGTGGTCGTGCACTCTCATTCCTTGAAAGGGGTTCAGAATTTGAACCCCCTCTCGTATGGAAAACCCAATAGAACTAGCACTTTCTCCCTTAATTGGGCCGGCCCGGTCCGAATGAATATTAGTTTGAGTATGGTACAAGCTTAAAGGTGTCTCCTACAGTTACGGTTTGATACAGGCCATTCGTTTTTAGGTATTGAAGCCCTTGTATTTGAGCGTGCATTCTGGGTGGTACGATTGTGCATTCAGTTGTGTTAGTTGTGCAATCCGTTGTTGTGGGTTGTGCAACGCATTTCGATTTCATTTGTTTGCCCGTGTCTATATGATTTTCTGGCGATACTGTATTTGATCAGAACTTTGATCGAGTGTGAGTGTTTGTAGTGGTTTATTGTAGGTTTGAGTTTCTATGATGGCAAGTTGCATGGGGTTTCCTTGTGTGGGTTGGTTATTGGACGCATCATTTACTAATTTGCCCATATTAGAGTATTTAGTTGTGCACGTCCGGTGCTCCTCAATTAACGTGAAACAATTGTATTTTTCTTTTCAAATTTGACCATTAATCATTTAAAATCTATGGTCTTGATTAGTTCACAATTCTCACATGGAGTTTGATTCTCACAGGAGACATCCCCTCTATATATATATATATATATATATATATATATATATATATATATATATATATGAAAAATAATTTGATCCGTCCATCTACAATAATCAATTGTTAGAAAATATGAAAAAAAAAAATACATGTCAATGTTATAAATATTATATACTTTAAAAGTTCATAATATTTATGAAGTGTGTGTGTGTGTGAAGTATACGGAGTATATGTTTATGTTCAGATGAAAACTTACCGTGTGAACTTGTGCATACCCTTGCTGTTGAATTATCCAACGTCCTAGAACATGATGTATGAAAAAAGTCAACCCAGGACGAGGTGCACAACGTGCATGCATCGTGTTATAGATAACATGCACCGTCCACTAATATAAATAAATGGCTCGGATTGATTCTTAAGTTCACATGTTAATATAGGTTCTCATATGAACATATATATATAGTCCCAACATGTTCATCTCTTAAAGAGTATTGATGAAAAGTGTCTTTTGGCAATATATAATAGATAATGTGGTTAAATTAGAACATCTAAAATCATCTTCCAATTTTTCCTTTTCATCCCTCCATCTTTCTCTTTTTATACTTTCCTCCACAAACATTTTTTTTTTCCACCCTACACCTAACCCATATAAAAAACTACATGAAAAGTTGAGAGTGTAGCAAAGAATAGTAGTTAGCGGATTCATCTTCAAGCTCCCACAACCCATCACTCAAAGAGAACGCCGGCAAATCCGCGCCGCCGCCGCCGTCGGTCGTTCCATTCCCCCCGCCGCCGTCCATCCCACTGCCGGCGGGAATGCCAAGCTCGTCATCAGACGCCTCAAGAAGGTGTCTTATGACGCTAAATCTGTCGCCATTTTCATCCTCCTTGGAGCTCGCAGTAGTCAGGCCAGCAGGCGGCGGCTCAGCTTCTCCGGCCGTCGCCGGAGAGCAGAGTTCCTGCTGGAGGGCGGTGAGAATGGCGGACAAATCTTGAACTGGCTTATTGTCGTCATCTTCTTCTTCCTCCTCCTCGAGAATGGACATGAGATGATTATACGAGTATTTATGGCGCTTAGAAGCTTCCTCTTCTTCTTCAATGGCTTCCCCTCGTTGGCGCTTAGGTTGTGTTTGGGTATTGTCCGCCATGGTTGTAAAGAAAGAGAGCTTTTCACGGGAGGAGTAGAGAGAAAGAGGAGAAATATAATGGGATGAAGAAAGAGAGGAGGGTAAGAATGGGTATATATAGAAGGAGTAGAAGAAGTGGGGGCCCGGTCAAAATAAAGAAAGACAAAAAAGTAAGAATTTTAAATTCATTTTTTTTCAAGATGATAAGAGAAACCCACAGTCACGGAATATAATTGTAGTTGCATTAGCTGTTAAAACTACCTAGTGTCACAAAATTTCGGCCTAGGCACCAATTAATGGGAGCTTATGCACCGTACTAAGCGTTGGCCGGTCGCCTAGCGTGTCACCATAATCGGTGGTCTAAGCAGCTAGCCGATTAGGCGACCTCCTAAGTGCCGACTAGGCCTCCTATGCACCGACTAGGTCGCTCAATCGGCTGATTAGCTATTGTTTCCCTTCTTTTTTAAATGGGTTATTTCACTCAAAACGATTTCGTTTTGAACAAAATAACCTAAATTGTTCAAACTTGAGATGTTTTTTAGATTAATATTTAATATTTTAGTATTAACTATTAAAGTATTAAATAGTTTATATTATCAAGTCTTAAAAAATTTAAACAAATTTTTTAAAAATACATAGGTGCTTAGGAGCTGTACCCTAACAGGGCGTTTGGTTGGAGGGAATTTAAATTATATTCCCACCTAATTCCAAACGCCACTAAATTCCTTAATTAGTTTGGTGGGAAGGAATTGCAATTCCCTCATTTTCATTGAATTAAAATCCCATGCTCCCATTGAGATTTTAATTCCACAGATTTTAGGAAGAAAAAAAATAAAGATAATGATGAGACAAAATTACCCCTCCCTTTTTAACTTGACACTGACAATGACAATGGGCATTTTGAATTTTATACTACTTATTTCCTTTCAATTCTCATGTATACCAAACATTGAAATTGAAACTCAAAGTAATTTTATTCATGTAAACCAAACACTGAAATTTAAATTTCCATTTTATTCCCAGTAAATTCATCTCCCGTAAAATTGCAATTCCTTTCTCACGTAATTCCCTCCCTCTAACTAAACGCCCTGTAAATTGTTAGGTTAATAAGTTTATCGTTTCATTTAATAAATAATTAATCGTATCTATAGTATTGCCACAACCAACCTTCTAGTGGGGGCTAGCAAGCGGATCAGTTTTAAGGAAAATGTGCTCACATATCTAAACAAATCAATTTTAAAGAAAGTGTGTTTCACATATTTTGGATTAACCATATTACCATTTTAATACATTTTTAATTTTGAATTTGTGAAAATTAAATTTCTACGGTAAACAATAATGAAATAAACTTGTAACGAATATTAATTTTTCTTAAATCTATTACGTGTATAATTATATAAAGTTTTGTACTCCATGGTCCATACAATAATATTTGATTTTTTTTTGTTGTTGAATACCTTAGAAGATGTACGTAACAAAACTCTAGCCAAACAACGTGATAAACCATCTATAAGGTTGGTATGCGGACAACAAAATTTTAACTAACTAATACGCCAATAAGTTTTAATATACTCATAATAAAAATTCATAACTTGTAGCTAATTGGATTATTAATAATGGCATTGTGATCTAGTGACATGAAGTGATGACTTTCTCAAATGAGTTGGGAGGTCATGGATTCGATCCCCATTGAGATGGTATTATTGACTTTTTGTGTTTCAGTAGATTGAGAAAGTAATTATAAACATATATTTACATTATAACAAAATCAGTAGTACTAAAAAAAAAAGGAATTACACATCAATAACATATAGTATTAGGGATTACAACCAATGATGAAACATTGTCTCTGTTTTTTTTAATACATTTTAACAAGGAATAAAACATTTCCTATAGAATAACATGAGGTAATATAATGAAGTCAAATGTTTTTTTTTTTTATATATTAAAAAACAAAAAGTGTTGCCCTGCACATCACTATTACGTGATTGATTTACAGTAACCGTGATCGTTTCTTTTCACTAAAAGAAACGGTGCCGTTTGGACCATTCTAGTCATTGAAAAATATATTAGAGAGAAGCAAAATATGAATTTATAATGCTAATTAACGCAGATGCATTATGACCAAATTTGTTCATAGAGATTGGTCTTACCAGTATTTTCATGTTGGTTTTAATTTTAAACTTACTTTAGGTCAGTCCAAATGAATGACAAGCTTAACATACGACATTTAAAAAGTAATATATGAACTATCCATATTTAAAACCATATTGTACTTGAATAAAGTTGAAACATGGTCAAAAAAAAAAAAAGAATAAAGTTGAAACATCGTACATCTTCAAATTAATAATAATATTTATTTAAAAAAAATAATAATACAAGACAGTAAAACATCGTACTAAATCAGGTGATTCATGACAGTACAATTTAGTAACATGTTGGTTAAACATTAAAATTGTATTATGGGATTTTGCCAATATTCTCGGTTGAATTTATCGTACATAATTTCTTTTAGTGTGATTTATTGATTTTTTATGTAATTTATAAAGTATTAAAGTATGATTTGTCTAGTATACACTCTTAAATAGTGATTGTGAGCTTTTCGTGTCATTAAAAAAAAAAAAAAATGTATTAGGGGGAACAATGAATTGCATGCCGACAGCTGAACTACCATTTAGGTCATGATTTAGGACTTTGAGGTGAGAACAACATTTTTTTTCTGAAAACAACATATATTAATGTGAGTCCATGTTGGCATTGGACTATGTATTGTCATTAATTGATTAAAAAATTTATAACCAGACAATAAACGTTGTGTTCTAAAAATAGAAAATAATATATATTCGATCTTATAAAATACAAATAATATATCTCTGTTATGCCCCATTTCCCCAAAATAAGTAATCTTGTGGATAATTATATTATCACATCAAAAAATTATGATGAGTTTGATTTTATTAACATTATCTCAGTCGAATTGGTTGATTGCGTGAATATCCCTTCCAACCATATTTGTTCTCCTGCGAGATATCATGAGTAGACCTTAACAATAGAAAGCTTTTAAACTTTAAACCTTCAGCGTAACAACACAAGTACCAACCACCAAAGTTACTCAAGATATCATGTACAAAAAGGTAGGATGCTTTATTTATCCATGTGAAGATCGCTAGGATCCAAGTAGTGGGAGACACATGTATGACCAGGGACGGAGCTAAAGGGGGCAGCTGTCCCCCCTCCCCCACCCCTTATATAACTTTTGTATGTATATATGTATATATATAGTACCAGTTTTAGTATTAGTATAAAAAAAACTGTTGAATGTTACCAAGAAATGAATTAGATTAGTTGGCAAATTACAAGTTTGGCTATATAATAAAGGTTAAGGGTTTGAATCCTTTGGCATCAATAATATAGTTTTACAGTTTTTTTTTGACTCCTTACCTATGGAGCTTTTTTTTAATATTTAATAATCACACACACACACACACACACACACACACATATATATATAACATTCTTTTATTCTTTTATATTAATAATGAGATGTGTAATTTATAATGTGTTTTCTATTCAAATTATTTTATCAAATTAATTATGTTTCATATTTTGTTATGAATATTTTTATAAAGTTTTGATGTGTTTTATTTTTTGCCCATATCCAACAATATTTACAACTATATTTCTTAGGTAATATATTTATTTTTTAAAAATTATCTCTTTTGTTTTAATGTTTCGCCTTTACTGAAAAAAAATTTCTGAATCCGTCACTGTGAATGGCAAGATTGAAGAAATTTCTGAATCTGTCCATGTGTGTGGCCAAGATTAAAAGCCCTCTACACTATAAATAGGCACCCTTATTCCCTCCTTAAGACATCACCCCTTGGTTCACTTAATCCCCATTGGTCCAATGGCTTGAAGACTTAACCTTTAGCTCATATACCAGGGTTCGATAGTTCATTCCTTAGAGTTATAGTATTTATTATTTATGTATTCTTTGGGCCGTCGTTTTGGGGTCAATATCTCGGGTTTTGTCGTACTCTTTTGGCCTAGCTAGCTCACCGAGCAATAATACTACTTTTTTCTACCCCGTTCTGTACTTCCATACCCAGTTTATATTGGACCCCGTCCCGACAAATTGTTAACTCGTATTGATTTGGTTTTGTTGTTTTCAATTTCTACAACCTATATATATTTTTTGAAACACTAATTATTCTTTACAAGTTAGTATTTGTTCTATACTTTCTCAATCTTTTTCAGCCCAAAGAATTAATGTCCCACCATCGCAGTTGATGATGTGACCACCCATTTGAAATGGTAACAGATGTGTCATCATAATATGTAATAGTTGGCTAATTATTTTTTATATGATAATATTGGGCTATGATTAATTTAAAATTAATTTATTAAGTAATACTTAACTTTTTTAAAAAATCTCTTAATAGTCTTTTTTTTTTTTTTTTTTTGTACAAGAGATTGTAAAGAATAATGAGTATTTCAAAAATATACAAATTAATTTTTTTAATATATAAAAAAAGTATGATCAATATCTGATAAATTAGAGAATTTTTTAGAAGAAAAAAATTGATTCTGTTTTCACGTGGGAAATGATTCTCTAAATTTGGGCGTGAAAATGGAAAACATTTTTCTAAATTTTAAAAGTTGGAAATTTCGAAAAAATGATTCTACTCCAATATACTGAAGATTTATTATTAATGTATTGAAGATTATTTTTAGATAATATTCCAAATAATGAATTTTCAGTATATTAAAATTAAATTTTCAAAAATAAAAATTCAATGTACTAAAAGTAAACATTTAGTAATTAGTATACTGAAAATAACAATATGTAAGTTGTCCACGGTATAATAATTGTTAAAATATGGATTGGGTTGAGCTGACTAATAAACCAAATAATAAAAATGTTGGTTCAGCCCGGCCACAATCCAAAATTAAAACAACAAAAAAAAAATCAATTTTTTCTTAGTTTGAAGTTATTACATTTATTAATATCTAATTAAATATGAATTGAGTCAAATCAAGTTAAATAGTAAAAATCTTGACTTGGTCCGACCCACAATCATTATTCAATTTCATATAAAATATACATTTTTAATATACTAAATATA
This sequence comes from Ipomoea nil, assembly GCF_001879475.1. Taxonomy (NCBI): domain Eukaryota; kingdom Viridiplantae; phylum Streptophyta; class Magnoliopsida; order Solanales; family Convolvulaceae; genus Ipomoea; species Ipomoea nil. Next base: position 1,393,212 of record NW_017619515.1, read on the forward strand.
CATTATTTTTGTATTGAATGTACATTATTTAAAAGTGTATATTTTTTTTTTAATTACGGAAGATACATTATTTTGTATACTATCAAATAATATATGTATATTCAGTAAATAAATAATGTACCTTTACAATAGTAAAAATGTATCTTTTATTCGTGGTCCCAAAAAAAAAAAAAAAAAAAATCCCTGACCAACATCCCCCAAGAAGAAAAGCAAATTTTTCTTCAATTCCTTTAGCTTAGAATTGTTAAATTATATTTATATTTATGAATTTATTTTTTTAAGTTACAAGTTTAAAAAAAAAAACATTTATTTACATCTTTTTAAAATCTTATAACTATCATAAATTTTAATTTATAGTTTTATTTTAATATAAATAATTATTATTATCATCATAAAAATAATTAATATTTTATAAAAAATAATAACTTTTTAATAGATTTATATTCATATTTCTAAAAACTGAACCAAACATAAAAAATACAATTTTTTAACATTCAGGAAAAAAAATTCTGACTTTCTGCCAAAGATAAAAAAATGAAATTGTTTTTAGAAAATGAATTATTTTCTTAAAAAATGTTTTCTGTGTTTCTAAACTAGTTCTTACATATATATTTTTTTGTGGAGAATAAAAATAGAAAATCAGAGATGGAAAAATAAAATAAAGTGAAATAGTAGAGTTGGAAAAATAGAAAAATAGAAAAAAAAAATTGTACAATTAAGCAAGCCCTAGAGGCCTAGAGTATTTTTTCAACATTTTTGTCCCATAAAATAGCAAAATTGGACTTTAAATAGCAAACCATATTAGAATTGAATCGCAGGTAGAGACGTATTTATTACAAACTTTAAACGATTAGTCATAGAAAGATGCTGGGTGTCACTAGAAATTAATATATATATATATATATATATATATATATATATATATATATATATATATATATATTACCCGTTCAATTTTTAGCTTTTTTACATGATTTTTCATTCAATAATTCTTGCAGATCAATGGTTTGGATTTGTTCCCAAGTTCTCACCTGAGAAATAGTTCTCATATAGTCATATGATTAGGAATCTATATATATTTATTGCATAGATTTTTTTTTTTTTCAAAATACCGAGAGAAAAACAAATAATATTAGATTTTAAATCAAATTAGGAAATGGGTGCGTTGAAAATAGAGATTGAAGATGATGATTTTGATTGGAAATGGTTAGGTATTTTGATTAACAACAATAATATCCAAATAAATGAATGGCTTCTAAATTTCCAAATCTAGATTAAGCCAAAATCCAAATATTCAAATATTTATTTTTAGTAAGAATAATTTTGAATAGGTATCATTGTTTCTCCATATAGAGTATAATATTTAAAATAGTCATGACCATAGTGATTTTTCTCAATTTCGTTCTAAATGATTTTGGTGATGTAATATTGTCTCATTTTTTTGTATTTTTGCTCAATTTAGTCATCCGTTTGTCATTCCGTCTATTTGGTGTTAAATAGAGACACAATCAGGGACGGAGTCAAAGGGTGGCGTGGGGGGCAGCTTCCCCCCCTCATCCCAACCCCACCCCATATATAATATTTGTATGTATATATGTATATATAGTATAGGTTTTAGTATTAGTATAAAAAAAAACTAGTAAATGTCAACAAGTTAGGAGTTAGATTAGTTTGTAGAGCATGTGTTTGGTAATAGGAAAGGTTTAGGGTTCAAATCCTTGTATTTACATAGTTTTACATATTTTTGAGTCCTTCCCCTATGGCTTCAATACATTCACTTTTTTAATATTTAATACATATACACACATATATATATAACATTATTTTATATTAATAGTGAGATGTGTAATTTATAATGTGTTTTCTATTCGAATTATTTTATCAAATTAATTATGTTTCATATTTTGTTATGAATATTTTTATAAAGTTTCGATGTGTTTTATTTGTTCGCACATATCTAACAATATTTACAACTATATTTCTTAGGTAATGGTTAAAAAAAAAAAAAAAAAAAAAAATTCTTAGGTAATTTTTTTTTTAAAATTATTTCTTTTGTTTTAATGTTTCACTTTTACTGGAAAAAATTTCTGAATCCGTCCTACTAGCTTCTTCGCCCCCCCTCAATCGAATTTCTGGCTCCGTTCCTGGGCACAATTCAATAAGTTCAATATTAACATATCTTTACTCCTAAACCTTCGAAGTGTGAAATCCTTCTTTCTTTTACGAATTATTTCAGAATTATTCCCAAACTTGCGAATATAAAATTTGATTCGTTATATTGTAAACCAAGAATCACATTGTAAGATAAACCACTGACATGCATATTCATTTTAGTATATTGCATGTTATTTTTACTATACTATACTATAATTTTAGTACATGTTCATTATATTTTGATACATGCTCATTTTAGTATACTACATATAAATAAATATGTAATATATAAAAAAATAAATATGTATTAATAGTCCATCTTACAATGTTCTATAGGAGAGAAGAATATAGTGTTAATGTCAAATGAAATAATTTGAGTGGGGTTATTTATAGATGTGAGGTGGAGTTATTTCAAGAATTATTTCTCCTGCAAGATATAAGATAATGTCAGAAATAAAAAATAAATAAGGAAACGTTGTGCGCGTTATGCGCACTGCGTAAGACTTCACTGTTTACTTTTTTTTTTTTTTTAATAATTCAGTTTTGTTTTTTCTCTCTCTCTCCTCCTACATTCTCTTTCCTAATCATTCTTACAATAATCTCATAATATCCCCAACTAATAATGATGCTCTAAATCATAGAGTATAATTTGTTTAAAAGAATTGGCTAAGCCCAAGCAAGGTAACTAGGCAAATTATTATGTGGACTACTGTCTAAAATAACGTCGTTGAATTTTGTGAATTAAAATAATACAAATTATGAGTTAAAATAATTATTCTTTATGAGTTAAAATAATATATATTATGCCTTAAAATAATACACGTTATGAGTTATAAAAATATTTATTACAGTGGATCGCTTTGAAAGAAAAATACGTGAAACGACATCGTCACGGTCCATGCAATAACTATTGAGGTAACTAAGCCTTTCAAAATATCACACGAGAGCCCAATAGCAAAAGGTCAGGCCTAACAGCCATGGCAGCCTGCAATATCACCTTCAACCCTATCTAAGAATTATTGAATTATCTATTGAATTTATTAGTTTGAGCCCAACTTATTTACCCAAAGTGCATAGTGCATCTTCATATAGCAGAACTTTTCTATAAATAATAATAATAATAATAAAATAATTTGTTCGTTTTAATTTGCTCAAAACGACGTCGTTCTAAACTGCATGCTGCATTACCCTTTTGCAAAAAACACCCGACATAGAGTCTGACTCTTATTCGGGTCCTCCAACCTTATAGTTGCATTAACAACCCGCTTACCAATTTCCCCGAGCTATTGGCTGGTGCACTATCCTTCTTCAATGTAGAACGAAACAAAAGAAACACATACAGGAAGAAACCATTTTTGCTTCTTCAACCTTTCGATTGCAAAGCACAAATGAAGTCGATGATAACCAAAAAGATTCATACCTCTTTAGTCATTTGCCCGTCTTGCTAGCAAAAACACGCCATCTTCAAGTTAAGCGATGGCAGAGATAGATCTAGAACATCAAAAACGCGCAATTGCAGTGCATTAGAGAACATCAACTTTCACGATAGTATTTTCAAAAAAAAAAAACTTTTGACGATAGTGGGAAACAAACAAACGAGAAAGCTTAAACATCATCTGCAAAATACAACAAAAGTTTCTACAATGCCTCGGTCCTCAATCCTCATGGTAGCAAAATTAACACGGGATATATTATATTATACGCCTAAGATGTCACGATACATCATAACAAAAACATTATGGCAACTAGATTTCTCCTTAAGTCAAATTAATATGTTACGAAAAGACATTATGGATAGTCAATTCAAATATCGTATTAGAAAAAGAAGCACTTACAAGTGACTAGTTACTCCAACACCACAATGTCTCCCATAAAAACGACAACCACAATTCTCGTGTCTCCTATAAACATGGCAACTACACTACAACCTTAAATCAAATGAATATGCCATTGGAAGACATTATGGTTATGTAAATCTCAAGTAATGTCGTAAAAGACTAGAGCTTTTAGTTCGGTTTCATTTTAGTCCTAAATGTTCTAATCGTTTCAATTTAGTGACAAATGATTAGTTTTGGACTCGATTTGGTCCTCAACCCAACATTCCCGTAAAACTAGACATGATTCTAGTACGCAACTTCCATGTTCACGAGCATAAGGGTAATCTAGGAATAAACATTTGGAGGGCAAACACGGCATAATAACAACATAACATACACAAATACGTACCTCCCAAAATTGCTTACGCTGTGTGTTTCTTTTCTCCAAGACCCATAAGCTGGATAATCTGTGGAACAATCCTGCAAAAGCTCGACTAATTTGTAAAGGGGAATGAGAGGAAAACAATCAAACGAAGAAACGCTTTTCATTCCAACAACACAATCTGGAAAACGAAGAAAAACATTTCAAGAATTATAATAACACGGATTTTTAGAAAGCATAATCTGCAGATAGCAAAATAAGACGGGAATATCGCTTCAGAAACATAAATACCAAGTGATAAAGAATGTCATTATGCTAAAGCATACCTTATTCAAATACAACTCGAAAAAGACGAATCTTTTTACGAAGAATAGAATCATACCTGTGCATTTACCAATTGTAGACCATTGTCTGACGTGTTTCTCATCCAACAAAGACAGATTTAAGGCATTTCTGAAGAACGATGATAAATTTTAATATATGATTAAACTAAACCTCGTGTTTATCCAACGAACCCCTATATTTAGAGCATTCTTTCCATCCACCAGAGTTAGGTTATGGGCATATCATACCTTCCATTAGCAGTTAGATGAGAAAAAAGAAGTATTGAAGCTATAGCAGAATCAAAACCAAAAATCTGATTAACAAGAAAGAATTTTTAACCAAAAATTCACTGTATAGCCCATTCTTTTCAACAACAAAGGTGTTCAGTACATTGACAAGTCCTAACCAAGAAACTTATTTTCCCCCTCCTCGGCAACGCCAAGAAAAATATGGAAAAATAAAAAAAGAAAAAAGAAAAAAGAAACACGAAACTAAGTCTACAATTCTTCAAGAAACTTCAACAAACACTAATCAAGATCTACAACTGTATTGCACCCTGCCTCAAGTTATTAACCTATCTCTTTCCTATCTGATGACCACCTCTGAAATTTCATGTTACGAGAATGGGGGGGAAGACGAATCGATTAAATGGAATTGTTGAAGCAGAAAATGTTGGTTTCAAGACTCCTTGAAAATAAATATGGTGTCGAATCTTGAGTATACTGATTCCCTGTCCTCCTCCCTCTGAGAAAAGGAAACTAAAACTTCGAAAGCGAAAAGAAAAAAAAAATAGAAAAGATTGGATAAATTACCCATTAGCAACATTCCTTTTGCCCCATTAATCCTATCATGTATGTAAAAGAGGCATCTTTATCCACATTGTTAGCAACCCATCACCGCGCAATTATAGACAAAGCTACCCGATGACTTACGCCCGAGCATATTCCACTGTGGCGGTCCTTCGCTGGGGACCCACGAGTTCACTTCGATGAATCCTTGACCCACGGTCCTAGGACCCCCGATTACGAGAAGCCTATCGCCACATGCTCGAAAAGCCAAGCCCCAACCGTTCATAGAATTTGCTCGCTCGGGCAATCTTCCTTGAGTAACCCACGCCTTTTTGTCCTTGTCGTACCTCCTAACTTCCATGTCAGCATAGTCAGCTGCATACAATTGGTTATTTACGACTGCAAGCAAAGGCGGTGCTTCAGCTGTGGCGGGCAAGCCGTTTTCCCTAACTGCAGCCATACGCACGGGGGACATGTTGGGTATCTCCGTCCACGTTCTTTTCTCGAAATCATATTCCTCCCCGCAAGTCAAAAGCTTCGAATCGGGCCCTCCAACGCCTCCCACCACGTAAAACTTTCCATCCATGAGAACCCCGGAGCACATCTTCCTCGCCTTGTTCATATTTGGCAATAGCGTCCAAGTTCCCGTCTCGGAGTTATAAAGCTCGGCTGAGCTAAGGATCTTACCGTGCGAGTCACACCCACCCGCGAAAATCGCTATCTCCCCTTTGCTGGAAGAACCGAACAAACACCGTGGCTCTTTCATCTGCATCCCAGACGACCATGAATTGGTGAGTAGACTGTATCGATAAATGACCTGTGCCATTAGCTCCTTGCCAAACACGAGGAGCTCGGTTCCAACAGCCAACGATTCCTTGTCGGAGAACCAGAAGCATTCGTTAGAATTCATCGTGGGAAGACGCATCCAACGACGACGATTGGGGTCAAAAGCTTCCCATTCCTGTAAATTGCAGGAAAAATAAACCCAGTGCTCAACCACACCATTCATCCGTCTTAATTTGTAGATATCCCCGCTCCTGATTAATGACCGGAAGCTCCTGTTTAAAGCCGACATGACACCATAATCCGACCTCGAGCAATGAATGAGACAACTAATGGCATTATCTCGACCAATACTAGGTATTAGAGAGCTATCTTCCGAATTATCCTCAATGGTCGGGGCCAACATATCACCATCTAGCGTTAGACTCGTTTCCACTTCATCAGCACAGGACGCTGAAGAAACACCTAGGGATAGAGATGTATCGACTCTATCACAAACACCATCAGATTGCCTTGCAAACTTGCTAGGAACGAGTTCGTTCTCCTTGTCATCTTCCAATGGCCTTTTGCCATTCACATCAATCCGGCAATTCATACAAGTCCTCGTATGCCCTCTCCCGTAGTTCCTCGATACCAAACAAGATCGCTCTTCCAACATCCCTTCAGGGTTCACCACAAAGAAGAACCACTCCTATGGCCTTATTTCATTCTGCAGCTTTGTTCTTCACCAGGCAAATTTTCTGCAGAAAAAAGATACACAGAAAGCATCAAGAACCTAGAACAAATGGTCAAACCAAAAAAGATCAAATCTATGCAAGCATAGAATATAGAATAACAAAACAGATTAAGATTTTATATATTCAAAATAAGAAAAGCTATTGAACAAAATTCTTGACAACTATTTTTAGTTAGATAAATAGAAACCTAGTAAAACAATGTACACTGAATCAAGAAGTTGATTCCTGTAATATTACCTAGTAGTCTAGTACCATGCACATAATTATAGTAACAGAAAAAACAAGAAATTATTGAGGGGAAATTGCAAGTTTTAGCAAACAACCTGAACCAATTGATCCAAAATCACAGGAGAATACAGATCAACTGACAACATATAACCATTCAAGAATTCAAAGAGCCCTTCCCAATAATCAAACCTCACAACAATGACAGATAACCAGATTCAAACACACCTCAAAACAACAAAAACCCAGAGCTCTTAAACCAAATGGGCATGCAAGAATTCATAAAAAAATCAATCTTTGCCGACCCAGATCTCTCAAATTCAGATCAGGCAACACCCTGCACCAGAATTTCTCCAAACCGCCATTAATCAGAACCCAACCTCTAATCTCGCATTGTTTTCAATACCAGTAATTAAACCAGATCGATTTAGCGATTTACCACGTTCAAAAAAGAAAACCCCATCCCTATTTCATAACCGAAACTGAGCATATTAATTTTTTTAAAAAAAAAATTACAAACATTAACACAAAAAATTAAAGAATAATGATAGAGAGATAAACTTACGGATTGGATAAGAAGTAAAGAAGAGGGGACTTGATTGGAAATATGGCGTTACCAAAACTGTGCAATTGTGTTTTCTCTGTATTGTGGTAAAGTATACGTATATGTTTCCTTGTGTATCTATATGTATACATATACATATATATAACCATATATATATATAATATAGGTGTAGCTCTTTTGGGCTGAAACAATTTCAGGGCTTTAACAAGAGAGTTCCTTTGGATTCTCTCTGCAAATCAAAGAAGGCCATAGCCATGCCCTCTTTAAGCTCTCTCTCTCTCTCTATCTCTCTCTATATTCTAATTCCCAAACGCTTTTTTATTTCTGGAGAAAAAAGAAAATGGAAAGAGAAAACAGCACAATGTTGAATCCGCTAAACAGTGGGGAGTTTTTATACTCGTAGAAATACAGCTGGATTTGTTCGTATTTATGAGTTTTTGCCAGATTTATATATTTATATATATCGGAATAGCACCATAAAGAAAAGGTGTGTCAATCTACGTGTAGAGAGAGAAACTCGAGGTTGAAGAAACGCAAATTACACTATGCCCCCTTCTCCACTTTCTAGTTTCTACTATCACAACAATTTTTTGAGACCCTGTTACCTGGTTCTTTTACATGATACGTGTAATATTTTATATACAATGATTATTTAATGCGTATACAATTTTTTTTAAAAAATTTTATATGTCTCTGGTACTTTTTTATTTTATGAATATAATGAAACGTGGTGATATCATCTCAATTGTTGGACAAGTGGTACGTATGTCAAGAATGACCAAGTGGTATGTATGTCGGGCATGACCAGGAAGTGGTAGTTCCGGTGAGTTTTTGTCATTACCTCTCACCGGAATTGAAGTACCACTTCTCGGTCAAACCAATAAGTTAACCGACAAGGTGAAAGAATTTCACCTTCGGTTAACTTCTCGATTTAACCGAAAAGTGGTATTTATGTTGGGAATGGGCGAGAATTGGTACTTTTGGTGAGTTTTCATCGGTTATGCCGTCTGAATAACTAAATCTAAAGAAGAAAAAAAAATCAAAGTGGATCACTACTCATGTCATAAATGAAAGTTGTGAATCCAATTTGACATAGACTCTAAAATCATATAAAAAAAAATAAAAATAAAAAAAAAAACTCATATATTTAGTTTCACAAGTTTGTTCCATTCTCAACCGCCTTCAAATGGTTGTGATAACATGTAGATGAGGTATTTCTCATACCCTCCCCATTTGTGACTTTCTCAAGTGATACTTGAATCGCTCTTTAGTTCCACTTATTTCATCATAACAAAAAAAATTGGTGAAAAATTACCCCAAAATGCCTAAACTCACCCATTCAGTTAACAATCGAGTTCCCCTAACAATTTCATAATACCCATCAACTATTACTTTATCTGATTGTCATTTGACACTTCTATTTGCATCAATCTTAACAAATAAATAAACCAAAATGAGTCCGTACGAACTTAATTCAATGGTTCAATAAGCAGTATTTGAGAAAAGAGAAGAAACAAACCAAAACAAATTTTACTTCCTATTTTTCTTGGGGAGACGGGAGGGTTTTAATGCTCTAATGATCTTTTTCAATTTTTTTAATTAATTTTTTTTCTATATTCTATGTAACAATGTTATTAATTGATTTTGTACTAAAGAAATATATTTAGCTCAAAAAATATGGTCAAATGAGTGTAATATAATTCTAGTACATAAAAATTATGACTTTATTCTTACTAATACTTTATTAATATAATTGTTCGAAATTATTGTTACTTTTTTTATATCGTAGTGCACATCCTCGTACAGTAATATTGTACAAATTCCTTTGGAAATTAATGCTCATATTAATATATTATATTGGCTATAGGCAATTGTATCATTGATGAAAATGCATGTAGCTACTAGCCTCTGCCTACTAGCCAACGGCTGTGTAATTGTTTGATAGCGTATCATAAATGCACTTTTTTTTTTTAAATGCATTTTTTAAAAAAACTGCCCCCCTCTAAAAATAAACAATATTTATAATATTTTGTTATTTTATAATATAATATATAAAAAATATTATATTCAAAAAATAAAGTAATAAATATATATTTATAATTTTTATAAATTAAGTAAGTAATTAAATATTAATTGTTTACGAATCTTATTTGATAAGTCATTTACGTATAATGTGAAACTATTTATGTCTTAAATTTCTTATAATGTGAAATCTTCTAATAATTTTCCATTTTATGATACTTGTGTTTTGTGTAGTGATAATGTTGTGTTTTGTACTTTTGTATAATCTAAACTCGATGCACTAAATTTAAAGCATGCACAACTCTCAAGCCACCAAAACTTACTAATGCAAAATAGGATTGAAGCTTCAAGTGCAAGCCATATATATATATATATATATATATATATATATATATATATATATATATATATATAGTCGAGTATTCCGCAACCCCTACTTTGTTCCTATGTTATACAAAGTAATTCGTAAATCACACAATAGAGTTAAGCCACACTAGAAAGACATTGTGTCACGAACTGTTCTAAGAAGGGGTTGACGAGAATCAAACTCGTGATTTTAAGTATGAGAATCAATCTACCGACTTAACCATCCCTTTTGAGCTTAGCCAAGACATTTCTAGTTTAATTGAAGGATATTTTGATTTTGATCAAGTATAGAATTGCATTTCAACATTGGTATCGCAATTAGAGAACCTTCGAACTAGCTAGATTCAAAATGCATTAGACATGTTCATTAGGTAATCAATGTTATGCAAATTAGACAACAACTCATATATATTTTAAAACTCGACAATTAAGAAAGACTTCATGTTTTTTTTTTTTTTTTTTTAAATATGCAAGTTGTATACTTTCATTTTATTATATTATATGTTCTATAACACATACTTTCATTTAGGGATGGTAACGGGGCGGGGCGGGGGCGGGGAGTATACTCCCCGTCCCCGTCCCCGCGACCTCGTCCCCATCCCCGTCCCTGTCCCCGTTCCCCACGGGGAATGGAAAATATTCTCCATCCCCGTCCCCGCGGGGAATTAAGCGGGGACGGGAATTCCCCATTCCCCGTCAATTCCTAGTCAAAATGTTAAATAATTGTAATTTTTAATATTTAAAAATTAAAAATCTAAATCCTAATTTCAAAAATTAAAATACTATATATATATATATATATATATATATATATATATATATATGTATTGCCTGTATATATAGTATAGGGCGTTACTGGCACTTATATATACAATATACAATGACAACATTAATAATATATATATATATATATCTCATTACGTACATATATAAATAGTTTACTGCCAGTATTTATATATACATATAAATAAATAAATATATATATATATATATATATATATATATATATTTATTTATTTATTTATTTATATTTATATTTATTTATTTATTTATATATTCGGGGACGGGGAGGGGTATCCCCGTCCCCGTTCCCGACGGGAAATTGCACATACTTCCCGTCCCCGTCCCTGTTCCCCGAAAATTTTCCCCATCCCCATCTCAATCGGGGCGGGGATCGGGGATCCCCATCGGAGACGGGGCACATTGTCATTCCTACTTTCATTTTACTCTATACCCTTTGACAAACGATTGACCCAATATGCTAGGGGGAAACTTAATTCTGTTTCTTTCCGATCATCCAACAAATGAGAAACACCACATGACGAGAAAAATATCATTTTAAGGGATTCTTAAGATTAATCATACATTAATCTTATGCTAAAACACGTGTTATTTATGTGTTACACACACACAAGAGAGTTCATTGGGGTATTTTGGGAAAGTGCAAAATATAACCAGATTTTTTATTTTTTGAAAAAAAAAAAAAAAAAAAAAAACAGATAAGAGGCAAATTGTATGAAACATCCTAAGTCTCGATTTGGTAATAAAAGAATGTACCATTGAAATCTTACTATAGTACTAATTTTTATTATTATAATTATTCTATTATTTTATTATGAATTACCACATTTTCCACGACAAGGTTACCTTTTTTTTTGGTTACAAATTACTACCAAATATCTTCCATAAATACTGACAGAAACATAATTTTATCATTTTTGAAATTCCCTTTTTATATCACTTCTATTTTCTTTAATTTTTCCATTTTAGAAGAAAAAAAAGACTAGAATTTATTGGATTCAAATGTGTCAATCCAACACTAGTATCGTGTCATATTATGTATAAACGTACAAATGTAACGGATTGTATCAAGTATTGTTAATGCTATTTAAACATGTAGGGTTATACAAAATACAACATGGCAACAATGTTATTTGACATGATATAAGTTTATAATTTTATAATACTTTACACTTCTTTCGAGATTACTAAAAATATTTTGGTGTGTTTACTATCACCTATCACTATATTTAATTTTTAGATAAATAAAAATAGAAAACATATTTACTTAAGGAAACCTCATCAATGGACTTTATGGTGGTTTTTGGAAAGGAAAAAACTTGAGGGTGAATTTTTTACAAATGGGGGGAATGGTTTTTAATGAGCTTTTTTTTTTTTTTTTTTTTTCCTGTAAATATAAATTTTTGTCGGATCGGCAATTGGGAGAAATAGAGAAAAGTTGTGCATATGGCTCATAGTCGTGCCCAGCTGTCAGTTGGTGTGTGCAGTTGAGCGCGTAAAAAGGTAGATTTCTTTTGTTTTTATTTTTTTATTTTTTTCCTTTTTTTCCTCATTTTAATTTCTCTTTCCTTGTTGTGCCGGTAAAAACTCAAACAAAATTCAATCTGTTGCTCTTATACATTTCTCAATTTTGAAAACAAATAATGAAAAATAAAAATTTGAATAGCTTGTGGTACACCACTCTCTAATCATATTTGATGGGATGGGAGAAACTAGTCAAAAAACTTCGATATCTTTTATTCTATATAGACGTAAACCACTTGAATACATGCGAATATATTTTTGTAAGTAATTATTATTTTCTTTACGATAACGTCTTAGGCTATATATGTGTGTGTATATATATATTTATTGTAGGCACAATATATTAATTAATTAAGTATTACCGACATGATTAGAGTTTTGGTCAGCTTGTGATAACTATGTTTGACTCCTAGATGAAGTTATGTTCTTTGAATTGTACCATTAGGCGCCCCCCTAATCCAAAAGCCACAAAAATAAAAATAAAAATAAAAACTTTTCAAAGTCCAAATTTCCTTTTAATCACTACGCACTACTTTAGGCTAATGTTTGAATTTATAGAATTAAATTCAGTAATCTTATGCTAAATCCTTTTTTTTTTTTAAAGGACAAAGAAATGTCTGCAATAACATGAATAATGTTATTCATGAATTTCTCTTGAATGATAAATACATCCGACTAAAAATAGATAATTTTAGTCAAATTGTAACATAATTATAAATTATAATTTTATAGTTCAACATGTTTTTAATGTGTTTTAAGCTTATTATATATAATGTACTCCTCGTCCCTTGCTTTTTAACTCTAGTATTAGATGTAATCAATACAACGTAACATAACTCTTTTTTTTTTCTTTTCTTTTTTTTTTTTTAACAAAGAATGTTATAACATAACTCATTAATCTCTCTATCACTTTTTTTTTTTAAAAATTTATCTTCAGCTCTTAAGATATTGGAGTTAATATTTACTATGAGAAATATGTGTCAGATATATCTTACTTTTTGTATTCTTATGTAATATATTACTCCGAAATTGATATAATTATTTATTGCATTCAATAATTTTATTTTTTTTAGGGGATACCCCAAATAATAATAATATTAATAATAAATATACATTATTGATTCATAATTATTATTGTAAGCTGTCTTGTTGAAAAATATCCAATAATAATAATAAAAAGAATAATTGCGTAAGCCTGTAGGTGTAGTTGTACGCCGCAATCGCGTCGGCTATGAAGATGGTCGCACGTGCACGCGGCACGTGCCCACCGCTTCTTTCTGAATTGCCGAATGGCTCAACCACAAAAGCTTATCGACTTCCTTGCCGCGTGTCCATTACGCGGGAACCCTTTCTCTTAACACGTGTCAAAATAAAACTACATTTATTATTATTATTATTTTTATTATTATTGTTATTATTATTATTATTATTATTATTATTACATAATAATAATAATCAACTCACAAGTCAAATCTTAATTTTTATATACGCACAAGGAATCCAATTCAGACCGTCCATCAGTCTTGGGTCTCTTCCCATGCATGTTTATACTTGAAAAGATACACAAACATATAGAACCAAGTTAAAATGAGAATTAATATTCTAATATAGTGATCTTGAGAACGTGTGAATTAATCTAATAATATGGAATCTAATTGAAGCATGTGGTCCATGTCAACTAAAAGCTTACCGGTAAACCGTAGTCGCTTACGAGTGGCGTTGAGATTCGGACCCATGACCTTTGGTCTGGCTCTGATACCAAATTGAAGCATGTGCTCCATCTCAACTAAAAACTTAAGCTGATAGTTGGTTACACATTAATGGATATATGCTCACACTAAGATGATCAGTGGTTATAAACTAATGAAAAATAAAGAGATAAAATTTAGTGATATTTCTGTAATTACAATGATGCATTTGGAAATGCTTGATAGTGCATCCATGCATAATAATAGTGCACACGCATGAATGCATGGTTATAGAATATGAGTACAGTGTTAGTTATCCACAGATGCACTATCAAACGGCGTTTCCAAGTACACTATTGTAATTACATAAATGCTACTACATTTTTTAAAAAAAATTTAAACCTTTTATCACCCTAAACAAATGAAAATATTAGTCAACACGTTCTCACAAAACTACAAATTATCACTTATTTTTGCCCATATATATATATAAGAAACGTCAACGCGAGGCTGGTAACCTTTTAGAAAACAAGAATAAACATTGATGTATTATTGTAAAGGAGTCTGTATCGTGTTATATAACACTATATATCTTAAAAGCGTTATTTATTCGGTGACGTGTGTAAACTTTCACTTACATTTAGGTTCGAAGGCTTTTGAGTTTTGACTAAGGGGTAAAAGTTTGAATTATTTTCACAAAAAAAAAAATTATAAAGAAATTTACACGTTTATCGCAAAGGTTATACATAGAATCTTGACTAATAATAATCTGTAATTAATGAAAGAGTGCGGCGGGTTCATGTTAATCCGTATCATAATTAATTTATTACGTGTCGATAATTAGCAAATGAACAACGTACGAAGTACGTAAGATTCATTGTTTAAAGAATGTTGTCCACCATGTACCACCTTTAATTTATTTTTGATTCCATATTTATTTATTTTTTTTCTTAAATACTATTGACTTTATTACAATGTAATATCTGTTCATACATACTTTTTCAACCTATTGATTACAAAGAGTAAATACCAAGCCTAAGACCTCTCATCACCCCAACACTGGAGTTCAAGTCTAAGACCTCTCATTTGATGCATCACAACTATATATGCCGCTCGATCAGAAAATATTTTTATCTTTTTTATTTTGATTAGTGGGATAATTACTTTTTTTGGCGTGAGATAATTACTATTAATTATCATCTAATTGTACTTAAGTATCGTATGTGAAACACACGATGCACTAAGAGAGATTTTGTTATCTTGACCTCAAAAAAAAAAAAAAAAAAAAAAAAAGATTAGATTTGGGTAAGCATGCTTTGATTGACTTAATTACCACACAATGTGAAAATCACCCCATGCCTACAAGAATAGTTAGAGGAAATTTAAAAAAAAAAAAAAAGGCATAATTATTACACAATCAAAAAAAAAAAAAAACCATGAAAAGATGGATCTAATAATTATGAAGTTTGAAAAATGGAAAAATGAATGTGAATAAATAGTCTTGGTTGGAAGTTTGAAAGTTTGGATTATAATGTTGTTTTAGACAAATTCTTTTATCTTTGTTAGGTTGTAATGTATTATTTTATTTAAATAAATTATTCTCAAACTTCACCAACTAATTGAGTTGTCCATGCGGACTATAAATTGTACTTAGTGATTGAAAACGGTTACATTAAATATGACCACGTCTTATACAGTGCGAAAATGTGAAAATGTAAGCGTGTGAAATGTAAAAATTTTAAAATCAAGTTATAAGTGATCGAAGTGACTTGTTATCCAATTTGTATATGCATGAACTTGTTTATAAATTTGTTTACAAATGTGTCATTTGACTTGAGTGATACCGATTATTACTTCAAATATTTAAAAACTTCATGTGATATTTTTAAAACCTACTATTAGAACCAAATAATAATTTTGATTTGTTTGATTTATGTGCAATTATTTTGAGTTTGGTTTAGGTTAATTTGAACTTTTGATATACCCTTATTTAGTTATTTGGTATACAATTAAACTGAAAATAACACAAAAGACTAACAAATTAATTTAA
The DNA here is from genome assembly GCF_001879475.1 of Ipomoea nil. NCBI lineage: Eukaryota > Viridiplantae > Streptophyta > Magnoliopsida > Solanales > Convolvulaceae > Ipomoea > Ipomoea nil. The sequence goes on from NW_017619515.1 coordinate 1,409,438, forward strand.
AAATATATAATATTATTATGAAATAAAATTTATTATCTTACGTATACTAACATTTTGGATTAGTTCGATTTAAGTTTAGATATAAATAACATTTAAACACCCTGATATCCTAATTAAATTTATAGCATGATATATCATAATTTAAAATATCCAAATTGATAATTACTAATATTCGTTCAATAATTTGACTAACACATACTTTTAATATTTTTTTTTTTGAATGTTACTCGTTCTATTACATTGTAGTATCTGTTCATATACTTTCTCAACTTACTGAAACACAAAGAAACTGAGGCTCGTACTCACAACCTTACAAATGAAAATCCAACCCGGATACAATTAGACCACATAGTCTTGGTACATACTTTTAATATTTGATTTACAAAAATATCTGCAATCGATACTTAGATGTGCACTCTTGGTGATCGAAATTTGTGACTGATTTAAATTGAGTCAACTATCCAATCAACTCGGTTAGAATTTTCCACCTACTTATCTCAAACTACCTTTCATATTTGTAGTTGAAGAACTAATTTTTGTCTAATTTAAACTTGTCTCAAAATAGTATATAACTATTTGCAATAATTCTAATACCTTTAAGCTTTTAGAAAGAAGAAAAAAATGAGGAACAAGGGCACGTGCACACATCATCTTAGGGGAGAGTGATTTTTTTAAAAATTATAATAATGATGAAATGTTAAATGTGTGCAAACACCAATCATAAACCAAACTTCAAACCCAAGCAATTCCCATTATATATATATATATATATATATATATATATATATATATATATATATAGATTAATAAATTTTATTTTGCTATCTACCACAAAATATAGAATCCAAATCTATCAATGATAGAAAAAAAAATGGATTTAACCTTATTGTGAGCATAAAATTATAAATGTACAAATATTTAGAGGTTTATCTACCACTTGAGTCACATCCGACAATTTACCTCATCTATCGATCTTCAGAACATGAACAATAATGAATTTTTAAGTTTAGTGTTCAAACTTATTAAATGAGTACCTTTCTATTTTAAGAATCCAACATCGTACTGATATGGTATTACAGAATTTTCTCTAAAATTATTATCCCTAATAATAATAATAATAATAATAATAATAATTATTATTATTATTATTATTATTATTATTATTATTATTTTAAATATAAAAGAGAGATTCTGGCGTGCACTTACTTGAAACAGTAATCACACTCCTCTTAGATCGAGGCCACTTACCTAATGGAATCGCGCCACGTGTCCGCCTCTCGTGTAAAGCCGTGTTTGTCATGTGAGGAATTATTGAATGTTGAGAAAGGAGTGCTTAATGGAAAATGTTTATTGCATTTAATTTTTATTAATTTTTTTCACCAAACTTTATATTATTTGGTGGATCCAAATTAAAATTTCATAATTTTTACATTCACTCTTATTTATAACGTTGGTGAATTATCTAAGAAAAAATAATTTGTAATTTATTGTTATAGGCAATTCGATTTTTTTTTTTTGGCTATTAACTCTATTACATTGTAGTATCTGTTTATCTATACTTTTCTCAACCTATTGAAGCACAAAGAGTCAACACCACCTCCACTGAGGCTCGATCTCATGACCTCCCATATGAGAGAGTCACTACATGCCATCTGAGCACAATGTGCTTGGCTATAGGCAATTCGATTTAATTATCTTTTATTGTAATTTATTTCTTTGTTTTCAAAGTTTTTTTTTTTTTTTTAAATGTTTAAATGATTATGGTTTATTTTTATTATTATCTATTGATACTTTCTTTTATATAATTATTCATATATTTTTATTATTTTATCATATTTAAAACCAAACATTAAAGAAATATATAGGGAAAGTAAATATTTTATTGAATTGAACATTGTCAATTTAAAGAAAAAATGTAGAAAATTTTAATAAATATATAACACAAAGAAACTATACAAATCCATTTAAAATATTTTTTTTAAAGCACGTTAAAACAAACTATGTTCTCTTAATAGTTATTTTCTTAACGTTAAGGGGGTTTGGGTGTCTAATCCTGATATTAAATTAAATACTCAGTATTATGTTGTATCTCAAATCTAAATTGATAGTTGAATTATATATTCGTATTTTATATATTAGATGTTTAACACAAATAAGATAAATGCATTTAATAATTTCTACATGCGCGATGCACACATATATACATGGGCCACCTTCTTGTAAGAAACTAAAAATTAGTAATTCGTAAGTCGTAACAGCTAGGGATATCAATTGTACCCGCACCCGATGGAGAACTCGATTTCCCGCCCCTACGGGGACGGGAATGGGGACAGAAATAGAGGAGCGGGGATGGGGGCAATTTTGAATTTCCCGCCGGGGGCAGGCCGGGGATGGGGAGTACTCTCCCCACCCCGTCCCGTCCCATATATATATATATATATATATATATATATATATATATATATATATATATATATAAAATTTTAGAAACATTCTTGTCATTGTATGTCATGCTTATAACTTATTAACAGGGTGGGGATTTCCCATCCCCGAATAAACTCCGTGGGGATGAGGATGGGGAAAATTTTCCTTTTCCCGGCGGGGATGAGGACAGGGACGGGGAATGAGAAGAAAGCCGGGGGCGGGGATGGGGGGCATGTCCCCCGCCCCCACCCCACCCTGTTGACATCCCTAGTAACAACGTATGGATTAACCTGATTTATTCATCTAGGATAAATAACATGCTTGGTGTTACCTTAAAAACATAACAATTAAATTACCTGAAAATTAATTAACATGTTTGGTTCGTTTAAACTTTTCCAATTTTTTTTTTTTTATATAATCTCCAATATATATGGCCATATACAAACATTTTAAAAAATCAATAGTTTAAACTGGTTAATAAATTACTTGTAAATTAATAAATCATATGTCAAAATATCATCAAATTAAATTAATTAAGTACCTAAAAAAATTAAACTCAAGTTAATCAAGTTATATATACAATACTACGTCATTATGAAAAAACTTTAACTAAGTATCTTGATTAAATTTCTTTGGTAATCAATGTGGAATTGTGGTGATGGAAAATGTACCCCGAGCATACGTAGCGCATACATGCTCAGGACCTCGTATAGTTAACATGAGGAACTGTTTCCGACCAGACCTCAGTGCAATAGCCAAGCAAATTAATGGCCAATGTACACCTTCATACCTTCTACCTCACCTCGAGATCTGTACCGACCCTAAGGGGTCGGAACGAGTATCTCGAGCAAGGCTATCTGGAGTGCATTTAACTAAGATTTGCATGTCATGTGCCTCCTCTTAACTCGTATAAATAGCATATTAGTTGTGAGGGTGGGGGGACTTTTAGGCATTTTCATCTACCTTCATCTAGCTCGATACTCTACAAACCCTTTGCAAACATCCCGAGCTTAACTGCTTAAACCAACAAGCGGGTTTTCATAATCCTACGATTCAAACTCGACTACAGGTGCTTATTCTTATCCCGGCGGGAGAGACAAATTTTTTTTCTTTTTTGTTTAAATAAAAATAAAAAATATTTATAAGAGATTTTAACCTGATGCCAAAAAGGATAAATACCTAACTGAGTAAATTTGGTTAATTTTCATTACTCGGAAATAGAATCATACCTTTGTAAATGAGATTTACTTTCCTTGATATCATGAAATGTGATTCCTATTAAAAGTTTCATAAGTCAAAGATTACACCAAATGTATGAATAATTTTTCCATATTTTATTGGGTACCAAACGCCCTTTTATGCTTAGTCGTTGATCATCAATAAAATTAATTCGTATGTTCTCATAAGACTACTAATCGTCATACGATCCTGATTTTATATATATATATATATATATATATATATATATATATATATATATATATATATATACACTTGCACTCGAGTGCGAACGGCTCGCCCAGGCGCGAAATAAGAATGGATTCTGTTTGTCCACGTGTCCAGATCTAATGGATGAGAAACACTGATTTTTAAAAAAAATGCGGTGGCATTTTCGTAACTAATTGAACATCGAAGTGCAAGTAAAATGTATTACAAGTGCATGTAAAATGTATTATAGGTGCAAGTAAAAATTTACACTGAGCATCAATACTTAGTTGCACTTATAGTTCTAAGTAGTTGCACCTATAGTTCTAAGTAGTTGCACACATAGGTATAAGTAGTTGCACACATAGGTATAAGTAGTTGCATCTAGGTGCATCTAGGTGTATGAATGTTTGCGAGTGGTTTTTAGGAGTATTACTACCCGCTGAACTCAGATCAATGAATGTTAACAAGGCAAAATTACATGCACTTATAGGTGAAAGTAGGTGCACCTATAGTTATAAGTAGTTGCACCTATAGTGATAAATAGTTGCACATATAGTTATAAGCACACCCAGGTGCATGAATGGTTGCGGAAAGTGAATGCTAACAAGGCAAAATTACATGCACTTATAGGTGAAAATAAGTGCACTTATAAGAGATTTTACTTGCACTTCGATGTTCAATTATTTACGAAAATGTCACCGCGTTTTTTTTGAAGTTATTAGATCTGGACACGTGTCGCGCGCTGATTCGTTCGCATTTCCTTAATTTGTGTGTGTTTTGTGGTGTATTTTCCTAACGTTGATGGTGCATATTTGTTGAACTATTGGTGACGCCGCACCGTAAGACACCGCCGCACCTTAACCTCTATCTCTCTCTCTCTCTCTCTCTCTCTCTCTATATATATATATATATATATATATATATATATATATATATAGTGATGCACTCGGGTGCGAATAAGTGCCTAGGAAAGAATATGCGAACGAATCAGCACGCGATACGTGTCCAGATCTAATAGTTTAAAAAAAAACACGGTGGCATTTTCGTAAATAATTGAAAATCGAAGTGCAAGTAAAATCACTTACAAGTGCACATACTTTCACCTATAAGTGCATGTAATTTTGTCTTGTTAACATTCACTTCCCGCAAACATTCATGCACCTGGGTGCACCTACTTATAACTATAGGTGCAATTACTTATAACTATAGGTGCAACTACTTATAACTATAGGTGCACCTACTTTCACCTATAAGTGCAAGTAATTTTGCCTTGTTTAACATTCATTTATCTGAGTTCAGCGGGTAGTAATATCCCTGAAAACCACCCGCAAATATTCATGCACCTAGGTGCAACTACTTATAATTATATGTGCAACTACTTAGAACTATAGCCTATAGGTGCAACTACTTAGAACTATAGGTGCACTTAGTATTGATGCTCAGTGTAAATTTTTACTTGCACCTATAATACATTTTACATGCACTTGTAATACATTTTACATGCACTTGTAATACATTTTACTTGCACTTCGATGTTCAATTATTTACAAAAATGCAACTGCACTTTTTTTTTTAAAAAAATCAGTGTTTCTCATCCATTAGATCTGAACCCCTGGACGGACAGAATCCATTCCTATTTCGCGCCTGGGCGAAGCATTCGCACCTGAGTGCGATTATATATATATATATATATATATATATATATATATATATATATATATATATATATATATATATATATATATATATATATATAGTGAAAGGTTCCCGTGCGGATGTGCGGTTGATTAATATGCGTGAGATTTGTACTCAATGTGCGTGACTGTTGTGTTTAATATGCCTGAGATTTGTACTTAATGTGCGTGAATGTGTAAAATGCAGCAGAAAATATTGATGTCAGCTTCTTCCCCATCCCAGTAGCCATTTGCGCCCTCCCTGATGATGATGATGTGAAGGCGAGCTATGGTGGTTAAGAATTATGAGAATAATACAACAGAAACCCACACTTTGCTGCTGTGCAAATTTTACTATGTGTTTTATATAAACATTCAACTGCATTGAAGGTAGCTGATAATCCAGAATCAATGGCGAAATTGAAGGAAGAAGTAACAAGAAGCTTGGGCGTTAATGTGCGTGAGTTTCTGTTCTGCTTCCTTCTGAGCTCGTAATTCTGAAATACTCACGCACATTAAGCACAAATCTCACGCACATTAAACACAATACTCAGGCACATTAAGTACAAAACTCACGCATATTAACACGACGCACATTAAGTACAAATCTCATACACATTGAGTACAAATCTCACGCACATTAAGTATAAACCTCACGCACATTAATCCACCGCACATCCGCACGGAAAACAACAAATGCACCTGATTCCTTCCATATATATATATATATGAAAGGGGTAAAATAATAATTTAACAAACCGTGGCATTCATAGTCACGCAATCTATCTAAAAAGCGTGGAAAGCATCCTCTTTCTTAACCAATTTATGTAACAAAGAATCTGATACATCCATCGCTCACTGACAAATGGAAAACAGTTTCTTGACTTTTCGTTAGTTTAGTACGTTAAACTACGGAACTGTGTAATCTTGGAATGCTACCAACGGCACTCACGGACGTCAAACACCACCTTTTATTATTATTATATTAGTTATCACATACGTATTGCGCGAATAGTTTGATGTTCAATATGTATTTTCAAATTGAGTTAATATCAACTGAGGTCCTCCGAGTATAATGATTTTGCTATGTTTAGTTCTAAACTTTCAAATTGACCATCTGTGGTCCTTCGACTTTCAAATTTAACCATTCGTGGTCCAAGTTAACCACCCATGGTCCTTCAAGTTTCGAAATTTAACCAGTCGTGATCCTCTTGAAAGGACCATGGTCGGTTAAAATTTAATAGTTGAAGGACCATGAGTGGTTAACTTGGACCACGAATGGTTAAATTTGAAAGTCGAAGGACCATAGATGGTCAATTTGAAAGTTTAGAACTAAACGTGACAAAACCACTATACTCGGAGGACATCAGATGGTATTAACTCTTTTCAAATTAGTGTTTCAGAATTTATCAAACTATCATTTTGTATCGTGGCATATATGAATGCAAGATTATCAAATTTTTCGTAAAAGTAAATATTTCAAGAATGTATAACTATGAATTGTGCCAGGAATGTTGGATTAACTGGTAAAATAATAATTTTAGAGGAAACACCGTCACTGGATAGTACTCTAAGAATAGTTTTTGCAACACAAAACCCTATTAATTTGCGTGATCCATGATTCCTTGTTGCCACTTCCACGAAAAATGAATTTTTGATTTGATCTAGTCCCTTGGTGTGCTTCATTGCAATTTTAGTGTCTTGGCGCATTACACCTTCAAAAAACAAAACAATGCCAAATCATCCCTTCTCAAAAAAACAAATGATAATAAGTATAGTTTCTCATATGTGTTGAATATATACTATAAATTAGATGTACCGTTTCATCAATGCCTAATGTGACCAAAGTTCATTTTAAATTTTATATTGTATTTGGTAGGGAATACCCCGACCGACGTAAGCGTTACCCCGACCGGTTTGCCTTCGTCCTTTTCTTCTTGTCTTTGCAGGTAACAGGTCGGGTTTCTTGTGAAGAACCCGGTCGGGATCCGACCGGGTGTTACTCGAGCGGCAGTGTCGACCACCGAGCGGTAGCCCTTAAGCGAGAGAGCTGACGAGGAACACGTGGCGGTTCCACGCATTGACAGGCAGGGCACCCGGGACGTTGACACGTGGTTGCTAGTGGGAAGCATGCCGAACGGCCGGATTTGTGTCTCCGGCTCCACGACTATAAATACCCGCGATAGCGATAGTGTGAGGGACTTTTGGACGATCGATAGGTTGTTGTTAGAGAATCCCGACCGCAGTCAGTCGGTATTCAGAGCAACCAAGTATATTGTACTTAGAGACTTCATTGTGGTCAATAAGAGTTATTTACTTGCTTTAATTGGTCTCTTGTTTACTTAATTACCGCATTACGTGGCAATTAACACTATCATTTTGGCGCCGTCTGTAGGGACCCGAGCAAGAAAGCTATCGTCTTGACGAGCACCCGGTCTCTTATCCAATCATGTATACGTGGGCATACAACAACTTCGCTGACGATCAGGCGGATGCAGCGAGCTCATCTGACCACCCGGCGACTCACCAACAAGGTCAGAATATGGACCTCAACCTCAATCTCTCACCACCCCATCCATCCAATACATACCCGGCCGCCCAACAGCCGGTGAACTACATTCAACCGGGATATCAAACACCCGGTCCACAGTACCAACAACAACAGATGCCGTATCCCGGCCAGTATCCATACCCGGTCCCACCTCAACCGTACGGGTATTGGCCCGGCCAACCGATGTATTACACGCCCCCGGTTGCTATCCACCTTTCACGCCTGCGTACACGGCTCCAGCCGTCGTCCCTCCAGTTTACCCGGTCGCACATGTAGAGCCGCAGCATCAGCCCACTTCCCGGGCTCGACGCTCGGCTCATTCGCGGTTGGGGTCGGGGGGTGCTGATGCGATGGAGGCACCACGGCAGGCCCAGCAAGCACCGGAGGTTCCAGCCCGAGCGGAGGACCCCGAAGAAGTTACCCGAGCGGTAGCTTTTGATCGTCTTCGACCGGCGATGCGACAACGTTTGGGGCCCCAAGACCCGAACCGGCAGCCGGAAAATGTACAGATGCAGGAAGCTAGCCAGGAGGCTTCGTCCGGGCATAGTGGGTCGAGATCTCACCGTCGGCGACGCGCTCGGGACACAGCCCAAGCCGCCCAGACGGCCGAGCTCATCGAGACCCGAGGATTGCTGCACACCCTCCAGGCGGAGTTCGCGCAGTTTAGGAACGCGCATCCCGCGACACCCCCGGTCGACCAATCTTCCTTGCTCAGGACGCCCTTTATAGCGGAGGTAATGGCTCAGCCCTACCCGCTCGATTTGAAGGTATCCGGGGAGAAAAGCTATGATGGCCGTACGGACCCTGAGGTCCATGTCAATGACTTCTACGGCAACATGATGTTGAAGGGCGTATCAGACGCCGTAATGTGCAGGGCTTTCTATTCCACGCTCACCGGTCGGGCGGCGGAATGGTTCCGAACTTTGCAACCGGGCTCAATTGCTGATTTTACCGCCCTGGCGATCAAGTTCGTGAGGAAGTTCATCACCTCCAAGGTGGTGAGAAAGCCCTACATGTACCTGGAAAAGGCCAAGCAGCTTGAAGCGGAGAGCTTGACCGATTTCTTTGTCAAGTGGAAGGCAGCAGTCGGGGAGGTCGAGCCAATGGATGATGCGACCGCCATCCACATGCTTCACATTTCCCTCCGGGCGGGTTATTTGTACCAGGATTTTATCCTACACCCCCCGGCCACATACGAAGAGGCCCTTCGAAGGGTCACAGACTATGCCAACGCCGGCGAGGCGAACGCCGTAAAGCGCTCGCAGGAGGTCGGGTCTTCGTCCTGTAAATCGGCCGGCCGGGCGGAACACCGATCGGGTGATGACCATCCTCGATCCCGCACCAGGCCTGGTGAGTTTACGGCCCTGAACCGATCCGCAGCGGAGGCCATGCAGTACGCTCAGTCCTGCAATCTCATCAAACTCCCCCATCCCGATCAATACTGCCCTGACAAGAGTAAGCACTGTGCTTACCATCGATGTGCCAGGCATGACACTGAAGAGTGTACCCACTTGCGCCAACTGTTGGAGGACCTGCTAAATCTTGGAAAGTTGGACAAGTGTGTGGGGAAGATAGAAGACACAAAGAAGAATACCGATCGGAGAGATCACCGGCGCTCCCATCACCGTTTCGATCGCTCTGATCGTGATGGACGCTCCGATCGGTCAGGTCAGGACCGAAGAGACGATCGAAGGGACGATCGTCGTGATGACCAACGGGAACCTGACCCTCCGTCTAGCAGCCGACCGGTAGGAAAGCCGACCATCCACGTTATTTTTGGTGGATTGGACGATGCTTCCCGATCGAGGGGGAACTGCCCGGTCGCCATAGTGGATTCCTGAGACACCGGGAAGAGGCAGAAGATGGAACCCATAACCTTCACCCTCGAAGATCAACCCAGCAGCGGTGACCATGGCATGGAGGCGCTCGTGGTCACGATTGATGTCAAAGGGACGGATGTCCAGAGGGTTATGGTGGACACTAGGAGCAGTGTAAACGTCCTTTATTTGGACGTGTTTGAAAAACTTGGACTCGACAGGAAGGAGCTGACTCCGGTCGGTGTATCACTGTCGGGATTTACCGGGGCGCTCATCTACCCCGAAGGGAAAATAATGCTCCCAGTCGAGATCGGCACATCTCCGAAGTCGATCCAGACGGAGTTGGAGTTTGTTGTGGTCAATTTGCACTGCGTCCACAACATTATCCTGGGCCGACCCGCAATCATGAAGATTGGTGGGATAATTTCAATGCCTCACCTGTGCATGAAATTCCCCACCCCCAATGGGGTCGGTGTAGTCCGTGGCGATGTCCAATCCGCCCGAAAGTGTTACACCCGAGCGGTCAACAGACGTGACTCCGGTCCGTCTTCCCGGGTGAACACTATTGCCAAGGAGGAATCTAAAGACCGGAAGGAACAACCCGAACCTTCCGAGGAAATAGAAGAAGTTCCCCTGTCCGAGGACCGACCGAACAGGAAGATTAAAATTGGCCGGGCCCTCACCCCCGAGCTCCGAGCGGAAGTTTTGGCAATACTCCGGGAGTATGCCGATATCTTTGAATGGGGGCCCGAAGATATGCCCGGGATCGACCGATCGGTAATTTGTCATAAATTGGCCGTCGATCCCGCAGCGAAGCCGGTCGTGCAGAAGACCCGACATCTTTCCTCCGATCGCTGCGAATTTGTCCGAGAGGAGGTCAAGAAGATGGCGGCGATCGAGCACATCCGGCCGGTAATTTATCCCGAGTGGGTGACCAATATTGTTCTTGTTCCTAAGCCCCCAGCTTGGAGGATGTGTATTGACTTCACCGACCTCAACAAGGCATATCCGCTCGACCCGTATCCTCCACCGAGTATCCACCAGATGGTCGACGAGACGGCCGGGGCCGAGTTGATGAGCTTCATGGATGCATTCAAGGGATATCATCAAATAATGATGCACCATGAAGATGAGAGCAAGACAGCCTTCGTGACCCCGGACGGGCTGTATTGCTACCGAGTGATGCCGTTCGGCCTCCGCAACGCGGGAGCGACCTATCAGAGGATGGTCAATATGCTCTTCGCCGATATGTTAGGCCGAACGATGGAAGCTTACATTGATGATATGCTGGTCAAGAGTCGGGATCGATCCGATCACACTCGAGACCTCCGGGAGTGCTTCCAGATCATGAGGAAGTACCAGTTGCGGCTGAACCCGACCAAGTGCACATTTGCGGTTCAGACCGGGAAATTCCTCGGCTACATGATGACTAAGAGGGGGATCGAGCCCAACCCGGCCAAGGTCAGGGCGATTCTGGACATGCAACCACCTTCTACCGTTCGGGAAGTCCAGCAATTGACCGGTCGGTTGGCAGCTCTCAGCCGGTTCCTCTCTAAATTAGCCGAGCGCGCTTTGCCTTTCTTCAAGGTATTGCGTAAAGTTAATGGGTTCGTCTGGGACGACAAGTGCCGAGAGGCTTTCGATGAGTTAAAGGAGTACCTCATGTCACCAATCGTGTTCTCAAAGCCCGAGCTCGGAGAAGAGCTAGACGTGTACCTCGCCGTGTCCGATCGTGCAGTAAGCGCAGTATTGTGCCGAACCGATCCGGAAGGGGTCCAGCGACCGGTGTACTATGTAAGCCACGCGCTACATGGTCCCGAGCTCGGGTACTCCCTGTTAGAGAAGGTCGTCTACGCCTTGTACATCGCCGCGAAGAAGTTGGCTCCCTACTTTCAAGGTCGAGCAATTCGCGTTTTGACCGATCGGGCCAGTCCTCCGAACTGCTTCATCATCCGGTCGCCTAGTCAAATAGGCGTTAATGCTGACCCAATATGCGATCGAATACCGACCAAGACCAGCCATCAAAGGTCAAGCCCTTGCAGATTTCTTGGTCGAGTGCACCGCCCGGGATTCCCGACCCCCCGAGGTTGCGGATCCCGAGGCTGAGTAGTGGTCGCTGGCTACTGACGGGTCGAGTAGCAAGAAAGGGGCAGGAGGATGAGTGGTGGTCACGAGCCCGGAGGGATTCAAGGTCTATTTTGCCCTCATGTATCAGTTCCATCCGACCAACAACGAAGCCGAGTACGAAGCCTTTGTTAACGGCTTACAGTGTGCTCGAGACTTGGGGGCTGAATACATTCGAGCTCAAACGGACTCCGCGCTCGTGGTCGGGCAAGTTCTCGTGGATTATGAAGTGATTGGAGAACGGCTACAACTATACCGAGACCTGGCCATGGAGAAGCTTACCCAGTTCCGGGGGTACACCGTCCGGCACATACCCCGATTGGATAATGCTGATGCGGACATCTTGTCCAAATTGGCCCAAGACGCCTCGGAACACATGTCGAAGATAGCTCGGATTCTGGTGATCCAGAGACACAGCATCCATCGCTTGCCGGTCAATCCAATCCAACCGGTTGGAGACAATTGGATCACCGATCTGAAGGAGTTCCTCGAGCACGGTCGGTTCCCAGACGACCCCTAGCGTGCTCGGAAGGCCAAGCTTAGAGACCCGAGGTTCCAAGTCTTGGACGGTCTTCTTTACAGGCGATCGTATGGAGGCCCTCTTATGCGTTGCTTGACCGCATTTGAGGCCGACCTTGTTATGAAGGAATTGCACTCGGGCATTTGTTCATCACATCAAGGAGGCCGATCGTTAGCTCGTCGGATCATGCTGATCGGGTACTATTGGCCGTCCCTCCAGCTTGACTGTGAAAAGCTCGCTCGGGAATGTGAGACGTGCCAACTGTTTGCCCGGATGCCTGGACGACCGGCGACCTTCTATCAACCAGTCACGACTGCAATTCCCTTCGCTAGGTGGGGGGTGGACATCTTGGGCCCCTTCCCTCAACTTTCCGATCGAAGAAAGTTTGTCATTGTTGCCATTGATTACTTCTCCAAATGGATTGAAGCCGAGCCGTTAGCCACAATCACCTCTCAGCAGTGTGCTCGGTTCCTTTGGCGCAATGTGATTTCCCGCTTTGGCGTGCCCGTGCATCTCATCAGCGACAACGGCCGCCAATTCGTAAGCCAGTACTTCCAAAATTTCTTGGCCACGATCGGGACGACCCACGTCCGGTCATTGGTGGCTTACCCGCAGGGAAATGGACAAGTGGAGAATGCCAATCGGACGATTCTGGAAGGCCTAAAGAAGAAGCTACACTCGGCCGGTCGTAGTTGGGCCAATGAGTTGCCATATGTTCTATGGACTTATCGGACGACCCCGAGGGAGGCTACTTTGGAAACTCCATTCGCCCTTGTCTACGGAGCAGAAGCCCGACTCCCGATCGAGGCTTGGATCCCGACCGACCGAGAACGAACTTACAATGCGGAAGAGAATGAACACTCGATGGTCGTGGATCTCGATGGGGTTGAGGAGAAAAGAGAGCTAGCCGCTCGGCGTATGGCCGAGTACCAGAAGGGAGTCAAGAGTTCAAAGGATGTCCGGGTCAACCCTCGTTATTTTCAGGTGGGAGATTACGTTCTACGACGAAGGGAGGCCAGTCAACCTTTGGAAGGCGGGAAGCTAGCTCAGAATTGGGAAGGGCCGTACATCATCAGTGCTGTGGTACGGCCGGGAACATACCGACTGGAGACAACAACCGGTTGAGTAATCGAGGGGACTTGGAATTCCGAGCACCTCGTAATGTTTATGCATTAGCCTATTTTTTGTAATTTTTAGACGAAGTGGGGGCTCGACCTGCAAGTTAGTCCCAGTCGTCGCTTGTATTTAAGTTTATTGTTGTAAATATTTATTCAACCGCCTGCGAGCGGGAAGGTTCAATGTATATACGATCGGTGATTGCTCGACCGTTTGCACACGGCGGCCCGGTCGGTTATTTTCCTTACCTTCGTTTCATGCAGGTCAAGTCATCATCACGCTTTGTCGACCGGGCGAATCCATCGACCGGTCAAATGCGCTCCTCTTCGGCGGACATTTGGGCCACCGATCGGGAAAGCCAGAGCTCCCAGCATAATTCCCTGATCCGTCCAACTTCTTTCCACTATTGCACCCACTCGTGCCTCGAGGGCAAAATAGTGTGGGGGCTAGGATGAAGGAAGTGCTGTAGGTCCGTCACTCGGGAACACCCCGATCGAAGAAGCTTACCAGTTTTCAAAATTCGACAAGGCCAGGAGATCGGGTAAACTTGATTGGGGAGGCCAGCTCAATGTCGAAATTCCGGTCGAAAGATGCACGACTAGGCCATAAGGCCGCGAGTTCGGGCATTAGACCAATCAGAAGACGCACGGCCAGGCCATAAGGCCACAAGGTCGGGTGTCGAACAAGTCGAGTAATGCATGACCGGGCCAAAAGGTCATGAGGTCGAGCATTAAGGGTTCGGCGTATATATGATTGAAAATAGAAGTACGAATAAGGAAAACGAATGGAACAAGTTAAGCAAAAACAAGTTTCATTTAATCAAAAGAGTGCCCGGTATAAACTCGGGACCGGGCTCCCGATCAAGGTCGCTTACAAAAAGAAGAAGTACAACCTATTTCTACTTCTTCGCCTGCTCGGCCTCACCTTTCTTTGAAGGCTCCTTCCCGCTCGAAGTGGCCGCCGCAGACCCGCTCGGCTCGGCCGCTCTTTCCTTCGGGTCAAACGGAGATGGACCGGGGTCAGAAAGATCCGGAGGAAGTGCGGACAGGACCAGCTGGAGATCGTCTCCTTCGAGGGCCTGTTCCATTCGTTTCTGGGCCTTCTCGAGCATCTTCCGCTGGCCGGCTTTGAAGGCCCACCGACCGAACGACAGCATCAGATCTTCCCCGATCTTCGTTCTCCGGACCGCCTTGAGGAACGCCGCGCCCGATTCGTTGTCCTGAAAACAGGACTGGGCTAACTCGTCCGGGTTGTCCAACCGGGCCTTTAGCTCCGCGACCTCCTTGGTCGCCTTCTCGGCCGCCGTCTTCCACTCGGCCGTCTCCCCGATCGCTCGCTGCGCGACCTTCTCGGCTATCTCCTGGTCTTCCCGACTCTTCTTCAGATCCTTCTGGACCTTCTCCAGCTCGGCCTGGATGTCCTTAACCTCCTGAAGTCGTCGGGCGGCGGCCTTCTTGTGCCGATCGACCTCGTCGGCTAACATGGCCCGTCCTTGAAGGAGCTGGGCCGCTCGAGAGATCTGCAATGTATAAATACGGTCGAGTTAGCCCGAATGAAGACACTTCAGTAAAAAAGTTTAAGAGAAGAAGACGTTTACCTCGGCCAAGTCGTGGCCGATCTTCTCCGCCACCTGGGTCGGGGTCAGCTGCCCCAAATCTTCCTTGGCTGGCCCGGCGTTGCCAATACGGGCCAGTATGGACGCATCGTCCTTATTCCGCCCGGTCGAGGGACTCGGGCTCCGCTGCTCTCGCCGGCGTTTGATGCCGCCGCTCATGGTCACGCCCTTCTCGGGCACCTTTTCCTTCCCTTGGGCGACCTCCACCCGGGTGATCAGGACGTCCGTCGCGTCGACCACGAAGCCTTCGACCGTGGTGATGGTCGAGGTGCCAATCGGTCGGGCGAGTGGGACCTCCTTCTGCCCGGTCGGCTTGGTCTTCGGCTTCTTCTTGCCGAGTTAAATCTTTGCAGGCGGGGGAAGAGGAGCCTCGTCATCTCCAAGGCCAGCCATTTCTGCAAAACAAAAGGAACAAGCCAATTAGATCGGTTTAAAGCACTTCGGGGTGTTAGGGTCGGGAAAAGGGGTTAGTGTTAAACCTTTACCCTTTCGCTTGCCCCGAGCGGGCATCCTTGCGATCGTTACGCCCCGAGGCTCGGGCTTATACTTCTCGGGCACGTTGTATACTGGCTCGGGCAGATCAGCCGCCTCGTAGCACTCGGGCGTCTTGAAGATCCGGTACTCGTAGATCTCTCCGGATATTTTTGCAGCCGCATCCTTGAGAGCCTGAGTCTCGGCCGGAATGACTTGTTTTCTGAAGTGCTGACTCCAGACCCTCTCGACCGGGAGAATCCACGGCTCGTACTTTACTGAGAACAACCAGTTCTTCCACCCCCGGTTGTTCCCGGGCAGCCCCTCGATCGAGCACATGTCTGCTCGGGACTGGGTCATCAAGAATCCGCCCCCGTACGCGGCTGCCAGCACCTTCACCTGGTAGATGAAATTGAAGAGCTCCATGGTGCAGGCCAAGTTGTGTCGACTGCAGATCTGCGGAAAGCACGCGATCATCCGGTGCGCTTTCGGGCAGATATGCCCGGGCACCACCTGGTAGTAACCCAGGAACGCGGTGAGGAGGCCCGAGAAGGGGAAAGTGATCGGGGCCATTAGGGAGTCGTAGTGCATCCCGAGCCACTTTCCCTGATGCCGCTCGATGATGTTCCCGAGCTGGCGGCTGGTGTCGAACTCGACCCGACCAGCAAGGGTTGCAGCGATTCTGCTTGCTTCTCCTTTTGTCAGCAAGCTCATCTGGTTTTCGACGCTCTCGCTGTTGAGGAACTCGAACCCGTCCCCGCCTGGCGCCGCCAGCCCGGCCGGGTCTTCCTTGACCGCCTCCGCATCGTCCGCCCGATTGCCCTCTTGGGGCTCAACCTGAGGGTAATCCCCAATTACCCTCGTGGGCGTTTCCCTAACGCCTTCAGAAGGGGAGTTCCGTCCGCTCGTGGACGTTTGACCACTCCCTTCGCGCGAGCTCCCCGATCCGCTGGAGCTCGACCCCGACGTCCCAGACGAGCTTGATGACCTTTCTTGCTCGGGGCTCGGTCGGGGATTTGTTGCGGTCGTTGAACAACCTCCGGAGAATAGGACATGATGTCCACCTCCTCGCTAATCTACTCGACCTCGTCATCGTAGTCTGCGATAGAGACGTTCTGGCTGTCCGAGTCCGACATCCTTTCTACCTAAAGGTCGGTCGGGGTTAGTATAGGGCTCGGGACGTTGGGTCGGAGTTAGTCTTATCCTACCGATATGCAGAGCTTAAAGTAAAAAGTAAAGCAAGGAGGTAGAGAGTTTACCGATCAGGGAGACTTTGAAGAAGCTTGAAGTTGGTTTGCTCGGTTGATCTGCTGAGGTGCTCACTCGGGATTCTCTGAGGGTGCCGGTTGAATCAGAAAATTGAGGAAAGTTCAAATGAAGGCCTCAAGGGCCTATTTATAGGAGAGCGTTTGGGCGGGAAACCAACCCACTTGCGCGACGTGACCAACGCTGATTCCGAGGTGATCGTTGCAGTCCCAGAGGCCGGCAGTCGTCGACACGTGGCAAGGGAGGGAATGACAGCTGGCCAGTCGGTTTGGTGGCCGACGGTTGAGCTTCTTCATCCCGTCCCGTTTTTTCCCGGACGGTCAAAAAGGCCCGGGCTGGGGAGCTCTTGGTAGGGAATACCCCGACCGACGTAAGCGTTACCCCGACCGGTTTGCCTTCGTCCTTTTCTTATTGTCTTTGCAGGTAACAGGTCGGGTTTCTTGTGAAGAACCCGGTCGAGATTCGACCGGGTGTTACCCGAGCGGCAGTGTCGACCACCGAGCGGTAGCCCTTAAGCGAGAGAGCTGACGAGGAACACGTGGCGGCTCCACGCATTGACAGGCAGGGCACCCAGGACGTTGACATGTGGTTGCTACGTGGGAAGCATGCCGAACGGTCGGATTTGTGTCTCCGGCTTCGCGGCTATAAATACCCGCGATAGCGACAGTGTGAGGGACTTTTGGACGATCGATAGGTTGTTGTTAGAGAATCCCGACCGCAGTCAGTCGGTACTCAGGGCAACCAAGTTTATTGTACTTAGGGACTTCATTGTGGTCAATAAGAGTTATTTACTTGCTTTAATTGGTCTCTTGTTTACTTAATTACCGCATTACGTGGCAATTAACACTATCAGTATTTTTTTTAGTACACTATAACATTATATTCATAGCATATGTTTAACAATTATGTCAATTTCTATGTGGATGTGGTTCGAACCTAAGACATTTCTTATGAAAATCATATCAATGAATAAGTTAAGAATAATAAATAGTTAACGGAATATTCCGTTACTAAAGTTTATACTGGTGGAATACAAGGGTATTTAGTAAAAGTAAATGATATAATAGAGGGTAAAATAGTAAAAATATTAATAAAAAAAATACTAAAATCAAAATATTATGAACTTTTCAACAAACAATTACACCAACATTTTTTAGTTCTGGTTAGGGACATAACTTTATTCAAGATTGCAAAACATGTTAGGCTCCCCCTAAGCAACGAAAAAAGGCGCCGATTTTTTTTAAATGTAAAAAAAAATTAAAAATTAAAAATTATCAAAATTCACTAATAAATCATAAGGTTCTCATCATTTTTTCTTACAAACTATTTATTTAAGTGGCTATAAAATTGTTTAAAATATTGTTGGAACCATCTAAATACATAAAAAAAAAAAAATTAAAATTAAGAGCAAAAAAAGCATTTTTTGAGAAATTGGTGGAACAAAAAAATTGTCCAAATCAGACAACCGAGTCAAAAGTTATTCATTCGCAAAGTTTTTAACCTAAACCCTAAAAAAAAAAAAAAAACGGTTCGGCCGGCTAGGCGGTTGCCTAGACCGCCTAGCCGTCCGGCCGCAGAGGAGGCCGATTCCGGCCTTCCTTGCCGCAGCCGGGCGGCGCCTAGGCGTGATTTTTGCAACACTGACTTTATTGGTTCTTATTAGATTTTTAGATTATTATTATTATTATTATTATTATTATTATTATTATTATTATTATTATTATTATTTTGATAAATTGGGTTTAGACTAATTCTAAGCCTCAAATTTTCAGTACAAGAGTTCGTAAATTTGGTAATCACGAGTTGTTCAAGAAGCCTCACAGTCCGTTCCAATCGTTGACTCTGTAAACCATGGATCAATCTCAACACTTCCCCCATGTTAGGGAGCTTGCCTTTTTTTAAATTTTTTTTTATTGTTGTTGTTATTAGCTATTTTTTTTAACAATATCATAATGAAATACTCCATCTGTCTCATTTTATCTGTCTTGTTTATTATTCATTGGTTAAACCAACTCTTTTTTTAAAATTTATTTTTTTCAATATTTTCAAATTATTTTTTCGTGTTTAATAGTACTTTCAATGTAGTTTCTAAATTTATAAATTCTATATATTAATATTAAACTTAACATTATGAAAAATTGAATTAAAATGACTTAAATTAAGACTCGTTATAAACCATACATATAAAATGGAACGAAATGAGTAATATTTTACCATTAAATATAAATTAAAGTTGAAGAGGTCGATAAAGTAAATGAACATGAGTGATGAATTGATAATCACAGACTCTAATCTACTATCAATAAAAGATTGTAATGTACTCTGTATAACCAAATTAAAATCGAACTTACCTAGTAACTTGGGACAATCTTGTAGGGGTACAATGTGACATTTTAAAGAGTTAGAGTCGCAACTACTTTTCCTCCAAGTGAGAGTCACACTCTAGACACGATTCGATACGAATTTGAATTAGTTTTAGACAAATGGAATAACAATTTTGGTTTGTAAAGGATAGGAAATAATACTTTTTGTGATTAATTTATTCATGTTTTCATTTTTTGGTGTGCTTAACGCAAGTGATGGTTTTAGTACTATTAAAACGAGCTAAACAAACATAAATACACAATTTTAATGTCAATAATAGTGAGCTAACAAATCTAAAACGTAATTAATACAAAATTTGAAAACACTAAACGGTAAAATTTAAATGAAATATTAGTGGACTAACTCGTACGCCCGCTAAGCCGGCAAATATACTGTGGACCGCGGTCCACAAAATTTTGTGGACCATTGTCCAAAACGACAAACACTACTGTATTTAAAATGACACTGTCTCACGTATTATTTTTATTATATTATCAAATGAAACTGCAATTGAATTGAAATGAAACTGTGGTTGTGTTGAAATGAAACTGCAATGTATACAAAATGAAACTGAATAACAATTTCACATATTTGAGTGTATATTGTCTAGCGAAACTGTAATTATATCAAAATGATACTGTAATTGTGTTGAAATGAAACTGCAGTGTATGTTTGATATCTGGGCCACAATGCATTGTGGACCGCGGTCCATAGAATAATTTTCCCCGCTAAGCTCGCCCCTTTTAGCGGCGGGCCTAAAAATCCCCTGCTCACCGCAATCTTATTAGGTGGCGGAGTAGGCCAACTCGACAGGTTAAACCTATTTTAACCGTTTTAAATTGTTTCAAACTCAAATCTACAATATAATTTATAAAAGATTGTAACTTACGTTGTATACTCAAATTATACCAAACATATCAAGCAACTTGGGGCAATCTTGTAGGGACACGTCATGTTAAATAATTATGAGTTAGATTTTTTTTTCCCCAAGTTATAGTCAAATTCTACGAGCGCTCATACTAATTAAATTATTTTCACAATGATAAGAATACTAAATCCAATATAAAAAAAAAAAAAAATTATACTTGAAGTCAAGAATATAAATATTTTTCGTTATATATATTCTATTAGTACTCTCTATACCCTAACTATTTTTGGACTAAGTCATTGTGTTATACATTGAAATAGTTTATTTTTGTCTTTGTATGTACATTGCATAAATAAATTTTTTATTATTGAAATTGGTCAAAATTTTAAAATATAATTAAATAAATGGAAAGAAATTGTGTCATCTTTTATGTTATTTAGTATAGGTTTATGGGTTTCTCTTAGTGGTGTTATTTCTTGTCTTAGAGTGCAAAAGAAGGGACAATAAGGACAGGGGGCTACCCATGTGATAGCTATATGTGTTAGTGGCATTTGTCAAATGTGGTAATTATAGTTTCATTTTAAATTAATGATTAAATAAATTATAACATTTTATGTAATTTATACCCAAAACTAGCCCCCTAATAAGTTATGCGCAAATATTAGTGATTTAGTGTCCATATTAAAGTAATTTGAAATAACATACTTATAAATTATAGTTGAAAAATTGTTTATGTTTTACAACTTAAAAATAGACAAATTTTATTCCTTCAAAAAAAAAAAAAAAAAAGACAAATTTTTAGCTTTATTAATTATCTTAGTTAGCTTAGTCGTCTAAAATTTTCTTCCATTTTATATGTATATGTACTGTTTGTTTGTTTATTAAACGTACAATGGATCCGAAGGAAAAAAAAAAGGCAAAACTAGTACTATTTTACCATTCTATAACGTCATATGTTCAATTCTTGCTAACATCATATCGGTTGTGCCCGTCATACATGATCTTCATAGTGCTATTTATCTCTCCTATGTGGTTTGTTGCTATTATACATAAACGATATTTCTCATTGCATACTCTCAAGTAGTGATTGTGAATTTTTCTTGTCTAAAAAAAAACATTTAGGAAAGTTAATTGTTTTTTGGGTTATGTTGATAGGACAACTAATGAAAAGTAATTTAGTTTGCAATTGGCATAATAATGTCACACCAGCCTCAGCTCTTAATATATACATTTCCAATTAGCACTCCACTAATTTAAATTTTGCCTTTTTTTTAGTATCACTTTTAAATATTCTATTTATAGTTTTTTTGTGGTACGGTAATACCTAATTTAGTTATCGACTATAATAATTTTTCTTGATTTAATCTTAAATGATCTTTTGTGCTTAATTAAGTTATTGATTTTGATGATTTTACCCAATTGAGTCCTTTGCTATTAGAATCAAAGACTAAATAGAAAAAATTCACATAGTCAAGGACTAAATTGAGTAAAACCACTATAGTCGAAGACTAACATGGATAAAACTACTATAGTCAAGGACTAAATTAAGTAAAACCACTATAGTCGAAGACTAACATAGTAAAACTACTATAGTCGATGACTAAATTAGGTATTAATAGAGATGAAATTACCATGTTATCTTAACATAAGACTCAATTGAATAAAACCATCAAAGTCAAGCACTTAATTAAACACAAAAAGTCGTTTAAGACTAAATTGATAAAAACAACTACAGTCTATGACTAAATTAGGTATTAAAAAATAAAAACAAAAACAGACTATTCAACAGTAAATATGAAAAACAAAAGAGTATCTCAAATATGCAATTTTACATTATATTAAAGCTCTCGGTTAAGGCCTTTCCGAGTAAGAGCCAAATTTCTAAACTCGATTTGAATAAGAATTAGCCATACAGTATTAGAGAACATGAATATAGAATACAAGTCTGCATGGACAACTCAACTGGTCATAAAGGTGAAAATTGGAAAGAATAATCAGGGATCATGGTGAGGCAGTGTGGGAGCAACCTCTCAAAGTGAGGGGGCTTCTTGTGCGCAGTAAGCAAAGGTCTAGCCTCTGTGGTTCATGTTCAGTTGAGTTACCATAATTTATATTCTCCCAGATGCTTTATCGGACTGGGGTGTGGGGGCCCTTAGGGTTGGGGTTCAACCTTTTGGAAAGAATGAATATAGAATACAAATGCATGGATAGATATGGATTTGCATGTGATGGATGAGGTCAAAATAGAGGAAAAGCAAATAGGTGGAAATGTCAAGGGAAGAGACGTATTCAACAAATATAGATGTTAGGCAAATGTCATCTTTCCTCTTTCTGAATTGAAGCTATACTATCTGCGCAGCATGCATTTATTTACAAGAGATTTGGATTATATATATGTCCACTTCACACCCTATATATACTAAAGAATTGCATAAATTTATGAAGAGTTTTGAGAATATATATTACATCTCAAGGATATCACATCGTAATACACTGCACGCAAGTTTTTCTTTTTAATTTTTTTTTAGTGTATGTAACGTTATGTACATAAAAATGCCAAATGTTATATATACGGTGTTGTGTGGATCATAGTCCAAAAACGACGTCGTTTTCTTTAAGTAAAGAAACAACGATCGTTATTTTTAACAAATTTTGTATTTGTGATGTGCTTATAATAAAAATGAAATTATAGTGTATCTAAAATGAAACTGAATAACATGTCTCACATATTGAATGTATATTATCAAATGGAATTATAGTTGAATTGAAATGATACTTTAGTTGTACTGAAATGAAATTACAATATGTATAAAATAAAACTAAATAACATCTCTCATATTGATGAGTGTATATTGTAAAACTATCCTTATTCCTGCAAATATCTCACTTTCTAAAATGGGTCCCACTTCCACATCATCAAATTTGCAAATTCTCCACTATTTATTCTACATCCCTGGAAATCTCTCTCACTTTCAAAAATGGGCCGTACTTTCATATTATATTATAAATATAATAATAAAATAATATTAAAAGAAATAATAAAAATTAATAAAAAGCATTTTACAGTTTTCTAGAAAATTGGATAATTTTTAAAAATTATTTTTTAAATGGAATACAAAATCATCTATCATCTATTTGACTATATATCACTATAACTACATTTTCATAATTATCTACTTACATAGTTACTCATTAATATGATTACATTCATTATCATATTATTTTCCTTATCACCATATTCTATCTTTTCTACTCGCATTTAGTTATATAAATATAACTTATTTGCTTACGCTTAAAGTAAGACATTATTCACATTATCAAAAAAATTTAAAATCTACACCAAGTTTTAGATTTTGATGGAACTTAATAGATTATTGGTTCAAATATTTTTAGTTATGCTATATCGTAATACAAGTTTGGTCCGAATATTGAATATTTAAATTTCACATATATTAAACATCAACGTAAAAATTATATATATATATATATATATATATATATATATATATGTGTGTGTGTGTGTGTGTGTGTGTGTGTGTGTGTGTGTGTGTGTGTGTGTGTGTGTGTGTGTGTGTGTGTGTATAAGTCATTCAAATCAATATATCCAAATATATTTTAAATAGTAGCTCAAAAATATTAATATTATCTAAACTAAATTTTAGGTGAACTTAATAAGTTATTGGTTTGGATATATTTTTAGTTATGTTATATATACATATAAATTTGGTTCGAATATCAAATGTATTTTTTTTGTTTACATATATTAGACTTAAAAGTAAAAATTATATTTATTTAATTTAAATTAAACATATCTAAAAATATTTTAAATATAAGATTTAAAATCACTCGAAATTAACTTGTGTTAGTTTTATAACGTTAGTTAAATTTTTTTTTGAAAAAATGAGTGTTAGTAAACAAATTTTCTAAACAGAAAATAGAAATTATAAAACAATTTTTTGAAATAAACGGACCTAAGTATTCTAAAAGTTTTTTTTTAATTATTTTTTAGAGTCAACTAATAAATTGGTTTTGTATTGTTTGAAGTTTAATGTGACTATCAACGAATTATAATTAAAGTAAAAAAAATGGAAGGCGTAAATATTAATATAGCCCATATATTATGATGGTTCTAACAATTTTGTCTTTGTTTTTTTTTTTTTTAATAATTTTTTTTTTTAAATTTAGTTTTTGTATGAGCAAGGTTGTAATGGTTTTGATCAAATTTAGTCAATTATAATTAACCCCTTTGGGCTTTATTAGGGTTTTGTTTAATTTTCATCAATTTAACCACTTTTTTTTAGTCAATTTTATCACAAAAATTATTGAGTTGCTATTGTCAAGGAGCAAAATTGTAAAGAAGGGAGATTTTTTTTTTTTTTTGAATGTGTAAATGCAATGAGTAATCATTAGACCCTTCTTCATTGATTGTAGTATGTATAGTATGTGTTGGTGATAATGAACCAAAATCGATTTAATATCGTAAAATAATATTTATATATACACAACAAGTATATAAAATATTATTTGATATTTATCCGAAATATATATATACACACAAATATATATATAAAACGGATCCAACGGTTATATATATATATATATATATATATATATATATATATATATATATATATATATATATATATATATGTATGTATGTATATCTACGAAAAAGATATACCAATATATATCAACCAAAAATTGGAACAAATAATCCACAGATTATGAGTCCAATCCAACGGCAAAACAAATATGGAGAATGGATTTTGCTTAGAAGCATAATCCAAAACCGAAAGGAGGAAAGATTGGCTCGTGTTTGGGTATAGGGTTTTTAGCGTGAGTCAAGAGACCACTCTTTCCTTAAAACCTTATTTACCACCTCCCAAAAGTGCTAGGAGCGCCGTGGCCTAGGTTTCCCAGGATAAAACGCGCTACGGTTCGACGTTTGAGCACCCAAACGAACGGACCCGGCGAACTAGAGCAACAGCCTTGAACACAGTTAGGCTAAAGAAATGAGTAGAAGCAGAAGGATTTTGAAGCTGAAAAAGAGTATTTTCTGGTTGTGTGCTTGTACACTGTGTCGTTAAAAACCTTCTTCCCTCTACCCCTTCTTATATAGGGATGATAGAATTGATAGCATTCAATTTGGCATTACCTCCACGATGTGTAACATCTGAAACAACATCACCCATTACTAGAGAGTTAAATTCAAATTTAAAATTGGAATTAATTAACAATTAATTCCGTAATGGACGAATTTAATCTCGCAGTAATCTGTTGGCCTACAGCCTAGTTTCGGCCTCAAGGCTGAAACATATGTTGTTTGTGTTCAGTTCGGCCTTGGCTAAGGCCGAGAGCAGAACTCTCGTGCAGCTCTCTCTCGGCCAAGGCCGAAACCGAGAGTAAACTCTCGTGTTTCTTGACAGCGAGAGCAACTCTCGTGCGGCTGGGTACTCTCGCCCAAGGCCTGGCTTAGCAGCAGTTAAAAATGATACCGAAAGTTGGCATAACTTATGCCCGCAAGGCCAGTCAATTTCTAGACGACATTCGTGCCCGCGGCTGGGTACTCTCGCCCAAGGCCTGGCTTAGCAGCAGTTAAAAATGATACCGAAAGTTGGCATAACTTATGCCCGCATTAATTTACACTAACATTATTCTCTATTAATTTACAAAAAAGTCCACATTATTCTCTATTAATTTACAAAAAAAGTCCACATTTGCTATCTGAAGTTGTGTATTGTGTAAAACCTGCTTTTTGACCCTACCCGAAAAAAGACCACAAGAAGGTAAATCAGTCTAACTTGTTATAATTGGCCAACTAGATCAAACGACCAAGGCCATCCAATAGACAACTCTCACAATGAGTCGAACTTGAAACATTGTGATTATTAAACCAACTACCCCGTCAATTTGATTGAAATTCATTATTCTCTCGACATATATAATCTCCATTTATGGTGTATTTGGAAACCTGAAAAATGATTTCTGAAAATTATTTTATGGGTTAGTTTTTAGTGTTTGGGAGAGGGTGTAAAATTGAAGTCAACCAAAAATGATTTCCGGTCAAAAGGAAAATAGCTTGGTTTTTCATCGAAAATGACTTCCTTTTTTTTTTTTTTGGGTGGGGGAAGTCATTTTCCGCATCCAACTGCTTCTTCTTCCGAGAATGCTTCCTCAGCTTTCTTTCGCCATCCTCCGCTTTCTACCTTGACTGGTTTCCGACGAAACCAGACTGTTTTCCATCGAAAACCAATACTATTTATATATATATATATATATATATATATATATATATATAATTATTTTGTTTGTTATTTGGAAAAAAATAGCTGGGCAAAACATAGTTGTTGTCAAATCTTTTTTAGTTAACAACAATTAAGATTTGAATTATACAATTTTACTTATTTTACAGAAAATGTACCAAATATCATCTTCAACTTCATCCGTAAACTTCCCAAGGTAAAGATTTCTGGCCTTCTAGTTGATTATCCCAGATTTTGATTGCAGATTTAGGAGAGCAAAAACCTAATTTGATACGTGCACAGACTGCTGAAAGGAATCACAGATTGCTTTAAATTGGAGTGTAAAACGTAAATTTTCAGTTTTTCCCTTCATTTTAACACCAACTTAATGCCAAAGCTAACGGAGGACTAGTTTGGCTTAAAATTCAAAAGTCGGAGGACCACTTTGGAGAAATTAAAAGTCAATGGGCCAATTTGAGAAAATGTCATAGTCGGAGGACCATTTTGGGAATTAACTCCGTTGTGGTTATTAAGCCAACTATCCCATCAATTTGATTAAAACTCATTATTCTCTCGACATATATAATCTCCATTTAGGGTGTATTTGGAAACTCGGAAAATGATTTTTGAAAATTATTTTCTGAGTTTCCGGGAGATGATGGAAAATTGAAGTCAACGAAAAATGATTTTCGGTCAAAGGAAAAATAGCTTTGTTTTTCTGAAAAATGACTTCTTTTTTCTCTCTCTTTTTTTTTTTTGAAGGGGGAGGGGGGGGGGGGTACTCATTTTCCGATCCAACTTCTTCTTATTCCGAGAATGCTTCCTCGGCTTTCTTCCGCCATCCTCCGCTTTCTATCTTGACTGGTTTCTGACGAAATCAGACTGGTTTCCGCATATTGTTTGTTATTTGGAATAAAATAATTGGGCAAAACACAGTTGTTGTCAAATCTTTTTTAGTTAACAACAATTAAAATTTTAATTATACAATTCTGCTTATTTTCCAAAAAAATGAACCAAACACACAATCACAGTTTTCTAAAATACAACCAAACACGAGAAATGAAAATATTTTAAAAAAAATAACTCATTTTACAGAAGTCATTTTCCTAGTTTTCAAACACACCGTGACACCCTGAAAAAAATACATAACAGAACATAAAAATTAAAAATTTCTACCAAGAAAATAAACACTACACAATAGTACTCTTGATTTAATTCTTTTATTTTTAATTTCTTTATATATATATATATATATATATATATATATATATATATATATATATATAGACACACACATATACAAATTATGTTTCCATTGCTTTTTTGGGGGCTTTGATCTCCATATAAAGCCATATCCGACGACTTTGGCAAAATTTCACTGTTTTGGTGATATAATTTACTGTTCTGTGGATCGCAATAATTTTGCCGGATATGGACTCATTTATTTTATGGAGCAATAAGTTACATGTTTAACTCGTAAAGTATAGAATATAGTGTTAATAAAAATAGTTAGGTATTAGCTTGATCGGGTAGTCCATAGAGGTAATAAAGGTGATCACTTGGTCTGGGGGTTGTGGTTGCTAGGAGATCTGCTCGGTCATGCACTCGAGAGGTATACCGGTTAGGCAGTTGATGTGTTGGGTGAGTTATTTAGTTAAGTTTGAAAGTCTGTTTTTGTATGGTAAGTTGTAATAGGAGTTATCTAATATGAAAAAAAAAAATTAAATTGGTGGGAGATTGTTTTTGTGTTATATATACATGATAGTATAGTAGAATTTATTGAATATTTGTAAAAATAAGAGAATAGTGAAATAGAAGAAAAATTGAAAACAAGACAAGAGGATATCAGTGGCCAAGATGTGATGGACCAAACAGTATAGCAGTGGCCAACATCCTCCTTGTGTATTGGATCTCAGTCACTTATTAGTGGTATTTTGGTGTAATATTTTTATTACTTAAAAGTGAAAATTTAATTTTGACGATTACTTTTTTAATGTATAGATATTATTTATCTTGCCTCAAGAGGGATGTTTGATTGGTACGGTGGAATATAATTATTATATCTATAAAGGTCACGGATTTGATTATTATTAAAACATTCTTAGTCGAATTTGTCGCACATGATCTTTTTAGCTAGTAAAGTGGTATTTATTGTCCCTCACTTATCTACAACGTAACTCTTTTTTTTTTTTTTTTTTTTTTTTTTTTTTTATTTAAATCAAACCCTAACAAAATTTAGGAACAAAAAAGTCGATTCGCAGTAGTTGAGAGACGGAAAAATGTTATTTTGTTGACAATTTAGGAATAAAAAATACTTATTATGGTGTAATTGAAGGACATGAACTACTATTTTTCTATATACTTTAACGGTGAAAATTAAATTGTCATTTCTCCATTTTATAATAATGTTATTATGGTATGAAATTGGGACAAGGGATCCATCATATCCATCCTCCCATGAAGTGATTTTTATCTTAATTTCATTGGTTGCCCTTATTGTCTATCAACCTCAAACAAAGTGATTAGCTAACTATCACAATCTGAAAGCACAAACATATTTACTAGATTAAACAATGGCTGACATCTTAGAATAGATCAGAGGTTGTTGTTTTCTTTGGAGCAGGAATTGTTTATACACAACAAAAAGTTCTTGTCAAATTTTTATGTCAAGCAAGTGATTGATCGATATCATATTTAACTGTTTTTTGTCTGAACACAATTCAACTGGTCAACTAATTAACTCAAAATAAGTCCATAATATCCTTACATTTAGAGTTTGTCGATCAGTTGAGACACATCATGCGATTTACTTTGTTCCCCTGACTAATTTTCAGGGTAGGATCAGAACGATGAGGCCAAGATAATTAAGTGGGGAGTTCAAATTTATATGTAACATTTCTTGATTGATAACCTAAATTATAGCTACTTATTTGTCAACCCATTTGTGGTAATTTAATAATATAATTGAAATGATATACAATTTGGTTTGATTTGCAACTAGGTTTTAAGGTTGATTAAGGTGATTGTCATAAATTCATAATAATAAATATTGCATAATTTGTTAACCTATAAATATATTAAATTTTTTATACAATTGGAACAAATTATAAACACTGATTAAAATCTGGTCAAATTCTAATTTGTTTGCATTATCCCATAAAATTGGTCATAGATGATTAGGCGAGTTTTGTAAAATTGCAAGTCCCTTTATTAACTCTATGATGACTTAGATAGTCAAGTGTCAATTTGTCGATTTGCAATCAATTATTGCACTCCTACGAATTTTTCTATAATACGTTTTCTATTAGAACTTGAATTTGACTTAATCTTTTACTTTTAAATGTTTTTTTTTTTTTTTTTTTTTTTTTTTTGGCTATATCTTCCATGCAGCCTTATGATCTAGACTATTTTTTAAATATTGACACAAGACATAAGAGTTCTTCTATAAATCTATCTATCTGCCTTATTTGAAGTCCAAACGCATATACTATATGTACGTAATACTATACGTGTATTACTTAAACAACACTTCTTCAAAAAAAAAAATGAAAATAAAAATAGTAGAATTGTTGATTAGAACTCTCGATTTGTCCTATTCCATGATAATAATATATATTCGTTTTACTTCACTTATAGATTGCACAATTGCACTGATTCTTTCTCATCCATGTCTAAAAGGAGTTTTTTTTTTTTTTTTTTTTTTTTTTTTTTTTTTTTTTACTTGAAGGTAACGTTTTCTTTTTAAAGAAAAAAAAAACGTAAACAGGAGAAAAACTATTCAAATTGTGTTCGGTTTATAAAATTCACAAAATACAAAATTGTAAGTTAATAATTTACGCCATAACGACGAACAAATAATAATAATATACATAAGTTATTTAATGAAATAAGGGTCCAGCTAAGTTATATTAGCTATTGAATTATACACGAAAATACAATTGAATCATTAAACTTAAATAAATTACAATTGGTTCTATGAACCTACTAAATTTGTGCAATTTAGTACACAATGACCTATTTTTCCACGTTTATTGTTGATATTTTAAATCAATTTTAAATATTAAAAATTAGTTTAAAAAACCAACCAACCCCTTCCCTCTGGCCATAGTTGAATGGGAGGGGGTTGGATTTTTTTTTTTCTTCTTAAATATATAAAATTGGTAAAATAATTTAAAAAGAAATTTAAAGATTAATCGCCATGTC
The DNA here is from genome assembly GCF_001879475.1 of Ipomoea nil. Lineage (NCBI taxonomy): Eukaryota > Viridiplantae > Streptophyta > Magnoliopsida > Solanales > Convolvulaceae > Ipomoea > Ipomoea nil. Next base: position 1,440,120 of record NW_017619515.1, read on the forward strand.
AGCAGTTAACTTAGAGAATAAACTATTTTTTACCCAATTGCACAAATTTGGCTTGTTAAGGAAGCCAATTGCATGTTTAAAAAAAAAAAAAAAAAAAAAGATAACCTAATTGCATTTTTCCGCGTAATTTAGTGGCTAATGTGACCCTTATTCCATAGTTAATTAGCCAAAACCAAAACAAAATGAGAAAAAAAAAAGGAAAAAAAAAAATAGAGAAAGGCAGAAAATTTGTGATGTTTGTAGAAAAAGATGCATGAATGAAAAATCATGAGACATAGAATCAGATTCTTAAATTGATGTCACTAAGGAATTATAAGGAAAAAGTTGTTGGCAGCTGCTGGCCACAAGAATGATGAATCCAAATTCTTGTAATGGAAGAATTTCATGAGGGCATATATATACATACATATATATATGAATATGAATATAATTTGGAATGAGAAAATTTAATGTAATGTACGATTAAAGTTGTGTGTTTTGGCATATTGTTTCATCTCATGAATTACAAGCAAACAGGTTTCTGTCATCATCTGTTCCTATATTGCTTTTTCATATTCTGATTCGATTGTCAAATGCAGCACATATGTATGGTTTGTGAGAATGAATTATATACCGTGTCGTTTTGCGATGTATATTACGCGCTATGTAAAAACATTAAGAACGAGAAATCATTTTTGCTTTTCAGTTGTTTAGAAATCTTTAAGTCTTTCACGCTATTAGAAATATGTAACTTCCGGATGAATTTTGTCGTTACTAGCGGCTTTGTTAGCACCTTATCTACTTTTTGATGTCAGAGGCTCGTTCGGAAATCTAAAGTAATTAAAAATATGCACGGGATAAATTCGTTCATGTGTAATAATTTGCAAACCACACATGAAAGATAACACGCACTAAAAAGACTCACAAACCACACAGCGAATCCATTCATATGTGTAGATCAGAGTTGCTAAAACGGGTTCGATCCGACGAATTGGGCATGTTTGACCCGTGTTTTGGACAAGTTAGATTGGATAAACCCGTTTCATTTTCGTCAACCCGGTGATGGGCTGGCCTGTATTGACAGCTCTATATGATTGTTTTTTTTGGCTATTCAAATAAAATAGTATTGTCAAAAGTGAGAACACTAAAACGTGTAAATAGTGTGATGGAATTGTAGAATTGCTTCCAAGGAGAATAGGGAGACAGTAGTGCGATATGATGGTGCACTATGTGTGTATATATATCCTCTTTAACTTTATTTCTCAAGTTTTCGAATTTATTCAATTCTATATGCCATTGTTCAGTGGTCACCACTCTCATTATTCATCTTCAACCCTTAGCTTGTCCCAATAAAACAAAAATGTAAATCTATCATAAAACAAATGGGTAGTCACTATTCAAAGATATGTTACGAGAATTATGTTTTACACACTTAACCATCATTTTTAGGGCAAATTTATCGCACTCCTACTTTGATGTTGTCATAATAATGGAGTTACTTTCTGAAAGAAATCGTTTCCCCCTTCATTTTTACAATTACTTAGTATTGATCAAAATACATGATTATTTGTGTTTTAAAAAAGAGACATCAACATATTATTCTGACGCTGGCAAGAAAAAGAGATATTGAAATATAAATCATCAAAGAATTATACACACCTCACCACCAACACCAGCAATAACAACAACAACAAAAAAAACACTTAAATACTTACGAATTTACCTATTGATTTCAGTGATTTACAATGCCTACAAAATTGTCAGTTGATAAATTTGATTTTTCCATATACATATATAGAATTAGGTTCCAGTTAGGGTGCCCAGGTGCGGTTGTGCGATTTAATTTGGGCCATTCATCTCGCTTAAATCAACGTTCAGGATTGTCAAAATTTTAAAAAAAAAAAAAACGCGGTGGTAATTTTGTAATTTTTGCATCTAGGTCAAAATTAAAGTGAGCGGATCTATGATTAATGTGCGTGAGTTTTGTATATAAGATGCGTGAGGTTTGTGCGTAAGGTGCGTGAGTTTTGTGCTTAATGTGCGTGGGGTTGTGCTTAACGTGAGTAGTTGTTAAAACTTAAAGTGTGGACTTTTGTGCTTAATGTGCGTGGGGTTGTGCTTAACGTGAGTAGTTGTTAAAACTTAAAGTGTGGACTTTTGTGCTTAAGTGCGTGAGATTTGTTCTTAATGTGAGTAGAGTTTGTGCTTAATGTGCGTAAGGTTTGTGCTTAATGTGTGTGAGGTTAGTGATTAATGGCAGTAGTTGTTGAAACTTAAGGTCTGTGAATTAATACTTAAAGTGTGTGGGGTTTGTGCTTAATGTGCGTGAGGTTGTGCTTAATGTGCGTGAGTTTTGTACTTAATGTGTGTGAGTTTGTACTTAATATCAGTAGTTGTTAAAACTTAGAGTCTGTGAGTTAATATTTAAAGTGCGTTGGTGTTGTGCTTAATGTGCGTGAAGTTGTGCTTAATGTGTGTGGGTTTTGTACTTAATGTGCGTGAGTTTGTGCTTAAGATCTAACACTTAAGGTGCGTGTTTCTATCACTTAAGGTGCGCCATTTTTAGTTTATGCTTCTTTCTTCCAGACACGCGTGCTTTTTTTTTTTTAATATTAATTTTCATTGATTTGAGCCGTTGATCTAAATTTAATCAACGGTTTAGATCTAATCGCACAACCGCACTGGAAGCTATACCCACACCTGAACCCTTCCCTATATATATATGAGATAATTGTGATTGATTGATTATTGTGAAACAGCTACAGTAGAATAGGAATACAATACTAACACTTAAACAACTTAACGTAAAGGAATCCTACATAACAGGAAAGTCACAAAGACCTATCCTATTACAATATTAACTATTAGTGTAACACATAAATATAATATTGCTAACATATATATATATATATATATATATATATGTAATGTTTAATTGTAATTAATATCATATCTAAAGACAAATATTTACTATACTCGATAAAGTGTAAATAGTATATATAATTATATTTGATATAGATCACCGCGTGAGTTCTCTATAATGGCATGTGTGGGTATATGAGGCTACAATGGGGAGGAGACTAGTTTACATGATTAAATTTGATTATTAGATAGGTTACCAACTGGCTGGCTGGCTGCTAGCTACATAATTATCTGTCTTTTCTAAAAACTTATTATTATTTTATTTTTTTTTGGGTTGATGTGACAATGTCAATGGTCAATTTTGTTCCAAAACGTTGAATGGTAGACTCTTCCCATTTCCTGCTCAAAAAAAAAAAAAAAAAAAAAAAAGACATTTATTGATAATCTAAGTTTTTTCATATTGTCAGACTATATCCTGACCCATATGAACTCGTTCCCCACACTTATAAGGAGGTAAATTGAGTCAATTCAATTTTGAAACTCAATATTAAATTGTACATTTTTGTACATACTGAGCTCAATTCAAACCTAAATTTCTAATATATGTGACATGAATCAACCTCCCGCCCTATCATAGAAAGCAAGTTTATGTGAGGCTTTTTCACTAAACCAAATGCTCTGGGGGCATTGTTGATATTTTTTTGACCAGTTCATTGAATGTGGCAAATTATTCTGTGGATTCGGGTTCAAAGTACACAATGTATATACTGAATGTTCACAATTTTGTAATAGATAAATTGTGAATATTCAGTATGTAAATTGTGTATTTTGAACTCATGTCGGAGCGTTATGCTGTGCAACAGTGTGCACCATGCAAGGTGCACATGGAATTGAATTCATAATTTCTATACTATAGATTCATAATTCCTATACTGTAGATTCATAATTTCTATACTGTAGATTCATAATTTTTAAACTATAGATTCATAATTTCTAAACTGTATAGTTATCAAATTTGGTTTAGAAATTATGAATTCAATTTCATGTGCACCATGCATGGTGCACACAATTGCACAGCATAATTTGCCACTCATATCTACCTTGCAAGGTGGATCTGGATCCATAATATAACTATTGATTGAATGCTATCCCATATACAAGTTGGGCCTACTGGATCAATTGTTAATTGGGCCTAGAGAAATGCACTCAACACTCATTTTTGGGTTGTATTTGTGTAGTAAAATTAGGCCTAAGCCCATACATTTTCTTTTTTCCAGCCCAACAATAATTTATCAAAAAGTTTAAATTTGTAAAATATGAAGTTGCATAAATGACTCTCCATAAAATTTTAAAGTTACCAACGACCTTATGGTACATTGGTACCAATCATTATTGTGTGGATCATGGTCCACACAAGTTGTATGGACCATATTTTGTATAGTGTAAAATAATATATATTCAGTATAAAAATAATGTATATTCAGTATAAAAGTAATGTATATTATATTTAGGGGATGTACATTATTTTTGTACTGAGTGTACATTATATTGTATAATGTATATACAGTACACAAATAATGTACATTTAATATATACCAAATTGCTCCCCTATGTAAAAAGTCGTAGGTTCTCGCTTCGGTGGAAGCGATTATGGCGTCAATTGATGTAATAGCTTGTATATGTGAGTATCTTCTTTCTTTATTGTTAGGAATATAGCGGAATAATGCGGAAGCGAAGAATCGAGAATTGAAAATTATAGAAGTTAAATAATATAAATAGGGAAAATATGTATAAAAGACAAATGAATAAATAAAGTGGGAAAATATATAATATATATATATATAAACCCTCAAATGAGAAGTAAATGGATATATATATTAATGCATACGTGAGAAACTAATAGAGAAAGGAGAGAGAATTCAATATTGACGATAGAATGAGAGGTACATTGAAAGAATTGAGAAGCCTGCTATTTATACATTCTAAACTAGAGAGTTATGCGGCATGCACATGGTGGAGCGACGCAATCGGCGATGATGTGCAAGAAGAGTCTATTGCATGCGATGTGGGTGGATATGGTCTGAATGAATTTGGACCACAAATTATTATGATCTAACAATCTCCACCTTAGATCAAATTCATTGTAAAATTAACAACTGGAACAGCCGACTAAATTCAAGCACTGCTTGAACTTAGCAACAGGAAGAACCTTAGAATAGCATGATGGATCACCATCAACTTCCTGTGTGACTGAAAGAGCATAAGCAACCATGTTAGTTTCACCATCACTAGCATACCTAACAGGTTTTTTAATTGTCCTCCTAGGACGATCCATAGCAATGGAATACTCTCGTTGTGGCTCGACGAGAGGTGTTGTGCTAGTAGATGCATCATCTTTAGTATTACCATCAGCAGTAGTAACACTATCAATAGGCCTGAACTCAAACTCCACCTTTTCACCAGTACTCTGCGTCTCACCTGTACTGGGAACTTTTCCAGAAGAAAGTAGTGCATTTTCATCAAAAGTGATATCTCGACTCAGAATGATTTTCTGAGAATCAGGAGACCATAGACGATACCCTTTTGACTCAGAGGCATAACCAAGGAAAATGCATTTGACAGCTCGAGGGTTTAATTTACCCGTACTGGAATGAGCATAAGCAGGACATCCAAAAACTCTTAAGATAGAGTAGTCAACAGGATTACCTGACCAAACTTCTTCTGAAATTTTGAAATCAAGGGATGAATGTGGAGATCTATTTACCAAATAGCAAGCAGTAGAAACGGCCTCGGCCCAAAAATCACGCCGTTTCCATAACCCAGCATTAGAGAGCATACAACGAGCTCTTTCCAATAGAGTCCTGTTCAAACGTTCGGCAACACCATTCTGCTGGGGTTTACCAGGCAAGGTCTTGTGCCTGGCAATTTCATTTGCCGCACAGAAGTCATTAAAATCTGACTCACAGAACTCCAAGCCATTGTCTGTCCTGAGCTTCTTGACTTTTTTACCAGTCTAAGTCTCAACAAGTATTTTCCACTTCTTGAAAATAGAAAATGCCTGATTTTTATGTTTCAGGAAATAGACCCAAACTTTACGAGAAAAGTCATCAATAATAGACATAAAATATCTACAGCCTCCCATAGACTGGAATTTAGTCGGTCCCCATAAGTCAGAATGTATGTATTCCAATACATCTTTGGTACGGTGTGTAGCAGTAGAGAAACTAACCCTCTTTTGTTTCCCAAAAACACAATGCTCACAAAATTGTAATTTACCCGTACTTGAATCACCAAGGAGACATTTTTTGCTCAGGAGATGCATGCCTTTCTCACTCATATGCCCCAGACGCATATGCCATAATTGAGTGAGATCCGCATCAGACATCGATGAGGATACCGCTACTGAACCCGTCACAGTACTGCCATGCAAGACGTACACGCTTCCAGAATGAGAAGCTTTCATGAGAACAACAGAGCCTTTTTATGACCTTCACAACTCCACCTTCAGCTATGTACTTGTACCCCAGAGATTCCAAGGTGCCCAACGATATTAGATTGCGTTTCAAATCAGGAATATACCGAACATTGGTAAGAGTCCTGATAACGTTATCATGAGTTTTAATCTGCACACTTCCAATTCCACTAACCTTGCATTGGGTATCATTACCCATCAAGACAACTCCACCATCAACCGGTTCCAGAGAGACGAACTAGTCTTTGTGAGGACACATGTGGAATGTACAACCAGAGTCCATAATCCACTCGGTTTCGCTCCGTTTGCAACCGGAGCTAACAGATAACAAAACATCGCCTTCTGAATCACTTTCAACAACACTAGCTTCAGCGGACTTCTTTTCACTCTCTTGCTTGTTTTTCAACTTGAAGCATTCAGTTACATCATGACCATGCTTCTTGCAGTACTTACAGGATTTGTTGGACTTATGTCCTTTGGACTTGGATCTAGAATTTTTATTGCTACTCCCTGATTCAAGTGAACGACCCCTTACAGTCAAGCCTTCACCTTTGTCCTCAGACTTAATTTCAAAGTCAAACTTTTCTTTGGACAATAGGTTTGACTTAACATTGTCGAAAGTAAGGGTATCACTACTATTATCATACAGCATAATTTCTTTGAAATGCTTGTATGAATTAGGGAGAGAGACAAGCAATAAAACAGCACGATCCTCATCTTCAATTATGACATCAATATTTTCCAAGTCCAATAAAATAGAATTGAATTCATCTAAGTGAGATTTAATAGAAGTACCTTCCGTCATACGGATTGTGTACAGACGCTCCTTCAGGCGTAGCGTATTCGCCAGAGTTTTGGCCATGTAAAGCGCATCCAGCTTGGACCATAAATCTGACGCAGTCGTCTCACTTACTACCTCACGTAGAACTTCTTTAGACAGGCACAAAAGAATGGTTGAACGTGCCTTGTCATCCAAATCTTCCCAATCTTCATTTGTCATTGTAGCCGGTTTCTTCTTCTTCCCAGCTAGCGCTTTCTTCAAACCGTTCTGGGTTAGAACGGCTTCCATCTGAACCTTCCAGATAGAAAAGCTAATTTTCCCGTCGAACTTCTCGATATCGAACTTAGTAACAGTTGACATCTTTGAAAATAATTCTCAAATAAACCGCTCTGATACCACTTGTTAGGAATATAGCGGAATAATGCGGAAGCGAAGAATCGAGAATTGAGAATTATAGAAGTTAAATAATATAAATAGGGAAAATATGTATAAAAGACAAATGAATAAATAAAGTGGGAAAATATATAATATATATATATATAAACCCTCAAATGAGAAGTAAAGGGATATATATATTAATGCATACGTGAGAAACTAATAGAGAAAGGAGAGAGAATTCAATATTGACGATAGAATGAGAGGTACATTGAAAGAATTGAGAAGCCTGCTATTTATACATTCTAAACTAGAGAGTTATGCGGCATGCACATGGTGGAGCGACACAATCGGCGATGATGTGCAAGAAGAGTCTATTGCATGCGATGTGGGTGGATATGGTCTGAATGAATTTGGACCACAAATTATTATGATCTAACATTTATAAAAAAAATAAATAAATAAAATTTTAAAGTGATAATGAACACGAGTGTAATATTATACTTAATATATAAACATACACATATAATACATAATCAAATACTATCAATACTAAACTTTGAAGCTCGATTAAACACAAACTCCAACCATTATAACTATTTTGAGTTCGACTCGACTAGTTTGCGAATTGCAATCATATTATAGAAGTTCCTTGTATATTTATACCTACAAACTAAAAAGGTGATGCTTGTATGAATGGGGTTATTGATGAACAAGTGAGTCTCGAGGTGGTCGTGATTCGATTCATAGTTTATAGGTGATTCATCGTTGACAATAACTATAATGTGAACTATTACTATATGATTCTAGACGGTTCATGAACCGGTAGTTCAAGTTAACTGAGATTTGTTTTAAATCGAATCGTGACCACCTCTAAAAGTGATTACTAATTAGAGTGGGGTTAAGTATAATTCTTGAAATAATAGGGGATTTAGATGTTACTCTCAAAAACGTTTGGGGTCCGAGTAAAATTATTTATCGAGTTCGACGCTACTAACGTAACAATGCATCTATGATCTGACAACAGAAAAAATGGGGCGCCAAGTCAAAGCGGGTATGGGATCCATCTCCATTGCTGCACTTGCTTGCATACTTTTCCTTTGTTGCTCATATCAATTCAATGCCGCCCATGGGTCAGAACCCGAAATGAGTTCGACCCGTGTTGTGTTTCAGGTTCCAATTTCTCAGTTTCTCTCTTCTTTGTTGTGTTCTTAATGGATTATTGTGATTGGATGCTTCTTTTTTGGTTTTCATAGCTCCAGATGATGAGAAATTAGTTAAATAAGTGAAAAGATTGAAGCTTTCTTGAATTTTAGATGTAGAACTTGGAAGTTAATTGGAATTTTGAGTGTTTTCTGATATGAAAATTGGAATTTTGAGTGTGTTATGATATGGAATTCTGTGTTTTATGGTCTTAGAAATGAAGCTTTAAGCGAAAAATATGAAATTTTTGGTGAGTAAATACCAATTTTGGTCCACTATTGCTTAGTGACAGTTTTGGTCCATATGTTTAATGACTAACAAATGTCATCCGATGATTATCATTTTAATGTCAATTTTGATCACTTCGGTCACCTTTCCGACTCAAACATGCTGGAATCTCAAAATTTTAAGGTTATACCAAAGAAACTTAGGAAAAGGTCTACTGATGAGATAACCAAAGGGCCTAGCATACTTGGATGGATGAAAATAACCTTAAAAAGTTTGAGATTCCGGACTGTTTGAGTCGCACCGGTGACCGGAGTGATAAAAAATGGCATTAAAATGATAGTCATCAGATGACATTTGTCAGCCATTAAACTTGTGGACCAAAATTGTCACTACGCTAATAGTTGTGGGATCAAAATTGGTATTTTCTCAGTTTTTGGTGATTGCTACAATTTTGGTTTTGATGAATTATGTGACTTTAATTGAATGTGTATTGTAATGCATTGTGACTGAAGAATGGATGTTGCTAATGGTGAAAATTTTGGGTGTTGAATAAAGAAGTGTTTGAGTTGAATGCAGACAAACTATGGGGATATTGAATTTGGTTTTTATCCTAGCGTCGCACCGAGAACAGTTGAGCACATCTTCAAACTTGTGCGCCTGGGAGGCTACAATACTAATCACTTCTTCCGGGTACTTAGTCTTTGCCAAGAACTACAAAACGTCTGGATTCTCGAATAGAATAGCTATTGCGACTAAAAAAGTTGGTTGATTGCCGCTTCCAAACTGTCTACAGGTAGATAAGGGGTTTGTTGCTCAGGTGGCGGATGTTGCTGGAGGAAGAACGGCGCCTATGAATGAAGAACAGCGGGTCGAAGCTGAAAAGACTGTTAAGGGAGAATTCAGTGACGTCAAACATGTAAGAGGAATTCTTTCTATGGGAAGGTAAAGAGATTTTTGGTTGCATTTTCTCTGTTGATCGTGTTCTTTATGTTGTCCAGCCTCTTTTATACTCCGTATGCTAGAAGTGTTCCCATGCATAAAATTTAGCTTAAAATTTTGAGTTTAACCGTTTTATTTTACCTGAACTATACCTTTTCGACCATTTTGCTTAGACATTCTGATCCCGATAGTGCTTCATCATCATTCTCAATGCTTCTTGGAGATGCACCTCACCTCGATGGCCAAGTAAGATGGTTAAATTAAACATGATATCGTTTTTTTTTTTTTTTTTGTTGGTCAGAAGATTCAAATAACTCACAATAGTTACTTCTTGGCACTAATTAGTATGCAGTATTTGGAAAAGTTACTAAAGGGGATGAAACATTGAGAAAGCTTGAGCAGCTACCTACTCGACGTGAAGGGATCTTTGTAATGGTATGATTCCATAGTGTTATTTTCTTTTCACTTTCCCTTTTCCCCATTTCGGGGATACATAACGTTATTGTCTTGCTTGAAAGAGGATGACCATCCGTAATTCCTTACTAATGTGTAATTCTGGAATCTGGAGGATGAACTATTTCTCTAAAGAGTAAAGACTACTTCTGTGCCCGATTTTTAATATCTTTAATTTCTATTTATCCGTTTAGATTGGTAGTTGTTTACAAAAGACGTTTGATTATCCTCGACTTTCTGTGAAATTCTTTGTTGTAGCCAACGGAGCGCATCACAATCCTGTCAACATACTACTATGGTAAGACTGTCCAAAATATTTGTGTTGGTTCCAATTCATTGATAGAAAAATAAATTTCGTTAGAAAACAGAAAACAGAAAACAGAAAACAGAGAACAGTGTTCTGAATGACATGTATATAAATATATAATTTTTACTTTGAATTCTAATATAGTAATGTATGTGAAATTTCAATATCCGATATCTGGACCAAACTTGTATTACGATATAACATAACTTAAAATATCCAAACTAATAATCAATTGAGTTCAATCAAAATATAAAACTTGGTATAGAGTCTAGTTTTTAATTTTGATAATGTAAATAATGTCTAACTTTAAGCATAAGCAAATAAGTTATGTTTAAATAAGTAATGCAAGTAGAAAAGATAGAAGATGGTGATAAGTAAAAGAAGATGATAATGAATGTAATCATAGTAATGAATAAATATGTAAGTAGATAATGGTGAGAATGTGGTTATAGTGACATATAGCCAAATAGATGATAAATGATTCTGTTTTCCATTTAGAAAACAGTTTTTAATAGTTTTCTAGAAAATTGTTTCCTGTTTTCAAAATGGAAAAATGTGCTAGTAAACATGTTTTCTGTTTTCTGTTTTCTGCTTTAGATACGGAGATGGAATCTTGCGAGCAAGAGAGGTCCTTGTTGAAAAGAAGACTTGCTGCATCTGCTGTTGAAATTGAAAGACAGGTAATTATATTGTATTGTATATTCTACTAATTTGAGAAAATTCGGTGTTGTTTTTATTAAACGAGCAATCCCATTTCCCTTTTGCAGAGAATGAAATGCTTTCCTTAACATAGCGGATGAAGAGGTCAGGCATTGAAACACCGGCTTCATTCTTTTGCAAGATTTAATAAATTCTCTGCCTCAAATTTAGTTGCAAGGTTCAGTGTAACACGCTAAAAATGATCCCAATGGGCTATAATGTTTTTTATCGAGCATCCCATTGTCTACTCAATCATAGATTATGAATGAACTCCTAAGCCTAACCGTTCTCCAAGACTAGTATAGATTTTGAGATTGTGTTTGATGATACTACATGTTTTTGTAACTAAGAGTTTTACGCTTTTCTGCTCTTTCTGTACTTAATCATAGATACCCCCCCCCAACCTAAAGCGATGTATTAAACTCTTTTTTTAATGGCCAGCACGCTTTTCTAGTTCATCATGTCATCATAGGCTGCCATTTTTTTTAATGGAAAATTTCTTTTAGTATTTAGTAACCAAATCATATGTTGCAAATACTGATGATATCCAGTCTAATTTTTCGTTTATTTTTTATTTTCCCTTTTCCAACATGCAGAGGTTCAGTTTGCTCCATACAGCATGAAGCCAAATACGCTAGTGTTACGAAGAAGGTATGTCTTGCCGGCTTGATTTAATTACACCTGGGAGAGAGACTAGTCAATCAACGGTCATGATTGAATCCATTGAATCTGGTTCATAATCTGGAATAATTTTCATGCAGTTCTTCCAGGGGAATGGGTAGCATCTACCATGCCACATGTGGTGATGTGGAATGTACACCTTAATGTCTGTTTTCTTTCTCGTTTCTTTGTTGTACACTACCGAACAATTTCAATTAATACACCTGATTGAGCACTCTGTCTGAACTTCATTAGATTTTCTTAGCAGCAATAGAGGACGAAAAAATAAAAAGTGATGTTTTTTAGGACAACATGGATTGAACTCGAGAACCCTCATGGAGAAAAAGGAGTTAAGTTACCATAACGGGAAAAAGGCAATTGCTAAACTTTTGCATGCATCTTTACTGCTTTAAGTTAGAAAGAAATTCTAGACAGGAGGAAAGGGAACAAGGTGAAATTAATAGCAGCTAGAAATGTCTCGACGATTTGGAACTCTTTTCTTTGATCTCTCAACTAAATGATTAGGATTTAGGATGACTTTTTACTTGAACATATAGATGATTGAAGAAGGAATCTTTGTCACATGCAAAATCATGTAAGCACATCTTTTTGTCTAGCCTAGGAAGATAGTAGGCGGGGAATATATTCTTCTGTGACATAGCACTCTGCATTATTGTTTCCCGTTTAAATGAGAATTCCATCGTCTTAAAAGCAGCTGCAACTGTGCTGAAACAACTTGCTATGTACTGTTAGTATCTGTCTGTGAGAACCCCGTTCCAAGCCTCAGAGCTTTGCTCAACCAAAGTCAACACGGAGGGCCCGTCTTCCAGTGACTTGTAGCTGTCTGGTATATGTAAGTTTTGAATTATGCAGCCTTTGTGCTTTAATGTTTTTAAGTATGCATGTGCCATTGCATTGATAGTCTTAAGCTTTTAGCGATGGAGCCAAACTTGGATTGGAAAATAGTGTCCAGTAGGCTATTGGAAATTGACAAGACTCGTAGATTTCTTGCATCATAATGCCTCATCCTCCTCCTCGTCCTTAACGTTGTTTACATAATCATGGATAGACGAAAGAAATTCCGTGTTTGATTTGACTGGACAAGGAAGCCACCAGAAGGCTATGATCGATTAGGTTTTGTTTGAACATTGGAAAAGAAAAAACATGCTATTCTAGCTAGAGGCGATCTCCACACTGCTATTTGAGATCTAGTTTGGGTGCATATAGATCCCGCTATCCTAGTTTTCTTGACATTCAAGGGCAGAATTTTCTATCCTAAGCAAGATTTCCTTCTTGGAACAATGACTCATGTAATCCTTAGAGCATTAATGTCTAGATTGCAAATTGCACTCTGGTATGAGGCTCTCAGTTTAGTATTTCTCATGTTATCTAACTTGGGGTGGGCAGAAAACTTGGTTGGAATTGGAACTGGTGAACGCCAACTATAAATTGCAAGATGTGTCTTAACAGGCTTCCCAGAGTCGATCTTGCGGTTGTTATTAGCGATTCAGAGGTTTGAACTCTTTTTGAATTGGTCAACCAGTTAAGCTATGTCCCCACCTCTCGGCCTCTTGGGGACTTGAACATAGGATTAGGTCATTGTTACATAACAAGTGGTAAACCACCTTGACCTAAAATCACCACTCCAACGGCATGGTGGAGATTCGACTCCCACCAACATCTTGGAGTTAGGGCTCTCCAGGCTAGAGTTTGGGCCATTGGGCTCCACAAGTTGGCGGAAGTGTGGATATGGATCCCTTGTGCGCAGAGTCAATAATAAGGACTGTCTGGGAGGTTGCTTGGGCGACTCACGATTTACCTCTTCCAGCGACTCTTGGACAGGGATTATGGGGCTTAGGATTAGTCCAACGTAAGTTGGAGACCTAATCTATCAAAAAAAAAAAAAAAAAAAAAAAGCCAAACAAAATAGTAGGTATGAGGAACATTACTTATGAGGAACTTTTGTCATCTTCTTTGAAAATCAAACCCTAGTCCCATCCATGCTTGCAAGTCCAAGAACATCTGTACTTTTTACCATCAGAGAATGCAGAAAATGCAGCCCCCCAGGAAAACTCCACAGCATTAGAGAGCCTAGGGGACACCCCACATGGTCTACTCTCTGCTCATACATTTTTGTTAGAAAAAAAACATATCAATCAGAGGCTCCTTTAGTCCTTAACCTAGAAAGTAAATGTCATTCTGGTATATGTTTGATTCCCTGTCTGTTACACAGGCATGATGGTCCATTGTACCTTTGACAATGGCTTCTGGGATGGGTTTTGGCTACATTGGTTGGTTGTTGGTTTCTTTTATCACAGTAATAACTGCAAGATCTTGTCGGAGAAGAAAGAGGCCATTACATGTGATGAATTTCATGGAAATTGTATGGTGAAGGATTCATACCCATACCTTCCATGGTAAATGGCAATGGGATTTAGTCAAGCAGACTTGCATAATCATCATGAGGGTTTACCATTTCTTGATTCTTGATTAGGGTTTCATGCTGCTTCCATTTCCCATTTCCCGGTTTATCGTTTCTCTTAACGGGGATTGACCTCTTGACCTTGTGGCATGTGGAGCATCGGGTTCATTACATTGGCAACACTATTAGTAAGACGTGGGAAAAGAGATGTTATTAGGCCTTATGTCACATGGAGCCTCGAGCTTACTATGTTGGCAAGACTACTAGTAAGAAGTGGGAAAAAATATATGTTATTTGACCTTATGTCACAGGGAGCCTCGGGTATACTATGTTAGCAACACTATTAGTAAGAAGTGGGATAAGAGATGTTATTTGACCTTATGTCACATGGAGCCTCGGGTATACTACGTTGGCAACACTATTAATAAGAAGTGGGAAAGAGATGTTATTTGACCTTATGTCACATGGAGCCTCGGGCATACTACGTTGGCAAATGGCAACACTACTAGTAAGAAGTGGGAAAAGAGATTTTATTTGACCTTATATCACATGGAGCCTCGGGCGTACTACGTTGGCAACACTACTAGTAAGAAGTGGGAAAAGAGAGATAATTTTGACCTTGGCCCTGTTTGGTAAAATGGCTGTTAGCTGTTAGTTGTTAGCTGATTGTGTTAATTAGAGGGTATAAATAGTTGATAACATTAGCTGATTGTAGAAAAGTGTTTGGTAAATTAGCTGATAACAAATAGATATTTGGTATAATTTCTTTTCTCAAAAAGCTAATTGAAAAAGTTGCTTGGAGTAGCCTTTTGAATTTTAGCCTTTTGAAGTTGCAAAAAGTTAATTAACCAAAAATTTATATTGATATTTTAACTAAATCAAACAATTAATAGTTGTCAAAAAGCCAAAATTGGCCTATAGGCCAATTTTTCAATCGTTATGCGTTGGACCCGTGTCCAGCATGCTTGCTGGACACGGGTAACAGTGCCAACGGCACTGTTATCTCCCTTTTTTTTTTTTTTTTTTTTTAAATTTCAGACCGCTTTGTTATAGGAGTATATATTCATAATTTTATTACTATATTATTAATAACTGTACATTCATAACTCCATAACTGTACGTTCATAACTCTATAACTGTACATTCATAACTCCATAACTGTACATTCATAACTCCATAACTGTACATTCATAACTCTATAATTGTACATTCATAATTTTCGAAGCTCTATGTTCACAATTTTAGAGCTCTATGTTCATAATTTTATCACTATATGTTCATAATTGTAAAAGTTCATAATGTTAGAGTTCTTTGTTCATAATTCGATCAATAACTATACATTCATAATTCCATAACTGTAGATTCATAATCTCATAACTGTAGATTCATAACTCCATAACTGTAGATTCATAACTCCATAATTGTACATTCATAATCTTCGAAGCTCTATATTCACAATTTTAAAGCTCCATGGTCATAATTTTATCACTATATATGTTCATAATTGTAAGTTCATAATGTTAGAGCTCTGTGTTCATGATTTCATAATTGCATAACTGTACATTCATAATGGCATAACTGTATATTCATAACGGCATAACTGTACATTCATAATCCAAAAAAAAAAAATAACGTCGTTAACGCCGTTAACGACAAAACGTGCGCAAATTTTTTTTTTTTAACTAAATGACGCGTTTTTTTTAAAAACGACGTCGTTTTGGGCCCGTGTCCACAATTCACTGTGGACACGGGTCCAGGGCATAATTTGCCCCAATTTTTTACCAAAGAGGGCCCTTATGTCACATGGAGCCTTTGGCTTTCTAAACTGGCCACACTACTATTAAGAAGTGAGAAAAGAGATGTTATTTGACCTTTTTTGTCACATGGAGCCTCGCGCATATAAGTTGGTATAATACTACTAGTAGAAAGTGGGAAAAGAGATACTTTGAATTTGTTCATATAATCATATTCTCTAATTTACAAGAAAATCTGTAGCAACAATTCGAATGTGCGCTCTAAGCAAAGTCTGTATTGTGACTCTAGGCAATTTATGTCATGGACTAGGGTCCACATAGCATTATGGACCCTGGATTGAAATGACCATGTACAAAATTCATATTCGTAAGGTACAGAATTTCATAACACAAGACACATACACATGTTATATATTTACTTATTTTCTAAATCTGATTTAGGTACATAATTTGTGTTTATAAGCACATAATTTCACAACACAAGACACAAATTCATAACATAAGACATCCAATTACTAATTTGCTTCAGGTACAGAATTTATACTATTAAGACACAATTTTATAATACAAGACACATGTACTAGGGTCTACAGTGCACTATGAACTTTAATCCATGGTATAAAGATTGGTAAATCTAGCGAACATAGGTTTACACATAAACTCGTTTAGAAGGCCTATACCTAAGTGGCTAAAATTGAGAAGTCCAAATGATAGCTTTTACGAAAAATTAAATTTGAAATCTTGTACTTACTAAATCAACGGTGTGAAATTCAACATTGAATGATGCACGAAACATATTCAAAACAGTTGGGTGTAGCCGACATCTCTGCAAGTATTTTCGCTCGATTGAAAGTAACAACAACATGGCAGCATTAAAACTGGTTGTTTGAGGTATAGCGTGACTGTCGGCTCCAAATCTATGAATAAACAGTTAAAAAAACCTTTGTAACATATACATGTTGATGTAGGGGTAATGAAAGGTATTGCCATGGCTGCCTGCAGGAAGGTAATTGTCACAATAATCCTAGTCTTTATCTTATTTTGTAGGGGCAATTAAGTAATTTTACTTGTGTTTGGGAGGTATAAACCTATCATCCTTGGGGCCCTTCTTGTTAGTTAGACATGAAAAAGAAAAAAGTCTGATAAATCCTCAAAATAATTTGGAAAAGTTTAATTAAACTTGATTTTGAAAAAAAAAAAAGTTTCATATTAGCATTCGAAGTCTAACAAATGCTTTCTTCAAAGACTTGGATAGCTGGCAATGAATGGTACGTACGAAAGTGGTTGGCGTGAGTGACCGTGTACTCTCGTCCTTAAGAGAGATCAGGAATTTGAACATCCTCTCGTATAAAGCAAATTATTGCATGGACCATGGTCCACACAATTATATGGACCATGAATATCATGTACATTTTTAATATATTAAAAGTACATTATTTTTGTACTGAAGGTACATTATATAAAATAATGTACTCTTAGTATATTAAAATGTACTTTAAAAAATGTACCTTACGTACATAAATAATGTATCCTTAGTATATTAAAAATATTTTTTTTTATTTATGGTCCATGCAATAATGATTGCTTGTATAAAAAAATCAATCTGGTAAGCACTTTGCTCCTTAATTGGGCCAGCCTAGTACGATGGGGATTAGTCTAATTATAATACAGCTTAAAGGTACCTCCTACAGTTATGACTTGCTCAAGGTACATCATGGTCTGGCAAAAATAACAATAACCTGCTATAAAAGACCACGTAAAATGGCCCTTTTTAGGAATATTAAGGAGTGTGGTTGGTCTAGAATGAGTGAACACTAAATAAAAACTAAATTATAAAAAAGTGTGACCACGACACATTAATACAATACACTATCAAGAAAGAACAAATGTCTTTGACATATCAAGTACATACAAACCTCATTCAATTCATTACTAGGGGTGCAAATTCTTAAGCCTATATGTGGCTAGTGTTATATTCAGTTATTATTTGTTCTATTTATGTTCTTGTAGAATAATTATATTTGAATAATTGTTGTAACTCTCTTTCGTGTACTATATATAGTTGGTAGTTTAAATCAATAAAGTATAGTTTATTCACTTATATGGTATCAAGAGCCACACACTCCTAAAGTGATTTTTTTTTTTTTCATTTCATATTCGCCACCTTTGTGACCAATATGGCTTCCCAATTTACTATAACCACAAATGATGTTATCCAACTAAATGCTCCGTCCAACTTCCCTATCAAACTCACCCCCACTAATTTTCCTGTTTGGAAACTCCAAGTCCAGTCGACATTAATTGGCTTCAATCTTCTTAGCTACATTGACGATTCTATTAAAGAACCAACCAAGTTTAGTGGTGCTGAACAAACCACCTCGAATCCTGCACACTTGACTTGGTATCGTCAAGACCAAATCATTACCAATGCATTACTAGGGAGTTGTTCTGACACAATTCAACCCTTAATCTCTTCCGCACCCACAGCGAGTGATGCCTGGCAACGGCTCGTTGCTAGCTATGCTAGTGCCTCTCGAGGACAGATCATTTCCCTCAAGGCCAAGCTCACCAAAAACCCGAAAGGTGATCGATTGGTTACCGCTTTCTTGACTAATATGCGGTCCACACCCGACGATCTCGCCTTGGCTCAGTCCCCAGTTTCGGATGATGACATGGTGGTTTATGTTTTAACACAGCTTGGAGACGAGTACAGACCCATTGTCTCCGTTGTTCATGTCCATGACACGCCAATCTCTTTGGGCGAATTAGCCAATGTTCTCACCACTGATCATAAACGTCACTTGAAAGAACCTGAGGAGGTTCGCCAGTCCCTGTTGGCTACTGCCAATGCCACTGAACGCAGTTTCTGGGCTTCACCGAATTCTCATCAGCCCACAACCAACAGGAGATTTCGCAGCAACAGCAACACTAACAGGCAAACACGACAGCAAAATGGCAATGTTGTTTTTGTTGATCATTTTTCTTGATATGTCTGGCTATATCCTTTAAAACGCAAGTCCGATGTATTTGAAGTGTTTCCTCAGTTCAAAAGGTTAATAGAGAAGTTCTTTGACTTGTCTATTGTCTCAATTATGTATTTGAAGTGTTTCCTCAGTTCAAAAGGTTAATAGAGAAGTTCTTTGACTTGTCTATTGTCTCAATTTATTCGAATAATGGACGGGAGTTCGTTAAATTAATATCAATGCTTAACGCTCATGGTATTTCACATTTCACTACTCCCCTTCATACTCCTGAGCACAATGGCATGGCTGAACGGCGACACAGGCATGTGGTCGAAACTGGTATGTCCCTTCTTCATATTGCCTCTATGTCGTCTTCATACTGGCCTCATGCTTTTCAAACAGTCGCCTATCTCATTAATCGGCTCCCAACACCAGTTTTAGGTAATAAATCCACTTATCACATTTTGTTTAGATAGTTATCAAACTATGATAAGCTACAACCTTTTGGCTGTCTGTGTTTCCCCTGGTTACGTCCCTATTATACAAAAAAGCTAGAACCAAAGTCACGGTCATGTATTTTTTTTTTGGGGTATTCAAACACACAATCAGCTTATAAATGCCTCGATTTTGAAGCGAATCGGGTATATTTATCAAGACATGAACGCTTTGTTCCTCATGTGTTTCCTGCCAAGGAGTTACAGGTTAAGTCAGATATGACTACTGGGGTTCAATCTCCTACCCTGCTACATATTCTCTTCAAAACACTAGAATCCTCTGTTGAGCCAACGTCATCCTTGCCAGCCGCGTCAGTTCCGCCGCCAACTGCGTCAGTTTTGCCGAGACTTCCGACGCCACAGTCCGCCTCGACGTCTGGGCAGTCCGGCGGACACAGTGCGACAGCCGGTCACCACTCATCGCCTGTTTCGTCAAAGTCCCCGTCTCCTGCTGCGAGTTGTTCGTCACCTCCTGTCACTACCAACGTCCATCCGCACGATGAACCCTCATCTTCCCAACCACTCGCAACCTCTGAAGTTTCACAACCGTTGTCCTCCTCTGAATCCATTCAACCGCAAACTATGTTGCGTCGGTTTACTAGTTCTCGTCGCCCTAACCCCAGGTACTCTGATTATGTTGTCAACCTAACCACAGCCCACTCCTTGCCTCCGACTTTAGAGCCCTCTACTATCACTCAGGCCCTCAAAGATGCTAGGTGGAGGAAAGCCATGGACGAGGAGTTCGAAGCTTTGCACCACAATAATACGTGGTCACTAGTCTCGCGTGGCGATGGGGTTTCAATTGGCTATAAATGGGTCTACCGGGTCAAGCGCAAATCAAATGGTTCAGTTGATCGATACAAGGTACGCCTTGTGGCCAAAGGGTTCTTACAGACAGTTGGCCGGGATTATTTTGAAACATACAGCCCAGTTATGAAACCAGTCAATATCCGGTTGTCCTAACCATTGTGTTAAGTAACCGCTGGGGTTTTCTCCAGTTGGATACCAATAATGTTTTCCTGCATGGCACGCTGCATGAGGAAGTTTATATGGAGCAGCCGCCCGGATATGTTGATCCACTATACCCTACTCGTGTTTGCAGGTTAACTAAAGCTTTGTATGGCCTTAAACACGCTCCAAGAGCCTGGTATCAGGAGCTCTCACTTTTTTTCTTTTTATTTTTTTTTCTTTTTTTTGCTTCGTTGTGGGTTCACTAAGTCCCAAGCAGATGCTTCACTGTTCATTTATTCATCTCATGGTGTGATTGTTTATTTCCTAGTCTACGTGGATGATATTTTGTTGACAGCAATAATGTCACCTGGCTTGATCGTTTTGTGAAGACTCTGTCAGCCCAGTTTGCTCTGAAGGATCTCCGTACACTCCATCATTTCTTGGGTGTAGAGGTCATCTCTACTGTTGATGGTATGTTCTTGTCACAAAGCCAATATATCACTGATATACTCACACAGTTCAAAATGAATGGTGCAAAGGATGTTTCAACACCACTGGCGGTTTCAGAAAAATTAGTGCCACTGCAGTCACCTGACTTTGCCGTGGATGCTACGCAGTTTCGTAGCTTGGTAGGTCTTATGCAGTACCTTGTAATCACCCGGCTAGATGTGGCATTTGCAGTCAATCGACTATCTTAGTTCATGCATGCGCCTTCGGAGCTACACTAGCAAGCTAATAAATGACTACTTCGTTATCTCAAAGGGACTGTTTGTCACGGCCTATTCTTTCGCGTTGGTCAACCTTTGTTGCTGCGTGTCTATACCGACTCCGATTGGGGCGGATGCAACATTATTGGACGCTCGACTACGACGTACTTGGTGTATCTAGGCAACAACCTTATTTCCTGGAAATCCTCGCGGCAAAAGTCGGTTTCTCGTTCGTCAACAGAAGTTGAGTACCAGGCCTTGGCTAATGCTGCAACGGAGGTCCTCTGGGTTAAGAATCTCCTCAAGGAGCTCAAGTTGAGTCTAGTATAGCCTCCTGTTCTATTTTGTTATAACCTCAGCGCCACCTACGTTTGTAAATATCCAGTGTTTCACTCACGTATGAAACACTTGGCTTTGTACTACTTCTTTGTGCGTGATTTGGTTACTAGTGGTGTGCTAGTTGTTCAACATGTTCCGTCCTCCGCTCAGCTAGCTGATCTTCTCATCAAGCCGCTTGAACGTCACCTATTCCTTCATTTTTGGTCCAAGATTGGAGTCTCCGACGGATCTCAATCTTGCAAGGGCGTGTTAAACCTATATGCGGCTAGTGTTATATTCAGTTATTATTTGTTCTATTTATGTTCCTACAGAATAGTTATGTTTGAATAGTAGTTGTTACTCCCTGCTATTTACTCTCCTCTGTGTACTATATATAGGTGGTAATTTACATTAATAAAGTACAGTTCATTCACTTGCATAAATGAGCTGTACTAAGCTCGAACTTAAGTAGTTAAAATTTTAGGCTCAAGTTCAACATGCTATGGCTCGTAAGCGACTCAAAAGTCACAAGCCAACACTTTTTAAGTTCGAGCTTGGCTTGATTACTTAACGAGTTAACTTTAGCTCAGCTTAATTAAATTTGAATTTGATGGAACTTATATTTTTCATATTCATATGCGCTTAAATTGTGGAATCTATCTCAATTTGATCAAACTTATATTTTTCATATGCGCTTAAAGTGTGAAATCTAGAGATGGAAATAGACTAATTCACATTGACTAATTAAGTGCAAATGAAATTAATCATTTGTGGTTGATATATCCTAATCTCCTAATCACGTTTTTTTTTTTTTTACTATAACTGCGTGCATGCGATTATTTATTCAACGGAATTGTCTATCAGTATCATGACAAGAAAAAATATATCAGCATCAACAGTTCAATTGATATTCAAGTAATAGATTATAGACAAAATTAATATTTTTTCTGTCCTATTTTGCCTATCATATTTACTATATTTGTTGGACAAGCCAATTTTTTTTTTTTTTTGGTTTTTTTTATATAGTATTTTTTTTTATAATAAAATTAAGACATGTGACGATCTAATACACCTTGAAGGTACACATGGCATAGAAAACTTGAGATCCAATATAATTAGCTCTCAAAACCCCACAATCATCTTACCATTTCACATGCATCCTCCCAAATGGGTGTGGGGGGCCATGGGATTGGGAATGCAACATTTTGTGAAAAGATTAGTGATACGCATTCTTTCTACCCTTTCTTTAGATCGCAAATTATGCTGTGGAAACGTGTTCACCATGCGCATGGTGAACACAAAGGTAGATCCATAATTTCTATGTTATAGATTCATAATTTTGTTTTTCATTTGTTGTTAACGACGTTTCTCTCTTCGCAATCGTATTATTTCGTCTTCGCAGTACAAATATTATGAATCTACAGTACAGAAATTATGAATTTATAGTATAGAAATTATGAATCTACAGGATAGAAATTATAAATCTACAGTATAGATGTTATGAATCTACAGTATAGATGTTATGAATGTACAGTATATAAATTATGAATCTACAACTTAGAAATTATGAATCTACCCCATGTTCACGATGCACATGGTGAACACGGTTCCACAGCATAACTATTGCTCTTTAGATAGTGTAAACACAACAACCATGATTATCGAACCATTTTCTCTAATTTTGGGTTGACCAAGAATTTGGTTATGAATCAGATTCAATTCTAGCATGTAGTTTTGTTACAATTATCTTGTTGGCATGCGAATCAAACATGTAAAGTTGGTGTGCATGCCTTGTTGATGATGATAGACTCGTATAGTACCAGGAATCTCGCCGGAGATACGTAATTGCCGCATGTATCGCAATTGCAGCATCTTCATCGATCTCTGCGTGCGGAAACATAAGTTCATGCATGCATGTTTCAAATCTTGAGCATATAATATTTGACTCGACCAAGATGTTAGATTCGTCACGATTCAGGTATTTTAACGATGAGAAAAAATCACAATTACTATTTAAAAGTGTATATGCATAGAGTAAAGTGTGTTAGGAAGACCTTAAGAATCAAATTTATGATCTTTACATACGAGAGTCATGTTCCATAAAAAAAAAAAAAAAAAAAAGGCATTTTGAAAGTTTTTAATGTGTGTCGTCCAAGCTCACCTCACTTAGCATTTTATTTTTCAGACCCCGATATTATTTATGAATAAATATAGATTCCATCCATTTTATGTAGCTGGTTTATTAACGAAACTTGACACAAATTATATGTAATTTAATTTTTATAATATTAAACTAGTAAGTGTTCCGTGCGATGCACGGACTATTATTAATTTAATAAATGAGTAAATTACACTTTTGGTCCTATGATTATAGGGGGCGTGTTAATTTCGCTCTATGACTTTTAAAACTAACAATTTAATCTTTAAACTATATTTTTTTTAGCAAATTTGGTCCTTCCGGCCAAATCACTGGTAGAAATTGACCGGAAAAACTTAAACTTTTTTAATTTTTTATTCATGAGGGAAAATAGTCTTTTTACGTAAGCTGCTTCTTCTTCTTCGCGTTCATGAGCTACGGCTAATAGTTGCCTCTGCTTCCAAGAAAGAACAACTCCAAGAATCGAAGCCCCAGGTTCAGAAGCAATGTATGATTTTTATCCTCAGATTTTTCTTCATGTCTACTGTGCATTTCTTGATTCATCTTCCCTAGATCGCACGGTATAAAGTTCTATAAGAGATCTAAACTCCCAGAAATATTATTCTCCCTATTCTAGCCACAACCATCCTCCCAATTCCAGCCACGACCAAAACATAATTGTAGTATTGGTTGTGGTCCTGTGGATGGTGGTTTATTTATAGTGTTGAAGTAGGTGTAGATGTTCATGTAAATATTGATTTTGAATTTTAAATTTATCTTCAATCAATTAATGTTAGAAACGGCAAATTATGATGTGCATCCGTATGCACCATTTGGTGCATACGGATGCAAAAACGACGTCGTTTTAATAAAACGCGTGTCTCCCCTTAAAAAAAAAATCAGGTTCGATTCCCAGCAACAACATATGAACTAAAATTCCATAATCGATGAACTATAATTCCATAATCGATGAACTATAATTCCATAATCTAATCTATGAGCTAAAAATTTCAGAATGAATGAACTAAAATTTCATAATCTATAAACTAAAATTTCAGAATCGATGAACTACAATTCCATAATCGATGAACTATAATTTCATAATCAATGAACTATAATTCCATAATCTATGAACTAAAATTCCAGAATGAATGAACAATATAATGTTGTTGCTGGGAATCGAACCTGATTTTTTTTTAAAGGGGAGACACACGTTTTTTAATAAAACGACGTCGTTTTGGCATCCATATGCACCATGCATGGTGCATACGGATGCACAACATAACGATTGATTACTCTCCTATCCACTAAAATCTTTTTGCTTATTATTCACTTTGATTTTCTTTTCATCGTTATTTAATTATTTATGATGATTATGATTAGGAAAAATTTTTCCCTATTCATTTTACTTTAATATATATATATATATATCATGGTTGCAATAGGAGCTAGGCGCTAGTCCGGCGGTAGAGTAGCGCCTAGCGCCTAGACGGCCTAGGCGGAGCCTAAGCGTGCTAGGCGGTCGCCTAGGCGGCTAACTAAAAAATAGAAAAACAGTGCACGTGTGTAGGTGCATATATTTCATATTATATATATATATATATATATATATATATATATATATATATATATATATATATATATATATATATATATATATATATATATATATGAAAAAAATTAGCAAGGTCGAGTCGGTCGGGTTAACTCGGCTAACTCGACAGAAATTGACGAGTTAACTCGGTGTAATCGGCCGAGTTAGGCGCTAGGCGGCCGGTTTCCTAGGCGGGCGCTTAGGGGAAAAATCGCCACGGCCAAGGGGCGCCTAGCGCCTAGGCGCCGATTACTCGGTGCCTAGGCGGGATTTTTACAACCCTGATATATATATATATATATATATATATATATATATATATATATATATATATAGAGAGAGAGAGAGAGAGAGAGAGAGAGAGAGAGAGATTTTTCAATAATCATTTTGCTTATATATATATATATATATATATATATATATATATATATATATATAAAGACGAGAAGGGATAGAGATATAATATATGCAATATTTTATAAATTAATGATATAGACATGTTATGTTGACTAATTTAATAATTATGTTGATGTTGATTTGATTTGTAATTAAAATTACATGAATTTATAAATTAATGTGAATACAATAAATGCTTTCACACTTTGGAGGAAATTTTTTTTTTTCCTAATCATTTGCTTTGATAGAGATAGAGATAGAGATTTAGCATTATATTATTATATACAAATGTATATATTTAGAAACTACATAAAAAAAAATACTAAACTATTATACTACTATTAAACATACGAAAAAATAAAATTAAAAATAATAAGAAAATATTAAAAAAGTAAGTAAAGAAGAAATAGTAGAGTTGATTTTACTCATAAATAGTAAAAATGACATGTAAAAAATTGCCCGATATAGTGATATTTAATAATCATATCTAAAAACATAATAAGTGTGAATGAAAGTTATACCTCTCATTTATGTCCGTTTTTTCCGTTAAGTTTTTTTATACATTATGCTATAAGAGTTGTACTTTAAAATATTTTGGACAAACATACCCCTACTATTATAACTTCCGTTATCTTTTTCACTATTGTTACCGTGCACATACATCCACCATATATTTTCTATCTTCTTCATTAATAATAATATATACACATTATATATTTGAGTTATATGTTAATTATTACCTAAAATATAAATATCAAATTTATAAAAATGTTTTACATTATTATTATTATTATTTATAATAATTTAAATATCTAAAATATAAATAAATTTAAAATTTTAATATAATGTACTAATATTGGGTATCTATTTTCTGCGCATCGCGCTTAAAAAATACTAGTATTCATATATGTGACTAAAATTGAACATAATTATAAACGTGAGAGTAAGAAAAATGACATTTTCCTTTCCAAAAAAAATGACATTTTTAACTTTGTATTCAAGGGGGTATGTATAGAGTATAGTATAGTTGGCTGAATGGCTGGCAAAGAAAAGATCCAAAAAAGCAACATCTGTAAAGTTTAATTGTTCAATTTATTGTTATCAAGAGTTTTTTTGAGAATCGAGTAGCCACAAGCAGAGACTATTTTAGGGTTGGTCACTTAGAAATTATGGAATTTTCAGCTACCTAAAAGTGATCTTAAATCAAGTCGAAAGTCTTGTTTCGACCACTTTTGGTATCCGGAAAAATTTTTGTTGCTATTTCCGATCACTTTTTGCTTTCAACTTGATTTAAGATCACTTTCAGGTGGTCGGAAATTTCATAATTTTCAACAGTGGGTTTAGACACATAATTTTTATTTTTATTTAAAATAATTTTTAGAAAATAATTTATTATTTAAAAAACATTTTCATTTGTAGGCCTTGTTTGGTAATTGACGATTACCAATTAGCAGATTGTGTTAGCAATTCTGACCAGCAAATTATTTTAACGATTTATAGAGAGATGTTTGGTAAATTTTGTTTTTTTAATGATTAGTAGTTAATATATCAAAAGACATATATGGTCATGTGTATATTTTATAAAAAATAATTCATTAGTTATTAATTATATAATAATTTTTAATTATAAAAAATTAAATTAAATAAATAACATAAATATTTAAACAAATAAATAAAAATAATTGTTAATTATTAATTATATAATATTTTATCAAATTATATTTTAAATAATAATTTATTATTACTGTAATATTTATAATTTTTACATAATATAATTTTAAAAAGTTTTTTAAAAAAAATTAAACCGGAGCATGAGTCTGATCAAAACAAAAATCATGTTTTGTAGGGGTATTACAGAAACAAAATTATGTTTTGGCAAACCGCGAAAGCTAATTGGTGTGTCTGCAAAGTTGACGGTTTGTCATCAAAACGTTATCCAAATCATCTGCTAAGAGCAACAATATCAGAAGATAATTTGGGGATTAATTCACGGGTTTTTAGATTGAGTAAGCTACATGGAGGAGTGAGAAATAGGAGAGAGAGTAGATCAGCTCCTCCTGCAAGGAAGAGTTATTTCTCTTCCCAAAGGAAGAGAAATAAATGATCGCGCACAGCAAAGCCACGTCGAGCGCGTGCACTGGTGGCGCATCAAGCGCGCTATTCAATGCGCTTGACATATGATCTTTATTATTATTATTATTTTCTAAAAACAGTTTTTGATTTTTTTTTCTTTCCTCTCATATTCTCTTTCCTAATCATTCTTACAAAAAACTCTTCAAAAATCACAAATAAACTCCACCACGGTAGATGCTCTAACCAAACAAAACTTAAAATGTTTTGATAAGATCAAACTGTTAAAGTGATCAAATTTGTCAAAGTCTTATCAAAATGTCATTTACTAAACAAGCCTGTAGTATTTGACTGAATGTATTAAAAAATGACTTTTGTTTGGCTAAAAGTCAATTTTTTTTTTCTATTTTGTTCTTTAAAAAACTGAGTATAAATCTATTTAAAAAAAATTCTTATAAAATATTAATTATTTTAAAGATGATAATAATAATAATAATTTATATTAAATAAAATAATAAATTAAAATTTATAATAATTTTTTTAGTACTATTGAGTCCATTACAATGCAGTATCTGTTCAACTTACTAAGCACAAAGAGTCAATACTGTCAGCTCGAATCCACAACTTCCCATATGAGAGAGCAACTTGGTGCCACTAGACCACAATGTATAAATGCTAATAACAAGTATAGAACAACCTTGTAAAGAACTGAGGTTTTTTTTTTTTTTTTTTTTTTAAGGGTTTTCCCGAAAAAGTAGAAACGATATGACTTATGATACCAAATCCCGGCAGAATGACAATAAAAAGATGTAAATAAATGATGTAATTTTAACTTGTAACTTGTTATAATAAAAGATGGGGTTATATATGAGCCGTTGATCAAATCTAGATCAATGGCTCAAATCAATGAAAAAAAAACGAGCTACCCCAAATGCATCCATCTTCTTCAGGTTTACTCCAAAAGATAACAACTCCACTATTTGTTATTATATCATAATTTTTTTTTTGTTTTGAATTAGATCATTTTGAACTTGAGAACCAAAACTGAAAAAAGCCACTGTATTGTTGAATGAAAAGAAACTGTAAAAATGACGCGCCTTAAGAAGTAAAACAATGCACCTTAAGAAAGAAAATCACGCACCTAAAGCTTTAGACCGACACATCTTAATAAGGAAAACCACACACCTAAAGCTTTAGGCCAACGCACTTTAAGTTTCAACAACGGACGCACCTTAAGCACACAAATCACGCACTTTAAGAAGGAAAACCACGCACCTTAAGCACACAACACAAAAACCACGCACCTTAAGAATAAAAACCACGCACATTAAATTTGAGCTAGATATAAAAAGACCAAATTACCACCGCGTTTTTTAATCATTATTAATCATGGACGTTGATTTAGATAAGATCAATGGCTCCCATCTCACCGCACCTCTGCACCTGAGCGCACCATCCGTATTTTAACTTAGTTCCATATATATATATATATATATATATATATATATATATATATATATATATATGTATATATATATATATATATATATATATATATATATATATAATATTTTAATCCTTGATCTCTAATTACTATTGATTGATTGTTGGGTCTAAAGTGTGGATTTTTATTTATTTATTTACGGAGTATTTATTTATTTATTTCCGTTGAATTAGTGTAAGTTACCCGATGAAAATAATATATAGTCTTAAAAAAAAAAAAAAAAAAAAAGTTTATCCTAGAATAGCAGTCAACGTCGTATCTGTAGCTGGCTACGATGACTGGTTTGGGAGCCATATGCAACGGTAAACGTACCAAACTGTCTAACGGTGTGCCATCTAACGCTACGTTCAGTCTAGTACTGTGAATTGCCTAATTAATTTGAAGTTCAATAAAAAAAAAAAAAAATTCACAAGATTTAAATATTGCGTGATGCTACATTATAATAGAGTGAGTAGTATTAAAAAAAAATATAATATTTTTCAAGGCACATTAGGTAAATCAATTCTTATGTAATAGCTTATAAACTATACAAAAGAGGTAATCACGTAAACTAAAAAGATCTTGTATAGAAAATTATGCTCCACTGGGATGACAATTTATATCATGCACCAAGGTCCACATAACATTATGGATCCTGAATCACTTGTAAGGTACAGAATCTTATAACACAAGACACAAAAAATCACAACACAAGACAAATACACATGTTATATATTTACTTATTTTTTTAAATCTGATTTAGGCACATAATTTGTGTTCATAGGCACAAAATTTCACAACACACGACATAGAAATTCATAATATAAGACGCAATTACTAATATATTTCAGGAACAGATCGAATTCATACTCTTAAAGTACATAATTTCATAACACAAAATACAAAAATTCACAACATAAGATACATACACATGTACCAGACTCGGATACTTATTTCGGGCTAGGAAATAAATATTTAAAAGATAAAATTAAATTTAAATAGATGAAGAAAATTGGATAACATGCGCAGATGCTCTTGCATGCTTCGGCAGACACAGAGAGGCCCGCAAGGTTTCGGATAAGCTCATAATTATATCCTTCATTTCTTATTATAAACAAATCCTACTAATTAACAATTCTTGTCTAGGTGTTTTTTTTTTTTTTTAAATAATTTTTTTTTAAAAAAAAAATACTTATGACTTTGATTGTTATTTCCATTACCATGAGATAATCAATTTGAATCACGCTAGTATAGTTTAATTTTTACTTAAATAAATAAAAACTTCGCTTAGAATTCTTTAACATGTTGCGCCATTACGAGAGTCGATCTTCCAACATTGCAGGTTTAATATACACGAATTAAATGATTGCGACTAACCCCGAAAAGGGTGACCAGTTAGTAGGTTATAAAACATGATTCTCATGTATATTTAAAGGTCACGAGTTTGATTATTGTCAACAATTTCTTGGTCAGATCAAGCCCATCACATGAGTCTTCCTAGTGCGATTTACCTCTCCTATGACATTTGCAACCTATTACACAAAAACGAGATTTACCTAGTACATAGAGGGAATTACTGCGAGTTCCCGAGCTCCGTCACAAACAAAAAACAAAAAAAAAAAATTGTTGTCTTTTCTTCCTACTTAATTTTCTTTATTTTCACCTATTTGATCTAACATATAAATTATATAAAAGCTAATGATGATAAAATATAAATATATAGAAAATGTGTTGGTAATTGGTATATATAACTATTTGCGATGATAGTTTATACATTATCATGCTTGTTTGATAGGACTTTAAGGATGGTAAATATTTTGTCATTAGTGTTAACATAAAAATATTCTCAACATGTGAACCTCAACCCTTTAGTTAAGTTCAAAGAAATTTGCATTAGGTCATTATTTTACTAATTATACTTTTTCATGTTACATATTTATTTAATCACACATGTTAACCTTTGACTAATTAATATGTGTAAAACCTTTTACATATTGCTAATAGGCATGTGATGAATGTTTAAAACATGTTTTCTTTTATTCTAATAGCACCATTATATGTATATATACAACATATATATAACCCTTTAATTTTTTTTTTTCACAGATCTAAATATTGAAAACATTTTTACATTTTGTACCCAAAAAAAAAAAAAAATTGATAACTTTTTTTTATCCTTAATTGTTTTTCTTATTTTTTATATGAAAACACAATGTGACAATTTCATTGTATTGGCAAACTCGTCCTACTCCCCGCTCTCATCCTAGTCTCCACTGTAATAGTGATTGGGATATGTTCCCGTGAAGAATTAAGGAGAAATTATTATCATTATTAAATACTATGTCATATGCATATTTACCCCCCACCCCCCCCCCCCCCGACTCAAATTAAGAAGGCTAGGCCAATAAGTCGCTCCCACATGACAATAACTTAGAGCATCTACATTAATGTTTTTTCATAATTTTTGAGGACAACATAGCTTATATGGAGGAGAAAGAAGGATGAGAGAGAAGAGTTGAGGTGCTCCTCCAAGGTTAATTTTTTGTGGGGCCAGTCAGGAAAGAGAAAAGGAAAAAGAGAAGCTCTACCGGCGTGTGAGGCTTACACAGACCTTTTTTTTTTTTTTTTTTTCTATTACATTGTAGTATCTGCTCATTTGTAGTAGTGTTCTTAAATTGTTCTATTTATTATTTTCTTTTTTGACATGACAATACAGCCCGATACTGGAGTAGAAGATACGAAAATAGATAGAGATAGAGATAGAAAGTTAGTTGTATAGTATCTCTATTTAAATAACCAAACTAAGGCTTCTCCTCCCATGCACTTGTCTTCCCCACCTCCAACACAGCTCCTTCCCTGTCCCTCCCACAAACATAACTTCCCACTCTTTCATGGCTACCTCGTCTCCCTGTCCTTAACCTGTCCCACAACACAACACTTCAAGTCCTCCCTCCCACACTCCTTTAAATCCCCCACCCCGTTTCCCCTTTCCTTCAATATTCTCTGACACACACACACACACACACACACCCTTATCTTTCTGTCGTCTCAGGTTGTGTTTTCCTCAGCTCACTTCCTTGTCCGACAAGTTACCCTTTCCTCGCTGCAATGTCTAGCCGGAGGTCACGTTCCCGACAGCCGGCGGAAAGTTCCAGGATTTCCGACGACCAGATTGCCGACCTCGTCTCCAAGCTGCAACGCCTCATCCCTGAAATCCGTGGCAGACGTTCCGACAAGGTTCCTTAATTTCATCAACCGTACCCTTTTTTTGTTTTATAACAACGTTCTTGTCTTTTGTTACATTTTTGGTTATTACACTGTTATAATGTAGTATCTGTTCATTTATATATTTTCTCAATTTATTAAAGCACAAAGAGTCAATAATCTCTCAACTTATTGAACCACAAAGAATCAATACTGTCCCATTGAATCCATAACTTCTCATTTTAGAGAATCATTTCGTTTCACTTGATCACAATATCATTGATTTATTTCGGAATTTCATTCTTCTCTTCTTGCATTTGTGAGTATAGGTATATGTGGACTTGGTTTCCCCATTTGAAGATAAGTTCCGGGCAAGGGTCACATTCTCATTCCGGCCTCTTGCCCACAATAATACAAATCCGCACACCCCTCATTTATTGCATATCTTGCGGTGCACAATTCCTTTTAACCGCGCAACTTGCGCTACAACATGCGGAGTGAATCTAGTCGAGTTTTGGTCAGATTCCATTTTAGATTGTTATTCTGTTGAGATTTAGTGTGACCCTATTCGGGGCAGATCTTTTGAGATATAAATTATTTCGAGTATCATTTTTAGGTCATAGACCTGAACTCGAATTGTAAGTTACGTTTCACATTATGCATTTGGTCGAGTAACAACATCTTATCTTGCTTATACTCTATCCGACCCCATTCAAGATATTCTATGCATGTGAGTTACATTTCATATTCTTTGTTAGCTATATACTAACAAAAAATGACGATAGTGATACATAATTTTCTTTGTATATGTTTCGTGGTTTCGATAAACAAAATAATAATGTGATTGAAAATATTTGTACGTATGGTTTCAACAGGTTTCTGCCTCGAAGGTGTTGCAGGAGACATGCAACTACATAAGAAGCTTGCACAGAGAAGTTGATGACTTGAGCGATAGGTTATCCCAGCTTTTGGAATCCACTGATGGTGATAGTGCCCAAGCCGCCATTATTAGAAGCTTACTTATGTAATAACTATTAATTTTTTTTACTTATTATGATATCCGGTATTTTCACTACTATCTTGTGAAACTAATTAACCCGGGATTGATATGGGTTATGGTCATAAAATTTGACTTGAAAAAGGTCCTGACCCGAACTACTGCTACTACTATTATTGTTATTATTATTATTATTAACTGTGTTTTTATGTTCAGACTTCAGGTAAGCTAGCTAGCTACCTACTTAATGTACTTCATTTCCAGTTTTTAATATAATAATATATCACAACATTATCAGCTTCTTTTAATTAATTTCCCTTTTTGTATAATGTTTTGTCTTGTCTGTTTCCATTGCTCAACGTAGTACATTTTTGACAAACTCCAAAACATTGACACATGGCATAAGATATAATGTTGCCTTTCAATTCTATTTTGTAATCTTAAAACATGTATTAGTTGAACCTTCTAAGAGTATCCCAAAGAGGGTTTTTGCTAAGAGATGAAATTTTTTGGTGGAGTTTTCTCTTGTAAAACTAAAACTTTGTGGGTTTATTGAATGGGAGAAGAAAACAAAGCAGACTGAAAGAATTTGCATTTAAGGGATGGATGCGCCCAGCAGGGCGCGTGCACTACACACGCTCGCTGGGCACGTTATGGCAGTTTTTTTTTTTTTTTTTTGTCAATTTATGTTTTTTTCCTCCTTTTTTTCTCTTCGATCTTTCCTTCTCTCTCTTATATGTATTTGAAAAACCCACCAAAAAATTCATACTAATGAAGATGTGACTATCTCATCTCCCGCCTACACATCTTATTTAAAATAAAATGAAATAGCATTTTTTACCATTCAACATCATAATTTTTTTTTACTAATCTATATATACTTTTAGTTGAAATATATATGATACAATTACTAAGACTATGTGGTTTAATGATACCTGGGTTGGACTTTTAGTTGGAAGGTTGTGAGTTTGAGTCTCAGAGGAGGCGTTATATGAACAGATACTACATTTTAATATAGCTAGTAGCATTATATATACGACGACACAATTTAATCGTTATTAATTTTATTTTTTATTTTTACAATTTTATTTGGTTTGAAATTGGATAGATGATGTAACAATTGAGTTGGAAAGTAACATGGAGGACCACAAAATGGTGGGTCAGATGGTTCCATTGGAGGCACAGAACATAAGAAATCTATCCAAGTCTGGATCATATCTGCATGTGACTTATTCAGACCCTACTTCACTTTTATACACTCCTTATTTTGAATAATTTGGTATTCGGGTTGGAGTTCGTGGCACAAAATTTTCTTAATATAATTTATTTTTTTGTATAATTTGTCAATTATTATATAAGAATGAGATTTACCTGATGCACGCATACACTGCACCTTTGAATAATGATTACACCTTTTTTTATCACCCAAATAATTTAGTATACACTAAGCAAAGTCTTATAAATATATAAAAGAATTTGACTATTAATTTGTTTATACACACACATATACTTATGACAAACACGATAATAAATTTCAAAACTTACATTCATTGCAGAAAAAGATGTAGCTTAATAACAAGTTAATTATGTTCCGAGCACCCATATGCAGGGTACGTGGAATGCAACTACGTTAAAATCATTGAGGGAGTACTTTGCCACGCTTTGAGGTCCTACCTAGCATGATGAACAAGATTAGTATTGACTGGTGGATGAAAGTTGTAGTTAGATTAAAAAAAAAAAAACCACATTTCATATAATATTTAACATATAATAATATAATAATATATGGTATAAGCTTATGTTTTGTTAAAGGTGTTTGTTTGAAGTATATATTTGCACTTAATTAAGCAAGGTATGTATTTGCTCGTGCAATGCAAATTGGAGCACACTTTAATATGATTAATTGAATTTGTCAATTATTGTAATTTATGAGTTAGCTATGAAATATGAATATGAGCTATCTTAATTTAAATTTTATTGAAAATCATACTCTATAATCTATGACAAATTATACCGTGGATCACTGATACAAGTTCATTTCTAGTGTATTAAACGCTCCATTTTAATTAATACACTTAAAATAAACTTGTAATATATGAAATCTAAACATGTAGTATACTAAAGATAAACATTTAGGTTAGTGAAATAGTTATATTGTGGAGTATGGTCCACATTGAAAGGTGGACCACTAATCTAAATGTTCCTTTTTAATATATTGAAAGTTTATTTTTAATTTTTTGTAGTGTACTAAATATTTATTTTTTGAATGTTAATTTTTAGTGTGTTGCGGGTTTAATTTAGGATACTATCTAAAAATAAAGCTATAGTATATTTAAAGTGTTCAGCATACTAAAAATAAGGTCAAATTATGTTGTGGAATCGTGACCACCTTGCAAGGTGGACACGGTTCTAAAACTATTATAATTGTGAATATAGAGTTCAAAAATTATGAACATAGAGTTATGAACATAGAGTTCTATAATTATGAACACAGAATTCTGTAATTGTGAATATAGAGTTCAATAATTGTGAATATGAAGTTCAAAAATTATGAACATAGAGTTCAGTAATTTTGAACATAGAGTTCTGTAATTGTGAATATAAAGTTCAATAATTGTAAATATGAAATTCAAAAATTATGAACATAGAGTTCAGTAATTATGAACATATAGTTAAGTAATTATGAACATAGAGTTCAGTAATTATGAATATAGAGTTAAAAAATTATGAACATAGAGTTTTATAATTATGAACATTTAGTTCAGTAATTATGAACATAGAATTCTGTAATTGTGAATATAGAGTTCAATAATTATGAATATAAAATTCAAAATTTATGAATATATAACTTTATAATTATGAACATATAATTCAGTAATTATGAACATAGAACTGTGTCCACCTTACAAGGTGGACACGAATTCAAAGCATAACAATTGCAACTTTGCAATGTGGGCCACGGTTCATAGTATAATTTGTCAATCGTTATGCTGTGCATCCGTATGCACCATGCATGGTGCATACGGATGCCAAAACGACGTCGTTTTATTAAAAAACACGCGTCTCCCCTTTACAAAAAATTCAGGTTCGATTCCCAGCAACAACATTATATTGTTCATTCATTCTGGAATTTTAGTTCATAAATTATGGAATTATAGTTCATTGATTATGGAATTATAGTTCATCGATTATGGAATTGTAGTTCATCGATTCTGAAATTTTAGTTTATAGATTATGAAATTTTAGTTCATTCATTCTGGAATTTTTAGTTCATAGATTAGATTATGGAATTATAGTTCATCGATTATGGAATTTTAGTTCATATGTTGTTGCTGGGAATTGAACCTGATTTTTTTTTTTTAAGGGGAGATGCGCGTTTTATTAAAACGACGTTGTTTTTGCATCCGTATGCACCATGCATGGTGCATACGGATGCACAGCATAATTTGCCATAATTTGTCTATATTCATTTATTGGGCAGCATAACGTGGGCCTAGGCCCAATAAGGGTGGGCTTTGGACGAACTACCAACAACTTTCTCATGGGAGAATCACAACATATTTGACACTAGATTTTCTAAGAAAATATATTGTAGATAACGTTGATGGATGAAAATCCTATGGACCAATCGTATAAAGAAGGATATCCGTACATTAGATCGTAGAGTTGGAGTGTGAATTGAGAAAGATGAGGTGAAATGTCATATTTGCCTTGTTGGGTAAATAGATGTTAGCTGTTAGCTGATTGAGTTAATTAGTGGGTATAACTAGTTGATAACATTAGCTGATTGTGAAAAATTGTTTGGTAAATTAGTTGTTAGCGGATAACTGTTTAGAATAATTTATTTTCTGAAAAAGTTAATTGAAAAAGTTGCTTTGAACAGTTTTTTAAATTTTAGCATTTTAGAATTACAAAAAGCTAATTAACCAAACACTTATATTGATTTTTTAACCAAGTCAAACAATTAATAGTGGTCAAATAAACCAAAATTTCCTCATGCAGACAACCCTACTACCTATAGGTGTGGTCAATCAAATCGAGAAGACGATTCGGAACTTCCTATGGGGAAGCAAAGATGGTGAGTCAAAGTGTAACTTAGTCTCCTGGGAAAAGGTTACTCAAGACAAAGGCAATGGAGGTCTAGGAATCCGAAGTCTGGGAAATATGAACTTAGCTCAGTTAACCAAACTCGGTTGGTTGCTTCAATCAAATGAGCACAGTCAATGGTCAGAAATAATGAAGCTCAAGTACACAGTCAACACCAAGGACCCCTCCTCCTGGCAACCGAAAACAAGCATGTCAAATGCTTGGAAAGGTATTCTCAAGACAAAGTCGTTCCTACTCAAAGGATCCAGAAAGATTGTTAAAAATGGTAGGAGTACGTTGTATGCTCGAGTTGCTCATTACTAAGATAAAGACAACGGGTGGGCTTGGGCCAAGTTCGAGAATCTCATCCCCCGGACATAAAAGACAGGATTGCAGCGATCACATTGCTGAGTGATGAAGACGCAAAAGATTTGGTGTGTTGGGGCCCGGATAGCGTGGGCAAATTCTCAGTTAGCTATGCATACTCCCTGATTGCAGATGCCCCTACATCAATGGACAAGCAAGCCTGGAACAATCTATGGAAGCCAAAAATCCCCAGTCGCATCCAAACATTCCTCTGGCTCGCAAGACAAGATAGACTTATGATCAATATGAACAGATGGAGACGAGGCTTTACCAATTGCAACGCTTGTGATCTCTGCCACTGTACCCCTGAATCCACGGAGCACATTCTTCGAAGTTGCCCTGAAGCC
The DNA here is from genome assembly GCF_001879475.1 of Ipomoea nil. Lineage (NCBI taxonomy): Eukaryota > Viridiplantae > Streptophyta > Magnoliopsida > Solanales > Convolvulaceae > Ipomoea > Ipomoea nil. The sequence goes on from NW_017619515.1 coordinate 1,478,367, forward strand.
AATGCAATCTGAGAATGTCGACTACCAGGCATGCTAAGATCCACACGGGACAAACCATTTATAGAATGGTTTGATATGGGGGTTCGGGGCTTGTCTAAGGGGATCCAGTAGCACGATCAGGGTATCCTATTTGCTGTGGCCTCCTGGTGGATCTGGAAATGGAGAAATGAAAGAATTTTCAATGGTAAAAAGATAGATAGCATATGCATAGATACCAATTGATCTTGCTATGTTAAGAATAAAGGAGAAATTAAGAGTTCAATTCTTACTATTAACATTATTTTTAAATTCTAATGCAAAATTGCAAACACATTTAAACTAATAAATATTTAAATAAATTTACAATGGAGGTATGTCGAGGGGTGGCGGGTTATACGGGTGTGCCCGCAGGTTATATAAGTCATGAGACCAACCTGTATAACACGGGTACCCATTAGGGGCTAAACGGGATGATCTATTTGGATCGGATCAGGGTACCCCTTAGGGGCTAAACGGGATGATCTATTTGGATCGGATCAGAGAAATATACAACTCAACATGCCTAAACAAAGGCTAAACGAGCTCAACTCGGCAAATTAAGCCTGTTTTTATAGCTCTAAATACAGTCGTTATATCGTGGACCGCAGTGCATAATGATTATGCACCGCGCATCAAAACGGCGCCGTTTCTTTAAGTAAAGAAACGACGCGGTGTTAATGTTAATGGAGTGACACTACAGTGTATCTAAACTGACACTGCCTCACGAATTATTTTTATATTATCAATTGAAACTGTAGTTATATCAAAATGATACTGTAATTGTGGTGAAATGAAACTGCAGTATATATAAAATGAAACTGAATAACATTTCACATATTTGAGTGTATATTGTACAATGAAGCTGTAATTATATCAAAATGAACATGTAGTTGTGTTTTAATGAAACTATAGTGTATATAAAATAAAATTAAATAACATTTTCACATATTTGAGTGTATAAATATTGAATGACATTGTAGTTATATCGAAATGAAACTGTAGTTGTGTTGAACTGAAACTGTAGTGTATACAAAATGAAATAGAAGAACAGAGTTATTTTTTGCGGAACGGTGCGGAACGACGCGAAACGGATTCCATTTCTTTTCATTAAATAAAACGACGTCGTTTTGATGCGCGGTGCATAATCGATTATGCACCGCGGTGAACGATATAATTTGCCATCTAAATATGGGTACTCGCTTTCAGTTTCCAAGTTTAGTTCAGACGATTCATCCCACCCAATTAGTCCGACAACCCAAAGTTTAGGGTTAGGGCCAAACCAAATTCGAAAATAAAATAATAAAATAACCAATTGACCCGATAACCCGATAGAACTAGTCCGAAATTAAACAGGCTGACCCGATTGATATCCCTAATTGTAGTAAAGTCAATAGTATTTGTGAACAAAGAAAATTGAATAAAATATTGTAATATTCAAAATTCAGGTTACATGTCAAATATCAATGGGGTGTAGCAGGGCCGGATTTTAGGCTGTGCAAGCTGGGCTACCGCACAGGGCCCCCAATTTTAGAGGGGCCCCAAATTTTAGAGGTTCAATATTTAATTTTTACCTAGCTAGTTTAAAAATAAAAATTAAAAAGTTTTCAATTAAACTTTAAAGGTTTCATGAAGAGATGGTAAGAATGTGTATTTATTGTATTTTAACTTGGAGGTCAAAGGTTCGAAACTTGCATGTATTAGTTTTAAAAATTATGATTTTGGTAGGGCCACATTTATTTACTAGAACAGGGCCACCAAAACTTAAAATACGGCCCTGGGGTGTAGGTACAAGTTTCTGGATGTCCTCTGATTCTTCAATTAAATTGGATGCCTTGAACACTCCACCATTGAAGGGCTTCCGGGTTTCAAGTGGCTTGATCTTCAAAGAAGGGCTTGTATATATAACTTGTTCTTCTTGAAGGGCCTCTGGCTTGATCTTCAATGGAAGTTTGGATCAATAGGCATTATTGGATTGGAGGAGGGGCTTTTTCTTTCAGGATCACATTTTTATTGTGATCTCTGAATAAACTTGATCTTTCTATGATTTTTTCCTAAAATTTGTGTGATTACATAGAAATGAAAGCTCATATTTATAATTGTAGGATAAGAGAATTTTGATAAGCTCAAACTCTTTTGATATTATCTAATTAACAAATTAGATAATATCAATATTATCCAAAATATTTTAAATATATTCAAATATACTAATATTAATAAATAATCAATATTTATCAAAATTTAAGTGTCTACGGTATAAAAAGAAAATATTCACTACTTGTACTAACTTATTGCTGTAATAAACCAAAACTGTCCAATTACTCTTGGTCAACATATTCTCTAATCACCTTGCGCTCAACCTTATTGAAAATATAATTAGACGATTAATAAAAGCAATCCGCTCTAGCCTCGTCGGTGGCGTCAGGCTTACTTTTCAAAAAGCCACGGATCTCTTTTACGCCGTAAGCAACTACACTATTCGGATCCCGCGTCTTCTTCCTGTTGACAGTGCCACCTCAACTCCATCCCATCCCGTCCCGGCATCCCGTATTGATATACCACAAACTATATTATTACGTCTTGTGATTGAATAGAGCCTATTAATTCGTTCGAGTCGAGTTTAAAAATTTGTAGTTTTAAGTCAACTGTCAGATAACTTGATTTATAATTTTATATTATTGGAAACTACCCAAGTAGAGTTGATTGGACAGTTAATTGGTTTGTTAACAACAAGATTCCAAATTTGACTGCCTATTGGACCTTTTGGATGGGTCGGTCAATTATAGACAACGTGTGTTGGTTTACCACTTTACCTTTTGTAGTTTTTACCGAATAGGATCACAAGAAAAGTTCCGCTTATAACACACATTTGGTTAGCGGTTACAAACTCTCTCGTAAACAGGGACAGAGCCAGAAAATTATTTGAGTGGGAGCGAAGTTTAAACGACGTTAGAAATGTCAATTAGAAAATATCAAACAAGCATAATAAGGTTAAATTACAAAATATATTATAAATTACAATAGAATGTTTTTGATAAATTACCCTATAGTTAGAGTCGAAACCAAAAATATACTTGAGTGTGGTGAAAATGTGAAAATATTTATGACAAAATATGAAACATAATCAATTAAATAAAATAATTTTAAATAACACTATATTCATAAATACTTTTAAATTTTAATTTTTTTTAGTTAGATCAACTTTAAACTTTTCTAAATTAATTCAAATACAAATGAAGTATAATATAAACTTGTATACTACATTAATTAAATGATTCATAAAAAGTAGATTAAAAAAACATTTAATTTGTTAATTAAATGATTCATAAGAGTAGACTAAAATATTTAATTTATCTTGGAAAAGAATAAAAGAGATAAAATAAATAAGTGAATATAAAAAAAATATTGTTAATGAGATTTGAACTTATGCCTATACATTTTTTAATTTTTACCTTTGAATTTGGAATCTAATCAACTAAACTACTCAAACTATTAATAATTTAAACATAAATATATACTTTTTATATACTCCTTCTGCCCCATTTTACCTGTCCGACTTACTATTCATTGGTTAAATTAACTCTTTCTTCTTTGTTTATTTTTTGTGTTTAATAGTACTTTTAGTGTAGTTTCTAAATATATAAATATTGCATACTAATATTAAACTTAAAATTATGAACAATTAGATTAAAAATAACTTCAGTCAAACTTCGTTAACCGAACCAAACACATAAAATGAGCCGAGTTAGTAACATTTAACAGGACGTTTGGTTGGAGGGATTTTAAATTCCCTTCCCACTTAATTCCCACCTAATTCCAAAGGCCATTAAATTCCGTAGTTTGGTTGGAGGGAATTGCAATTCCCCCATTTTCATGGAATTAAAATCCCATGTCCCCCCCTAGTATTTTAATTCCTGGGAAAAAAAGATAGTGATGAGTCAACATTACCCCTTCCTTTTTTAACTTAAAATTAATGTCTACCATCTCCAACCATTGCACCAAATTCTGCACCAAATTTTACACCAAAAAGGAATATTCCCAGCATATTCTTACACCAAATTTTTTTCATCTCCAACCCATTACACCAAATTCTGCACCAAATTTTATTCCTACACCCCTCATAAAGTTTATATTTATACTTTTATTCTTTTAACAAAACTAATAGTTGTAATTTAATAAATTAGACTTTAATTATATTATATATTTTATTTTTAATTAAATTATATTTAATATTAATTTTATTTTAATCGTCTTCTTGATAAGATCTTTGAAATGATATAATTTTATTTTAATAATATACAATTTATCTTTAATTTTATGTTTATATGATACAATATAATTATAATGCAAATATTATTTTATTCCACAATAATAAATAACACCCACTACATTTAATTATTAGAATTACCATAATGTTCCCACATATGCTCGATCAATGCATCACGAAGCGCATAATGCGCTTCTTTATTTTTGATTTGCCTATGTCGAGCAAGAAACTCTTCAAAGACAATTCTTTCATCTCTACATATATCAACCTCAGGAGCCGGTGCTTCTCTCCAACTTTGTATATCGACTTGCTCATCACGTTCATCTTCAATTATCATATTATGCATTATGATGCATGATGTCATTATATCATGCAATACATGTTTATCCCAAAAACGTACTGGTCCCTTGACTATTGCAAATCTTGATTGAAGGACCCCAAATGCACGTTCTACATCCTTTCTACATGCTTCTTGCATCATTGCAAATAACTTTTTCTTTGGTCCTAGGGGCTGATGAATAGTTTGCACCAGGGTTGACCATTTCGGATATATCCCATCAGCTAAATAATATCCTGTATCGTACACTTTCCCTTGAATAACATAATGAGCAAGAGGTGCCGTACCATTTGCAATGTTTGCAAACAAATGTGATGCCTCCAACACATTAATATCATTATTCGACCCCGGCAAACCAAAATGTGCATGCCAAATCCACAAATCATAATCAGCTACGGCCTCGAGAACAATAGTTGGTTCTCGACTACGCCCAGCATATTGTCCGGCCCAAGCTGTTGGACAGTTTTTCCAAGTCCAATGCATGCAGTCTAAACTCCCAAGCATCCCTGGAAAGCCACGCCTCTCACCAATTTCAAGCAACCTTGCAACATCATTAGCATCTGGCGCTCTTAGATAGCGTTGTCCAAAGACCTCTACGACCGCTCTGCAAAATCTCTTCAAACTTTCAATTGCTGTTGATTCTCCAATTTGAATGTATTCATCGATTGCATCTGCTGCTACTCCATATGTCAAAATTCGAAATGCTGCTGTTACTTTTTGTAAAGTAGACAAGCCTAGTCTACCGATTGTATCTCTCCGTTGCACAAAGTAATTGTCGTGCTCTGCAACAGCATTGGCAATTCGTAAGAACAAATTTCGACTCATTCGAAATCGTCTACGAAATATTGCCTCATTATATTTTGGATTTTCTGAAAAATAATCAGCATGTAATCTTCGATCACCATCTTCACGGTCACGGTGAATCACTCTATGCCCAGAAATTGAACCGCCATGACTTGGGTTGATGGCTTGAGTAGACATAATCTCCAAACAGTAAGCCATGGCAGCATTGTTGTTAGCATACGTACTTAGTAGTGCTTGTTGTTGTGATTGTATTGTAGCAATGAGATCATCGTCATCCTCTTGCGAGGATGAAGATGGGTGTTGGGGTGATGATGAAAAGGGGTGTGAGGGATTCATATCTCAGGATTGCTATGGTGAAAGATAAGTGTGTATGCCATGTATTTATATATCTGATATGATATCTTTCCCAAATCCCAAAAGCAATTGCTTTCAACCGTAGGATTATATCACAACCATCTTAGCCATTAATTGGTATTCATATACTTCCAACACACAATCCAAGATCTGACATGATATCTTTCCCAAATCCCAAAAGTAATTGTTTTCAACCGTAGGATTATATCACAACCATCTTAGCCATTAATTGGTATTCATATACTTCCAACACACAATCCAAGATCTGACATGATATCTTTTTCAAATCCCAAAAGCAATTGTTTTCAATCGTAGGATTATATCACAACCATCTTAGCCATTAATTGGTATTCATATACTTCCAACACACAATCCAAGATCTGACATGATATCTTTCCCAAATCCCAAAAGCAATTATTTTCAACTGTAGGATTATATCACAACCATCTTAGCCATTAATTGATTTTTGCTTTCACTCTATATAATAGTACACCACCAAATCAGAAACTACAACTCTTTGAATTCTCTATTCATATAACTCATGGCTCTTTGAATTCTCTTCGAACTAGTTCATACTCTATTGAGGAAGATAAACTCCTTTGTCATGTGTATGTTAATATTTGCCAAGATAAAGCTACGGGTCATCATCAAGCTGGGGACGTATTTTGGACTCGTATTATGAATGCTTATCATGAAGCGCTACCAGCAAATGTTGGAAGCACTCGATCATTGAGGTCAATTACGTCCCGGATGCAAACTATAATGAAAGCTGTCGCCAAATTCAGAGGATGTATTGTACAGGTTGAGAACTTGAATCCGAGTGGAGCTTCAGAAACAGACATTGTGAGTATTTTGTGTTTATATATAAATTGTGAATACTTTGAATGTTTGTATTATTTACTTACTTTAATTGTGGTTTATAACAGATTAATAGGGCAAAAGCACTAATGGAACAAGATGCCAAATTTAAAAATGGTTTTAAATTTGATCATGTATGGCCTATTGTTAAAGACTTGGAGAAATTTCAAAGTCTTTCGGGTAGAGAACCAAGTGTTGCAAGTCGAAAGCGAAGTTCTGACATTGAAGGTGCAGAGTCACAAGGCGATAAGTCAATAGGTTCATCATCGTTTTGCCTTAACTTAGACGATGATTTCGAAAGTCAGGGCTTGAACAATGAACGTCCTACCGGGCGTAACAAGGAAAAAAAGAAGAAGCAAGCATTTGCAGAATGTCATGATTATTTTGCCAAAGTCACAGAACATAATGAAAAGATCGCACAAATGTTCGAACAAAGTCAAACTCAACTCCAAAAAAATTATGAGCTTCAAATGATAAAAGCTCAAAATGAAACGATAAAATTTCAAAATGAAGCAAAGCAACTGCAGTTGGCGGAACAGGAAGATAACAGAATCATGAGCATAGATGTTGATTCCATCACAGATCCAATAAGGCGTGATTGGCTTAAAAATACACAATTACAAATTCATGCAAAGAGAGCTCGTCAACCACTTGGAGGAGAAGAATCAAGCAGTCAGTTTACTCAATATTTTAATCATTTGGGAGGAAATGATGCTGGCCTAGGAGATTATTGAATTAAGTATGTTTAAAGTAGTTTTAATTAAGTTCTATGTGTTTGTTTTAAATTAAGTATGTTTAAAGTAGTTTTAATTAAGTTTTATGTGTTAGCTTTAAATTAAGTATGTAATTTCCTTTAATTTTGTTATAATTAAGTTTTATGTGTTTTCATTTTTAATTAATCTATGTTCAATATTAGACTTATTTTAATCGTCTTGATGAGATCTTTCAAATGATATAATTCATTTTAAATAATATAAAATTTATAGTTGACAATTTAACAAAATAAACAAATATATTAAAACCAAAAACAAAACACAAATGGAATTAAACAAACAAGAGGGGTTAAAATGAAAAAAAAAAAAATATAGCGCTTTGGTGCACTGTTCACAGTGCGCCAAAATTTTGGTGAAATGGCGCTGGGTTGGAGCATTTTTTTTGGTGTTTTGGCGCAATGGCGCTGCCTTTGGAGATGGTCTAACAACAATAATGGACATTTTTGACTTTATACTACTTATTCCCTTTCAATTCCCATGTATACCAAACATTGGAATTGAAATTCCCAGTAAATCTATTCCTGCCAACCAAACACTGGAATTTAAATTCTCACTTTATTCCCAGTAATTCAACTCCCATGGAATTACAATTCCTTTCCCACATAATTCTCCCCTCCAACCAAACGCTCTGTAAATCTATATATGCATATAAACATATATCCCCACACACACATATATATATATATATATATATATATATATATATATATATATATGAATATGAGTGAGTTATTGTTCCCAAACTTCACCCACCAACCGACAAAATGAAAGATAACAGAATTCTCGTGGAACCTAAATTACCTAATGTTACAATCAGGAGTCATTCTTGACTTTAATATTGCCCGATAATTTACTTCATTCATGCGTCAATGGCGATGCGCTGTATCTGAAGGAATACCCTCAAGAAACCCGACAGGGAGAATCACACAAAAGCGCGCCCAAATTTTGATCTGTGAATCTTCATCTCTTCTCTCTTAATTGCACCCATTTGGATAATCAATCAATTCGTTTGAATCGGATTCAATTTAGATTTGCACGAGTCAAAATCACTCGTCGGCATTCAGATGATTTAGAGCTTTGGACATTTGGATGTGAAAAAATTGGGCGTGAATTGAGTGGATCAGTGGAAGGGGAGGTGGGAAGGAGGCGAAGATGATGGAGGTGGTGTCAATCAAGGTGCCGTACTTGAATTTAAAGCAGGAGGTGGAGTTGGCAGGGGCGGAGGAGCTTCATCAGCGTCGGTCACAGGCCGATTCGGCGTTTTCACCTCATAGGGTTTCCAATGGCGACTCCACGGATTCTAGTCACCATCAGTCGCCTGTTCAGATCAGCCTGCTCACCTTGATCCTCAGTTGTACGGTCGCCGCCGGCGTCCAGTTTGGCTGGGCATTGCAACTCTCTCTCCTCACTCCTTATATTCAGGTATTCCTCTTTGCGTGTTTGGCGATGTGCATTGTTTAGTTGTGTGAAGAGTTTGAAGTATTGTTTGGATCTGCGTTAGCTGAGTTAGTGTTTCGATGCGAGATTTGATGCTAAATTTTGAATGCAGATGAAGACTTTACGGATTTTCAACTTGAGCAGACAATATAATCTATTTGAATTATAGTCGGAATCAAAAGGAAATTAAATTTCAGAAAAAAGTTGCAAATAATCTAGTATGGAGTTGATGCATGCCTAGATGCCTAGTTGCTCTTCTACTTTAGTGTGTATATATTGCTTCGTGATATTTTGTAATGCTCCTGAGAAAAATGGAGATTTTAAGGACCATAAAAAGCTTTTGATTTCCTTGAAAATAGCAGTATTCTTTATGGATCCGGGATTACGTATGCTAACTGTGCCACCCTGAATCAAAGCATTTTGCAGTTAGGTGCATAAAATTAGGAAATCATTTTAATGATCATTTCCTTTCTGGATTTCCCATTAGCTAGTTCAAGTTTCATATGCATGTTTGTACTTTCCATTCTTAAGTTTGCTCAACTCTGACGTCACTGTTTGGTGCAGACTCTTGGAATACCACACGCTTTTTCTTCATTTATTTGGCTATGCGGTCCGATTACAGGTCTTGTGGTAGGTTTTGATTCGTTACTTTTCAACTATCATAAGTACCATCTTGGTGTTATCATTGTTTAAGTTAATCTTGCTGAACTTTAGTTGAAGAGAGAGATTTTCCATGATAAGTGGCAAATGATGTGGTTAAATATAAAAGTGGTCAGGTTGTTGTTTTAAGCCAATGCAAAATTTTACTAGGAAGGCAAAACTCTGTGGATTTACGAATTTCTGACATGGTGATTTTCACTTTTGATTAATATCTTAAATTTATGTAACGATTTTGAACTCGGACATTTTTGGAACTTATGAGTTTTTACAAAGAATGAAAGTTGTTAGCAATCTTCTCATTGTCTTTGTTAAAGTTTAAGCAAGTTCTGAACAACATTTGTCTCTTTCTTTCAGGTACAACCATGTGTTGGAATATGGAGTGATAAATGCTCTTCCAAATACGGTAGAAGACGACCATTTATATTTATTGGATCTCTCATGATCTCCATTTCTGTGAGCATTAAGTACTTGTGTTTATCTTTAGATGATTGCATTTACTTGTAACATCCATACAAGCTAACTTGATATTTTAATATAGGTGATAATAATTGGATTTTCTGCAGACATAGGATACATTTTAGGTGACACGAAAGAGAACTGCAGGTTCTTAATGCTTCCTGTTTGTGTAAGTTTCTAATTTTCCTAATTTTAGATATGAAATTCGTAACCAGATTGCAAAAATACAGCACTTTTAAAGGTACTCGCATAAGGGCTGCTTCTGTGTTCATTGTTGGATTCTGGCTGTTGGATCTTGCAAACAATACTGTACAGGTTAGTGCAAAAAAGTTTTTATTTTTAGTAAATGTTTGGAGCTATTGGATATTGTTAAGAGAAATATAATAAAATAAACTTTTATAATAATTCACAGGGCCCAGCTCGAGCTCTTTTGGCTGATTTATCAGGTAATACTACTGCTATAAGAAGAGGAAGGGTGAAATTCTCTCCTATACGAATTTTCCATTATGAATATCTTCACTTTGATGACAGGTCCTGAACAAAGAAATACTGCGAATGCTGTGTTTTGCTCCTGGATGGCTGTTGGAAACATTCTAGGATTTTCTGCTGGTGCCAGTGGAAATTGGCACAGGTTAACAGCTTTTGCTTCTAAGCAATCACAGTGATTTTTATGTATTCCACTGTTATACATGACACAAACTCCTTTTCATATTAAATTCTTCAAACAAATTATTTGTTTCTATTTATTAGCTTTTCACAAGATACTAAACCCTAATATTTTTTTTTCTTGGAACTTGGTCTCTGGATAGATGGTTTCCTTTTCTGATGAGCAGAGCTTGTTGTGCGCCATGTGGGAATCTCAAGGCAGCATTTTTAATTGCTGTGGTGAGTATGTTGCTTTAGAGAGTCTAGAGCAAAAAATGTATTCCTTATAATTCCTGTAGTTGAGGATTTTTATGTGAGAGCATTTATTTTCTTGGGACAAGGCACCCCCGCCTATCTTGTTTTCAACTTCAAAGTTTGTTGATTTTTCTTGTAAAATACTCTGTAGCACTTCAATCAAATATACTTGCTGCTGTTGTGCGTTCAGCTCTTTCGGTCTTTCCACATATATATGTTTTTTATTTTATGCCCTGAAAGAAGTTTCTGCATTTCTTACAGGTTTTTCTGACTCTGTGTACACTAGTCACTCTCCACTTTGCAAAGGAAGTCCCACTGACTCCCAATCAATCTCGCCAGTTAGCAGATTCTTCTCCTCTCTTGGACCGTCCTCCTAATACTGATTTTGAACTTGCACAAGCTAAAGATGATATGGAGCCCATCAACTTTGTATCTGACAACAAATCTGAGAATGGTTATATGGATAATAATCCAATACATGAAGACCGAGAGGGAGTGAATGACCGAGCCGATAGCTTTAATGATAGTCCTAACAAAGCCGATAGCTTTACTGATAGTCCTGACCAAGCCGATAGCTTTAATGATAGTCCTGACCAAGCCAATAGCTTTAATGATAGTCCTGCTGCAGTTTTGGTTAATCTATTGACTAGCTTAAGACATTTGCCTCCAGCAATGCATTCAGTTCTTATTGTCATGGCATTGACTTGGGTAAGTGCTTGGCCATGATTAGTTACCTGTTAAGAGTTCATTTTGATTATGCAAGTCAGACTTGCAGGAACTTTGTTATTAATAATAATAAGGAAAAAATGCACTTTTCGTCCCTAAGTTATAGGGTAATTGTAAAATTCGTCCCTGAGTGTTGGTCATACTCACTTTTTGTCCTTGAGTTATCATTGGCGTTGCACTTTTTGTCCCTGAGTTATAGTAAAATTGCAAATTTCGTCCCTAATGTTTTATTAGTAAAGGGACAAAAAGTACAACGTCAATGATAACTTAGGGACGAAAAGTGAGTATGGCCAACACTTAGGGACGAATTCTACAATTACCCTATAACTTAGGGACGAAAAGTGTAACTTTCCCTAATAATAATGTTTCATGGCTTTGATCTTCTTAGTCCCCTCCCCTCTTTACTAATATGCTGTCCACGACTGTTGTATCCAGTTGTCTTGGTTTCCCTTTTTTCTTTTTGACACTGATTGGATGGGAAGAGAAGTCTATCACGGGAACCCGAATGGAGATGCTTCTGAAGTAAAAGCTTATAATCAAGGTGTCAGAGAAGGTGCATTTGGTTTGCTATTGAATTCTGTAAGAACTCAAAATTGACCATCATCTAAACCATGGAACATCCTTTTCGCTGTTTGTTTTTTTTTGAATAATTTTTTTTTATAAAATCCTGAATAATGTTGGTGACTTTGTTTTGAACAGGTTGTTCTTGGCGTAACCTCTTTCTTTATTGATCCGTTGTGCCAGATGATTGGTGCTAGACTGGTTTGGGCTGTGAGCAATTTTATGGTGCTTATGTGCATGGCAGGGACTACTGTTATTAGCTATGTTTCTCTTAATGAATCGTCACAGGGAGTTCAACATGTTATTGGGGCGAGTGAATCAACTAAAGTTGCCTCGTTGATTGTTTTTGCTCTTCTCGGCATTCCCCTTGCTGTAAGTTCTTATACTGCCCGTGTTCATTCCGTCTTTTACAGAAGAACATGTTCTAACTGACCCAACTTTATTTCATGCCAGATCACTTACAGTGTCCCTTTCTCCGTTACGGCAGATTTGACTGCTGATGCTGGCGGTGGACAAGGTATTTTGTTATGCATTTGAGATTTTATAATCTCTGCTAGATAATGAGGCAATTTTATGATTCTTGAAATTCGATTCATGGGCAGGTTTGGCCATAGGAGTTCTCAACCTCGCCATCGTTGTACCACAGGTAGGTTAATCAATCATCTGTTTCTCTTCTAAACACACCCGTACTCTATTTGCTCTATGCAATGACAATATCCACCATTCTCGCTAGATGGTTATCTCACTTGGTGCGGGTCCATGGGACGCCTTATTTGGCGGAGGGAACATACCCGCGTTTGCCCTGGCCTCTATATTCGCACTTGGGGCTGGTGTCATTGCTACACTCAAACTGCCTACTCTCTCGAGAAACGCGTTTAGATCAACCGGCCTTCATTTTTGATAACCGATGAACCAAGAAAGCTTGCAATCCATAATGGTCCGTGCACTCCCACAATCAATTCATTTTTTTTTCTCACAATTTTGGCAAGGGAACGACGTTCGAGGTGTAGAATATATAATTACATTACAATTCATATAATGAAATACATGTAGTGACAGGATATTAGCTAGGTGCTCTTTACAATTCTTTGTATGTGATCCATTAGTAGATATAGATGATCTGTTGTAAAAGGGCAAACTCTTTGGTCTGCCCACACTATGTCTATAGACTATACTTGTATCATCTTTCACAATGCATACTATCACTATACTTCTGTTTACTTCAATTCTACAGTTTTTCTTTCTCCCATTTTCCAGTTTCAAAATAGAAAAATATACAAATATATGCATTCTCTACTTTTCTTGTGTGTTTGGAAACCCGGAAAATGATTTCTGCAAATCATGTTCCGGGTTTCTAGTGTTTGGCAAGGAGTAAAATAGTAAAGTCAATGGAAAATGAAGCTTGGTCAATGGAAAATTGGGTCATTTTGAGGGGAAGTCATTTTCCGCTTCTCTTCTTTGCACAGAGGCCAGAAACCGTAGCTTTTCTTCGCACGTAGCTTTCTTCTCCGCACAGAAGCCAGATAAGTTAAATCTCTCTTTGCATTATAACAATTAAAATGGTGAAGTATACAATTTTGTTTATTTTCCTGCTAATTTTCTGGAAAATGAACCAAACACACAGACAATTTTATGTTGTTGCAGCCAAACATCGGAAAGGAAAATGTTTTTCGAAAAAGGACTCATTTTCCTAAAGTCATTTTCTTGCATTCCAAACGGATAAAATAGAAAAAGAAAAAAAGAAAAAAGAAGAAGATGGTGAGTTTTTCTTATCAGTAAATGTATTTGTCCACAAAAGCTGAAACCTCTTGTCTCTTCACACCCTAGCCTGACAAAATTGTGGTGGACCAGTGTTTGGTGCCCACAAGAAGGTGAAGCTCTAGCGATCTGTTACCTAGAAATCAACTAAGATATTCGGTGCACACATCAATAAATGTATTGACTTAGAACAAAAAAAAAACTAGTAAATAACATGTAACATAAATGGGCAATATTTGAGTACAATTGACTCTATTACAGTGTAGTATGTTCTTATTGAGGTTCGAACTTGTGACTTCCTATTTGGTAGCTCTCAAATTTGATCAATCCGTGGATATTTTTTCACACAAACAATAAAGATGCAAATTTGAAGCATAATTATATATGGGAAAGTAGCACTTTAGTTTTTCGATTATGACAAGTATTTAGTTTGAAGCATAATTTGGTCCTTGCTTATAAAGCAACTGTGTAACTTTGATAATAATTGAATGATTATAAAATGCAATTGAAATTCATAAATAAAAGCAAATAAGTGGAGAAGAATAATCTTAAATGGCCAAAAATTGGGGGCAATCAATTCCCTTAAAATTCCACAAAAGAAACAGCTCACAACGTGCCACGTGGACTCTTACTAGTCACAAAAAAAAAAAAAAAAAAAAAAAAAAAAAAAAAAAAAAAACCTCATAATCAAAACTCTTTCAGTCACCCAACTGTGTTTCCTAACGGATAAACCGGCCATGGCCGCCACCACCTCTGCCTCTCGACTCCTCTCTCCGGCCGCCACCACCATCAGCTCCCACAACCACCACCGTTATCTCTGCGCAATTCCCAACCCGCCATTCACTTCCCACGCCTCAAAATCCACCAGACCTATCACCAGACTCCACGTCTCCTCCAAGCCATCCGCCGCCGCCGCCGCCACCGCCAAATCCTCCCAAGAAACCGTCTTTTTCGACGGCGGAGCCCACTACGGCGACCTCGTAGCCAACCTCCTTCTGGGTTTCACTCTTCTCTGGCTGCCGCTCACTCTCGCCGCAGTTTTCAGAGCCTTCTTTCTCCGCTACAGATTCACCAATCTGCGGGTCACCGTGATCTCCGGCCTGACTGGGCAGGACAGAAGCGATTTCTCGTACAAAGTCATCAAGGATGTTCAGGTCGTGCCTAGGTTCATCGGGGAGTGGGGTGACATTGTCATCACTCTCAAAGATGGTACTAAGGTCGACCTGAGGAGTGTGCCAAAGTTCAGAGAAATTGCTAAGTATTGCCTCTCCATGGCTGAGCAACCTGTGGATTTGAAGGAGTCTGGTCCAAAAGGGTTTTGACTAAAAAAAATGAATTTTTGTTTGGTTCAATAGTTTAGTCACTTTCTGAGGTATGTAAATTGCAAAATTCTTGTGAAGAAAATGGAATGTGATCTTTAACTACCCTCATCATTTCTTGTGCAGATATGGTGAATCTTGTTCAAATTATATTTCATATAAATAAGAATTTTATTCCTGTATTGTCTTTGCTATTCATTATGGTTATGTGGAGAAAGTTTTCCAAGTTGTCTGCTATGGAAAGCTTCTTCTTATTACTTTATTATTTATTCAAGAACAACTGAAGCTTCTGATACCAGTTTGTAGAAAATTGAAGTATAAAGTTGCAGAACAGAGGTGTGTTTAAATTGATATTGCAACAACTATTATAGTAGACACGGGACGGAAAGAAAAGAACAGAAGGAATATTATAGCAGATGGTTGATGTTTTTTTATGCTTGTTCATCATTACAAATCCTAAATGCCTCTATATAGGTGAGTAGGATCAAGGCACAGAATTAGGATCTCTAACTCTCCTTGTAATATGGGATCTTGATTTAAACAAAAGAATTATTCAAATCGGAATTATGTTGGTCCAACACAAATGATGTTTATTGCAGTGTTGAGAACAGGTAAGTGAATCGTGGAATGATGTTCCTTGCTGTCTAATGTATTAGGCTGTTGGATTAGTTAAGGAACTGCTTGAAAGCAGGCATTTTGGTTGGTGTTCATATGTATGACTGTGCTAGTGTTATTAAACTTGAGATCCTAGCATAATTTTGGCGGGCTGCTTTGAATGATTTGTTGAGCTAGTTTTGTAATTACTGGAAAACATAGTTGAAGAAGGTAAGAGAGTTCTCGGTCACCCGGGGGTGACCAGGGGAGGTGTAGCAGATTGCCTTGAGATTGGTGAAGAAAACCGCCTTATTTGTCTTCCAGTCGCCTCATTCGGGGAGCAGGAAGCGAAATCCAGATGACTTCAAGTGTTCGTTAAGGTTAGAATGACTCGTTCTGTTCTTGGCTAGATGATGCATCAGTATTCCTGAAACATGGAAAATGTTTGAACCATAACATCTGGATAGTCTAGCAGTCCCGGCCCAATAAGTTTTTAGGCCCAAATATGTTTAGGCTCATTTCATTTGATGTTTTTATGAAATTATAGGAATCATGTTCCTAGACTTTGTCCAAAACTATGAATCTTCATGTAATACAATTTTAAAGGGACAGCCTTCTGAAACATGCTTTGTCTTTTGCTGGTTTGAGAATCAGGATTCATCAAATAACAAAACGCTTCTTGGCCTTTCTGGTAGAGTGGGTACTAAGTATTGGACAACATAGATGTGAAGAACGAAGCTTCCTAGGAACTTATATGTCCTAGAAGTTGCCAAAGTCCTTATAGTCTAGCAACATAATTAACTATAAGCTGTGACACTAGGCGGGAGATCTTAGGTCCACCCCCATTGCCCTTACCGAACTATTTTCTTTAATCTCTTAGCCTAAGTTCATATCATGTTTGTCACTTGCTTCTATGTAGTAAATGGTTAAAATATTACTGGTGATAACATTGTTTTTTGCTAAACCTCCCTGTGTTGTTGTGCAGAAAGATACCCTGTCACTTGTTTACAGAACACGAGGTAGTCAAAGCTACTGAGACCTCTTGCTGCCTGTTGAACCCAAATTTTTTAATGAAAGGTTCGAAAGCTTCAGTTTTGATTCTGAATTCTGCAGATTCTGTGTATTTAATAACCAAAAACCGAGCCAAGGACCTTGTGGTCTAGTGGCACCAAGTTGCTTTCCCATATGGGAGGTTGTGGATTCGAGCCTCAATGGAGGTGGAGGCGTTATTGACTCTTTGTGCTTCAGTAGGTTGAGAAAGTAGTTATGAACAGATATTGTATTGTAACAGAGTCAGTAGTACTCAAAAAAAAAAAAAACAAAAAACAAAAAAAAAAAACCGGGGCACACAGAAGCACACATTATAGTGATATTGGCAACGAACTAACGTCTGTTTATTTAAACCGAACTGAATGTTTAGTCTGGCAGGAGAGGCCTATTCTGAGCATGGTTAAAGCTGCAGTAACGCACAATCTGTGGTCCTCTTTAAGTAAGGCTAATGGCTAAATTCTTGCTGGTTTTATCATTTTTGTTTCCCCTTTCTTATCCAGAGAATCCAAGTCAGTCGGTTCACAGTTGGCCGAGGAAAGTTTAATCAAATTGTGTCTATAAACAATGGAAGCTGGGGTCCATATGCAATTATTAGACTGACATAGACTCCAGTTTTAACAAGCTTTGCAAAGTGCAATCAAGATCATCTTACCACTTCAATAATATATACCACTCTCTATGAACTTATTGTTCTTGCTTTAAAACTGATCACAATCGTAAAGGCACTGTAAAAGTAAGCCATAATAGTACCTGCATTTAACTTAGTAAAGAAAAAAAAATGAAGAATGTTACTTTTGACACACTGAGAAGTTCCTTGTAAACTATATGATGTTGACTCTTCAAGTAGAATATATGCTTCTATATAGTTAAACTGATTGGTTTGATAGCACTAATGCATCTTGTTTTAGCATACTATGATGATATGACTAGAACAGGTAATCGAGTTTATTGCAGGCCTAATTTGTCGTGTGAATATTTGATCGGTTAAATCATGTTTGAGTCCCACAGTCCTTCATTATAACCAAAGCTGACGGGTTGGTTGTTCACTTGTTCTTTCCCCACTCACCTGCAGGTGAATGAAAAGAATACAACAAGCAAAGTAGAGCTCGAGACTTTTGACAGGTATATATGCTCCTTTTCTCTCATCTGTGGACTGTAATTTGCGTTTGTGATCAAGAACTAAGATAGCTCTATCGGTCTAACGTTGTGAAAACCGAATTGACAAGTCTGGTCATATGATGTTGGTTTGGTCAGAAGTGGTGAGGGGTCAGTAGTGTGGTTTGTTGAGTTCCTCCAAAACTAGCATCTTTATTGGAAGCCGATAAAGATGGGAGACCCATTCCTAGTATGACAGCATGTATTCCATTCCCATTCACCATTTCTTTATTACCCCTTTTGCAGGCTCTTTTCTTTGCCATTCTCTTTTTGAAAACCCAAAAGATGAAAACAAAAATCTTGGCCATCCATGATGTCAATGAAACAGTGCTTTCTTTGTGGTAACAGTGTCATTACACTGAGGTAAAAAACTAAAAATCTGAGTGAGTACACACTGATTATCAAATGCTGCTGGAAGCATGGTTTACTGCAAGTAATTACACTAGGATATATATATATATATATATATATATATATATATATATATATATATGTGTGTGTGTGTGTGTGTGTGTGTGTGTGTGTGTGATCAGGTGAGAACCAACCTTAACTTGCGAACTTGTGAAGGATTGCACTGCAACTACTACATGATTGCGCTACTACGGCTACCAGACATCTTGCACCTTGCAGTGCAATCGTATCCGTGTGCGGTGCAATCATGAAGTAAGTGCGTGCAATCCTTCACAAATTCGCAATTTGCAGGTTAAGATTAGTTCTTACCTGATTATGGACATATATATATATATATATATATATATATATATATATATATATGTATGTATGTATGTATGTGTGTATGTGTGTGTGTGTGTGTGTGTGTGTGTGTGTGTGTGTGTGTGTGATCAGGTGAGAACCAACCTTAACTTGCGAACTTGTGAAGGATTGCACTGCAACTACTACATGATTGCGCTACTACGGCTACCAGACATCTTGCACCTTGCAGTGCAATCGTATCCGTGTGCGGTGCAATCATGAAGTAAGTGCGTGCAATCCTTCACAAATTCGCAATTTGCAGGTTAAGATTAGTTCTTACCTGATTATGGACATATATATATATATATATATATATATATATATATATATATATATATATATATTTGTTGGGCTGCAGGTTGAAGAGTTGAGTCCAGCATCCTGCCATTTAAACGTGGCACTGACTGCTACACAAGTATAAGAAAATAAAGGGGACGTTATACCATGGAACCGTGTTCACCATTCATGGTGAACACGGTTCCAACGGTGTTAGTACACCGTTATTTTATTATTATTATTATTTTTTAATTAATTGCGTGACTTTTTTTCTTTATTTTCACATTTTGCGGTTTCACTTTAATTTGAGGTGAACAAAGATTTCGGACATTCATAAATTATGAATTCATGCATTCACATTCACTTTGGAACCATGCCTACACATTCCCGTCCGAAATCACGGACATTCATAAATTATGAATCCATGCCTGCACATTCACTTTGGAACCATGCCTACACATTCACTTTGGAACTATGAGATTATGAATTTTCTGTTATAAGATTATGAACTTTCTGTTATGAGATTATGAATTTTCAGTTGTGAGATTATGAATTTTCTATTATGCGATTATGAATTTTCTGTTATGAGATTATGAATTTTAATAAAATTCATAATCTCATAACAGAAAATTCATAATTTGATCAAACGTGCGCCGTTAACTCCACATCCGCGAATTTTTTTTTTTGTTTGCCTAAAAACGACGTCGTTTTGCCTTGTGTTCACCATTCTCGGTGAACACGATTCCATGGCATAATTTGCGAAAATAAAGTTGTACATTCACTCCTAGCTATAGCTTTTGGCGTAGTGGTAAGCGTTTGATCATTACAATTGGTATCAGAGTAGAACATGTTGTGCAGTTGAGGCTTGCAGGAACTGGGATGGGGATTGTTGGGCTGAGGGCTTTTGGCATAACGATAAGTGTTTGATCCTGACAATATCTTATGCTAAAATGGTCGCGTCTCGTGACTTTGATGTGTAGTTGGTAAACAGTTCAATAATCCGACTATGATTTGTACAGAGAAACAATCTGGGATGGGAAGTTGTGGTTGGTAGGTAGCAAGAAAACCCCACCCTACTAGGGCATGCATGCATGGTTTTTGAATTTTTCTTTGTTTTTATATATCTATGTTAAATACTGCAATATAATAGCTGTCAATAATCTTGTTGATGATAATAAATATCCATTGCAGGCCCTTCTCCAGATTATACATATAATAATCTGTATAATAAGTTTTACAACCATCTCCCATGAAACATCATGATACAACAGGAGCATAGGAAATTCTAGGATGATGTATGGTGTGGTCTTGCATATTGTTAACTTTACTTTAGATTGATTGACCAATTAAATTATGACATATGACAGAATAACGGTATTCAAAATACTATGGGAATGAGGTTTACCCGCAGATACTATTTTCGTCAGAACATTCAAATTTTGCAAAAAAGAGAAACTCATAGCGCTATTGTAAAGGTTTGACCCCATACCAGAGGACACTCACTTGTACACCAGTACTCACAATAGGATAATTCACACAACACCGCTTTGGTAGGATTCCAACACACACTATAAGTGACAACCTGGTCAACCAACTAAGTTGTGTCGTCCAACAACAGAATAACAAGATTCTAAATATGATAGATATAGGATATGTTTTACGAATACTATTTTCGTCGAAACCTTATAGTCCTGCAAAAAAGCATAAACTCAGGGCATTGCTCGAAACCTACACTAGTCATGTATACTCCTAAACAGTATGGAACAATATATAGTATGAGTACAGTGCAATTATAGTGCAAAGAGTCTACAGTAAAAGGTTGATTCTATGTATGTATGACCAAATTTAATGGTTGGAAAGAAAACAATAAGAACAAAAAGGGTTATTATAAGTGCGTGTGCAAGCAGCTCAATCGATTTTTAAGTAATAAATTGTAGACAAAAATACAAGATCGATCATGTCTTAGCAATAGGATCTTCGTTCAATGTGGTGAGCTCTTTTTGAGCACCAGATACTAGTCCTCCCATCTAATGGGTCACTGAGTCACAGCGGTTTATCCATCTATTATCCTGTCGGACCAAGATGTGAGGGTCCGGGCGAGAGAAACAGTAAAGAAGCACAAGAGAGAGAGAGAGAGAGAGAGAGAGAGAGAGAGAGAGAGAGAGAGAGAGAGTGTGATGATGATGATGAAAATGAAGAATGTAGTGATCCACCAAGAAAAAAGGAAGAAGAAAATCCAAGAAGTAGAGGCAATATGGGAGAATTCATGATATGAAAGCTGTGATGGGGGCATTGGATTCCCAAATTGCCACCTTTTTCTTTTACGAGAGGGAGCGTTTGGCTTTTGCAGATAAAATTAATTACTACGTATAAAAGAAAAGTGAAATAATGCCCACAAATCAACTTATGACCTTAGAAAGGTTCCCGTGATATTGTCACAAAGTTGAAAGCTGCTCTTTTGGGTCCTATACTCCTATTGCTATACTCCCTTTTTTATTTTTTTTTTCTTTTAATAATATTACAAATTACTTCGATCAGAAAAATTCTATTCAGTATAACACGTACAGAGTATTTTCACTGTCGATCCAAAACTCTTACACACATATCGAGTCTCATCGTTGATCCAAAATTATTTCATACTTACAAAGTTCCACTGCTGATCTAAAACTCGTTCACACATACAGAATCCTCTGATCATTTGATTGTCCGCTTGCCAATTGTCCCATGTTGTAAGATAAGTTATTACCGAATCTCATCTCATCAAAACTAATTGATTATTTATATGTGATTGGAAGATTCGCCTACACTACAACTTCGGAAGATCTTGCAAGATGATTTACTAAATGTATCTATTTAGTTTATTATCAAGTTGATTTTTTGGTTGAGTAAAATTTAAAAAATAATTATATATTTGATTCAAATTAAATATAATGTAATGACATGTGGATTTATAATAATGTAATGTAAATTGCGACCGCCGCCTCCATCCATACATGTGCTATATACCAACACATAAAACCCTACTTTTACAACCCATATTTAAAAAAAAATAAAGAAAGTTTAAAAATAAATTTATAATAAAGTGAAGATTTTGGGATGGATAGATTAGACAAAGGAATTACACATAAGCTTGATATTGATTCCACACGTGGGGCCTTTTGGGAGCTAGCTCCCTGTTGCCTTTTACTACATGTTTGATCATCGAGATTTTAAACCCATCATGCATTTACATATGTTTTTATGCATTTTGTACTCCAAATGACCCCACATAACTAGAGGGTATATATATGTATTGAATTATATGAGAACAAGTGTTTAAGAGAAAATTAAGAATTAATTTTAATTTTACATCTGAAAAATTAAACGAATCGATTAGATCAAATTTAGAAAAAAACGCACTAGTATTTTTGACTTTTCGTAATTGTCATCAATTTTACTATGTAAACTTGAAAACTAAAATATGCATTTCTCAAAAATTTTCAAGTTTACATATTTAGTACGGAGTATAACATATTACATACGCATTTAGTATTAAAAGATTACATTTGCAAAAATGCGAAAGTGCATTATATTGCGCTCAAGGTTTTCATTTTAGAGGTTCTGATTGAGTTTTTTGTTTTATGTGGTTGAGTGGTTCACTTTTTACTGTTTAGGGTTTACCATTTACGGTTTGAATTTAAAAATTAAACTTTTTATCATTTTTTTAAAAAAATTTATACAGGTTTGCATATTTAATTGCTACATATTAATTACATATTTAAGTGTTCAAATTTGCTAGTGAAGTTGACGATAAGCATTTTTTTTTTTTAATTTCATTTGATCCATCCGATTTTTACATATGTAAGACTGAGATTGGTTCTTACTTTTCTCTTGGGTTGTGTTCTTATGTGATCTTAATAAATAAATAAATAAATAAATAAATAAATATATATATATATATATATATATATATATATATATATATATATATATTTGTTTGTGTGTGAGAGAGAGAGAACATTACAATACCTTTTATGATTGTGCTTTTCATAAAATAGAAGAAGAGAGTACGTATTAAATCGTATCACTAGTTCAATAGTAGGAGAAACATTTTTTTAAAAGATACAATCACTTCTAACGGTTAGTTGATTAGTTAGTACACATTTAAATGTAAGTTTGTAGTATACAAAATATCTATTTAGGTGCATAAATAAATAGTAATATTTTGTTCAGATTTAACTCATTTTTACTACTTTTAAATTACGATAACACATCATTTGACACTAGAGTAATTTTTTAAGGATAGCTATGGTTTTGTTTTTGTTTGATAACAAGGTTTAATTGAATAATGGATGGAGTGTCCTACATGAAGAATGAAGAGTGAAGCTTTATATGTAGGGTAAAATGCAGTCATCTTTATTTCAACAACACCATAATTACATTTGTCTACCTTTCTATAAGTCCAAAATTGATGTTCACTAAATTACTAATAAAAAGGATAGGGTTTAGGCCATGGAGCGTTTCACTTTTGTGTTCATAGGCCCCAATTTCACAATCACTACTATACTCTAATATACATCTCTCTCTCTCTCCCCCCTCTCTCTCTTTTAGTTTTTTAATTTATAAAATAAAAAAAATGGGAAATGATGTTGATGAGGGTGTGCACAAAAAGCTATAAACTAATCTATTTCAAATGTACTTAACAAATTAAAGCACTCTTTAATTAAGCATGCTTTGCGCTAGTTAAAGTTTGTTTCACATCACCAATTCTTGACTTTGTATATTATGATAATCGTGGGACAACCCTATCTAGCTAGTCGATTGGACAGTTGACTTGATAAATCACAAGGTTCAAGTTTTATTTCATGTGAGAGTTACATATTGGATGGTCTTCTCAATTTGATTCAGTTAGTTATGGACAACCTAAATTTGTTTACCTTTTTATGGTCTTTTGCTGGTCAGGGTTACGAGGCAAAAATTCACCCAAAGCGCACAAGAAAACAACTCTAAGAGGAAGACGAATAGTGATGCATGTGGTAAAAAAAAAAAAAAAAAAAAAACAACAACAACATCGTCACATAAATATCGGCTAAACAACACTAATGACATCATCTTCATCAATGAGCAATGCTCGATCTCTTAGCGATATTCGAATCTTTAACTAAAAATTTTAGTCTCGATCAAGATTTTTTGCCCCTCCAAAATCTTCCTAATATTAACTCCCTAAGATTTTATTTATTTATTTATTTGATTATTACATAAACTCTTTATTAGCTAGTGATGAATAAATAATGAAAAATAGAAGAGTTTTTTCAAAACATATAAATAATGACATGTTTTGGAGTGAACCTTTGATAGTGCTTTTAGTAAGGAATTAAAATACCATACAATGATGACAAATAGATTAATAAGTGAACATTTGATAGTGATTTTGATATGAAAAATAGCAATTAGATAATATCACATTATTGAGTGAATATTCAATAGTGATTTTAAATAATGACACATTAAGGAGTGAACATTTGATAGTGATTTTAGCAAAGAAAATGACAAAAATATAATGACACCGCATGCAGTGCGTGAACATTAAATACTAATTTAATATGAAAAATAACATATTTTACAAATAAACAAAGTTAATCTTTTTAAACAAAATTTTTAAATTTTTATGTGTAGTTTGTATTTTTGTCATTAGGTTCATTCCCCTTCAACCTTTTCTTTCTTCTTCTTTTGACTTAATTTTTCTCAATTCAAATTTAAGAACCATAAAGAGATCTTAAATGGACCATTAAAGGCTCTATTTGGAAATAAGAAAGAAGTGCACGTTTAAATGCATAGAAATTAAAGCATCATATGCATATGCATGCTCACCTTTATATATATATATATATATATATATATATATATATATATATATATATATATATATATATAATTAGGTTCTGGTGCGGTTAGCAGCTCCAAGTGCGGTTGTGTGTTTAAATCTGAGTCATGATCTTGCGTAAATCAACGTTCAAGAGTACCAAAATTTAAAAACAAAAAAAATGCGGTGACAATTTGGTAATTTTTGCATCTAAGTAAATTTAAGGTGCTTGGGTTTGGGCTTAATGTGCGTGAGTTTTGTGCTTAATGTGCATGTGGTTTATGCTTAAGGTGCGTGTGGTTTGTGCTTAAGGTGTGTGGGGTTTGTGCATAAGGTGCCTGAGTTGTGTGCTTAATGTGAGTAGTTGTTGAAACTTAAGGTGCGTGAGGTTTGTGCTTAAGGTGCGTGGAGTTTGTGCTTAAGGTGCGTGGAGTTTGTGCTTAAGGTGCGTTGGATTAGTGCTTAATGTGAGTAGTTGTTGAAACTTAAGGTGTGTGAGTTTTGTGCTTAATGAGCGTGAGTTTTGCGCTTAATGTGCATGTTTTGTGTGCTTAAGGTGCGTGATTCGCATGCTTAAGGTGCGTTAGTGTTATAAACTAAGATGCGCGAAGTTAGTACTTAATGTGCGCCATTTTTATGCTTAAGGTGAGTCCAACCGCACGGAAAGTCATTCCCGCACCTGAAACCCTTCCCTATATATATATATATATATATATATATATATATATATATATATATATATGGTTGAGATCATGTGTGAAGGAGATTCCAAGTGTGAACATGGTTAGAACTGAACCGTTGATTAAATCTAGATCAACAACTCAAATAAAAGAATATTAAAAACAAACGTGCATTTGGAAGGAAGAAGTACAAGCTAAAAATGGCGCACCTTAAGTGTTAGAACAACTCATCTTAAGTCATAACATCGCACACCTTCAGTTTATAAAAATGATGCACCTTAAGCAATGGAAAGTCGCACCTAAAGATTTAGACCGACGCACCTTAAGTTTAAAAAAAAACGCACCTTAAGTTTTCAACTGAAGAACTGACGCACCTTAAGCATAAAAACCACGCACCTTAAGAAGGAAAACCACACACCTAAAATTTTAGACCGATGCATATTAAGTTTCAACAAAAAAAATGCACCTTAAGTTCTCAATTGAAGAACTGATGCACCTTAAACACAAAAACAGCGCACCTTAAAAAGGAAAATCATGTACCTTAAGTTTGACCTAGATGCAAAATGACCGAATTGTCACCGTATTTTTTTAATCTGTGTTCAATCTGGACGGTCCTTTTTAGCGAGATCTATGAATATCATTCAACCGCATCTTTCACTTAGACACAGTATCCACATTTCATTTTATATATTTAGTTTACTAACAGGTTGGCTATGATATTTTATCATTTATATATATATATATATATATATATATATATATATATATATATAAATTGATTTATTATTAGTAAATAAAATTTATATATCTAAAATTATATTTAAATTATATTTATAAAATATTTTAAAAATATTATGGAGAATCAACTATAGAATATCGGATCGATTTCATTTTTATAATAAACGTAATATGTAAAATAAAAAATGAAACAGGTAATTCAAGAATTTAAGGCAGTTGATAAGTGAATTACATGCTAATAATACAATTACAAGATTAAAAAAACACATATACAAATAGTATGACCTTTCTTTGCTCTCTTATTTGACTCTATTGCCACCCATGGGTGGGTGTGGGACTGTGGGCACATATCCATTATTACTATTATTAGGTATAAGTTTATTATGTGGGCAAGGTATAATAAGTTTATTATCATCATGATCATCAAAAGAATAAAAGCACACAAAATAAAAATTTCATCAAGTCCCACCTTAATCCCCATAGCCATCAATCTCTTTTGGAACTTGGGCCATCACTCCCAGCTGCACTCATTCCTCCCTATATAATCATGTCACTTGCTGATTTGCAGTCTCATTTGTATAACTTAATTGATGATAATTTTGCTTCAATTTCCATGCCAACAACAATATTCAATGAATTATTAATAATCATCAATCAATCCCATGAATAAATAGGTTGCTTTAGGACAACATATTATGATTTAGTTTTGGTCATAATTAATGGTGTGAATAATATCAGCAGCTGCTTTTATGTAAATTATTAAAGATTCTTGTGGGGAAGGATGAAATAAATTAAATACCAATTTTAATTAGAAGTACGGTAAATAAGATAATGTGTGTTTTTTTTCCTCTTAACTAGAACAGATTCAAATCTTTTGAATGTATTTAACTTAAAACTGATCAGGAAGGAGCGTATTTTTACTGATCTTGAAGTAATAAACTATAAGTATGGTAAGACAAAAAAAAAAAAAAAAAAAAAAACTACAGGTAATAAAACATTGACAAAAGCTGCAAAGAAATGGGCTCTTACTCAATTTTTTGAATCAGCTTTTGATTTTGTTTAATTACATGCGCAACTTTGGGGGTAGGGAAAATGTAGCTAGCTAGGCCATCCACATTATCTTTTGCCAGAATATATGTCCACCACATTAATCAAGATTAATAATTAATAGCTATTATATATTTATTTTATCAATCGATCAAAAATTTTACTATTTAGATTATTAGACTAATTAAACTGCCTATAATAACCCATCACAAACGATTATACATATCAAAATTCTACTTTAATTTTGAAGTGGGCAGCCCTACCATCTTTGAAAACGCTCCTGGAAATCATTCTTATTGTTTATAGGTTGTTTGCCTAGGTAAGGTTTAATGATGCATATTGGACTATGTTAGACCAAGATCAACAACGCTGTAAAAACCACATTCAATTTAATCATTAGGATATTGGCGTCTATGTTGAATATATTCCTTAATTTTGGCATAGCTCACACCAACATTATCATCACTTACTACATGCCATTTGCCAATATCTGCTTTGTGCATACTATATATAGCTAAGAAAAGGTTTTGCGGGTCAACTCCAACCAAGTTGGTTAGTTGACTTGATTTTCTTGGTTTAAACTGGTTAATTATTCTTAAATTAACTTAGCCTGGTTTACTTCCCTGTAGCCCTTTGCCAACTAAAGATTTGATGGTCAAGCGACATAGGTGTGACTCTCCCAAATGAGAGGTCACAGTTTCCAACCCAGTTGGTCTTTGTCCCTAGTGAGAGTATTGACTCTTTGTTTTGTGCTGGGCATTGGACACGAGATGACTATAATTATATTAGTAGCGAAAACATAATTTTATTTCTTAATACGTACATAGCAGTCAATGCTACATATTACGTTTTGATGGTAGGAGACTAAACTCGATCCTCCAATCCTCAGCTTAAATAATTAGTAGTGAAAACGTAATTTTATTTCTTAATACGTACATAGCAGTCAGTGCCACTACATTTTTATGGTAGGATACTAATCTCGGATCCTCTAATCCTCAGCTTAAAAATCTCCTTCCCAACATTCTAGATACCAATTATCAAAATCAAACGTTTATCATTACACCAAAAAATATAGCTAGTATAACTAGTAACAAATGCACAACTTTATTTACTTATATATACTTGCTTAACCTGCATTCAATTAGCACGTTATGCTAGATTCACATCTTCAAACCTCCATCTAACAATGGGTAATGCTTAATTAAAAAAAATTATTTATTTATTTTTGGTCTTTTGCCTTTGAATTGAAAAATGACACGGTTTGGGCACAATGAAAGAAATTTGATTTATGAAAATTAAAAATGATGGCATTATGAGATGTAGAAAAGGATTTTGCCTAGGGTTCCATCAACTCATTAGTCTTTTCTTTCGGCAAATAGATAAGACTATAGGTGCTTGTGGGACAAAATCCACCGACCTTGGACTCTCTTTTCTCTGGATAGTTACAGGGTGTTCATTGGCTAATATATTTTTTCATTTTGGAAAAATATATATAATAACATTTATGTATTACAAATTTAAAAGATATAGAATATTGTGGATGTAATTATGTAAAGGTATAGAATGTGGGTTGTAGTTGGAGTGTGGTATGCCCTATGTTATTTGATTGTCAAAAACTTTTGGATGATAGAAGGATATCACGCCAAGCACCTTGTACTCAAATGTCATGTAGTGACCTCTCCCATATAGAAGGTCATGAGATCAAGCCTCAGTAGAAGTGTTGTTGACTCTTTGTGCTTCATTAGGTTGAGAAAGTATGTTCGTAATCAAATCATAGTCGTCCATCTAAGAAAAATTAATGGTCATGGTTTACCATTTTTTCCCCTTTTATTTAAGGTGGATTTAATTGGCAAGGTTGTATAGCAATTAAACAGGACTTTTTAAACGTTACAATGTGCAATTGTCTTAACTTTTGTTGGAGGAGTATTATGGCTTCTCATGGCCTAATTTGTCGTGGAATTAGATGCAGAATTGAAAACGGTGCATCTACAACGGTTTGAGGTGACCCATGGTTATTGGGTGACTCAGACCCTAAAATTCAAACGAAAATGCCTCCTTATTTGGATAACTTTATGGTTTTTGGTTTGATTGATCCTGTGTCTTTATCTTGGGATTTGCCATTGCTTAATGAACTGTTTTTGTAATGTGATATTGAACGCATAATTCGTATTCCAGTGAGCCCAGCCTATGAGAACTTGTGGTATTGGCATGGGGATTCAAAGGGAACTTATACAGTTAAGAGAGGCTACCACGCGACGACATTATGGGAGACTTAGCCCCTCATCCTACCGGGTTTTCTTCTTGGAATAGAATATTTGGAGATTAAAGGTCCCTCCTAAGTGGAAATCTTTTGTGTGGAGGGTTGTGAGTAATGTGATTCCCACAACATCTAACTTAAATAGTAGAAGGGTAGAGGCCCCTCTTGCATGCCCTATGTGTGGTTTTCACAATGAAACTATCATGCATACTCTTATGTTGTGTGAGTATTCCCAACGTGTATGGCAGCGTCAACTTTGTTGGTGCAGCTTGTGACGGGATATGACTTTGGTGGATGGTTGGAAGCTGTGTTGCAAACGGTGGAGGAGGATCATATCATTCGCATGGTGGAAGTCATGCATGCGTTGTAGATGCAGCGAAATTTGGCGATTTGGGAGGCAAAGCTGGTGCATCCCAGCCGGGTGTGGTCGGCAGCTCGTGCGTCGCTGGAGGCATGGCAACTGGCGAACACGGCGTAGTCAGGCGCAAAAGTTCATCCACAGCAGGAGGCCAGGTAGGGGTGACCACGGTTCGGTT
Organism: Ipomoea nil; assembly: GCF_001879475.1. NCBI lineage: Eukaryota > Viridiplantae > Streptophyta > Magnoliopsida > Solanales > Convolvulaceae > Ipomoea > Ipomoea nil. Next base: position 1,508,520 of record NW_017619515.1, read on the forward strand.
CAAATCGGAACTGTGCACTGTGCAACTGAAACCAGAACCGAACCATTCGTATGGTTCCGGTTCCGGTTAAGGTTTGTGTAATAAAAGAACCGGAACCGCCGGTTCCGGTTCCAAACCGTAAAAAAAATAAAGCTTAGGTAGACACTTACAAACTAAAAAAAAAAAAAATGCCGGTTGAAACCGGAACCGGAACCAGAACCTTAATATAAGCTAAGGTTCTGGTTCCGGTTTGGCCATTTGCGGAACCAGAACTAGAACCGCGGTCACCCCTAAGGCCAGGTCCTGGGATCGTCGCTCGTATGCGCCTTTGATGCGGGTTTTTTTACTGCCTCCGGGAAAGCTACGTACGGGATCATTTCAATGCCGCAGGGGGTTTCATTGTGGCAAAAAAGGGCTTCTTCCCTTTTGTTCGAGTCCGTTTATGGCTGAATCATTGTCATGTAAGGAGGCTCTTTCTTGGCAGAGGGAGCGGGAGGTTACGGCTATTGCACTTCGCTCAGATTGTTCGAACCTGTGTCAGATTCTTTCTTCGTCAACGACCGTTATTCGTTCTTATAATGGTTTAGCTATTTCTGATTGTAGGGATTTATTGAATTCTTTTGTTTCTTGCTCTTTTACTTATATTCCTCATTTCGGCCAATCGTTTAGCACATTCGTTGGTTTCTGCGGCCTTTTTACACGCTGAATCTTTGGCTTGGGAGGCTGTGCCCCCGGGTTTTGTTTCTGCTCTGCTTGATTAATATATGCACTGTTTACTTTCAAAAAAAGAAAAGAAAGAAGAATAAGGTTTAAATTGACTACTAAACGTAACCTAAAGTGCAATTAGACCACTGAACGAAAAGAAAAAAAAAGTGCAATTAAGCTACTGAACACTCCAAATATATGCAATTTCACTTGATAGCAGGTTACAATCAATTTCAACAGGTTGTCTGCTTACGTGGAAGGTGAGTTAAATAATTTTTAATAATAAATTTTAAAATAAAAATAAAAATAAAATTTAAAAAAAAATACAAAACTTCGGGGTGGCTGGCGGCCACCCCCATCTCCCCCTCCCCCGTGTCCGGCGGAGACGAAGGAGGGGGGAAGGGGATGGCCTATTTTTAAAATTATTTTTTATTTTTATTTTAAAGTTATTACTGGAGTATTAAAAATTATTTAAAATGCCAACTCACCTTCCACGTAACCAAGCAACCTGTTAAAATTTATGACAACCTGTTATCAGGTAAAATTGCATACATTTGGGATGTTCAATGACTTAATTGTACTTCTTTTTTTTTTTTTTGTTCAGTGACCTAATTGCACTTTCAGGTTACGTTCAATGGCCAATTTAAAACTTATTCCATTATATTATAATTGATGACAAATCTTTTCAATTTTTATAGAAGTTCTATTCACGGTAGGAATGCAACCAACAATGTTGTATTTCTGAACGCATTCATGGGTTATATATATATATATATATATATATATATATATATATATATATATATATATATATATATATATACGCACACATTTCTGAACCAAAATAACAAATAACTAAAGTTTTTAAAAATGTAAAACTATTAACCGAATAAAAAGTTTAATCACTAATTGATTAATCAAATTCTTTTAATTCAATCAGTCAATCAATTTTAACCAAAGTTTGTACATGACTTTTAAGTATGGAGACGGGTTATTCTGGAATACCAATCAAAAAGCATATGACATCTTCTTTTTAATGTTTCAGGAACGGAGTCTTGAAGAATAAAATTCTAGTTTTTTTGTGATTCTTCTTTCTTTCACTTGATTTTTTTAAAATAGTTTGGTCTTTTGACATGAAAAAATAATTTAAAATGATATAGTACCCTATAATATCACACGTTTTAATTTGATAAGTCCATTATATAATAATTCCCGTTTACATATCATGTTTATTTTTTTCTTTCATTATATAATTGTTACATTGTCTTTTTTCACGTATATTTAGAAAGATTGATGTATATGAAAAACAACTTTTTGTACAATCCATTGTTGTACAAATGTTACATATGGTATACATGTTGAGATATATGACATGATCATGTTGCGTAGGATTTGATGAATGAATGAGATAGTTTTGTAGGTTTGTGTTACAACTTTATTCCATGGCTTCCTTCTTGGCGGGAGTTTCGCATATATGAAATAGATAGAAAGGGACTTGAGGTAGATGGCTAGATGCTCAATTGGTCATTTTATTTTATTGATTAAAAAAATTAATAATTGAATAATTAAATTGCTTGGATAGTCGGATTATAAGTAGTCACTATCCGAGGACGTGTACAAAGGACTTAATTGATAGAGTGTTGGCGATAATGAAATTCGTGACCTGATCTTCAAGTACAAGAACCATACACTCGACCACACATTTCAAGGCTATTAAGGTTATGTTTTGTTGCATATATTGTGATGTCTCACGCTATGATATATGACCTCTATGATATATTGTGATGATGGGGGGGTCTTTTTGGGTGCGAAAGCAGTCCGCCTAATGGGGAAGTACACGGTGAGAGAAGCTGAGGCCATTTGTATCCGTGAAGCTCTAACATGGATGAAGGGAACAGGAATGAGAGATGTAGATGTTGAGACTGATTCTCAGTTAGTTTATTATGCTTTAATTTCAGACTCTTATTTTTCTGCTTTTGGTTTGGTTATTGATGATGTAAAGGAATTAGCATCCAGTATACATGGTGTTGATTTCTCCTGTGTAAAGCGATCTGCGAATCGTTCTGCCCACACTATTGCGAGGGGAGCCGTTTCTGTGTCAGGTTGCGAGGAATGGTTTGATGTACCGCCCCTGTGTCTTGTGGATCCTCTTTCTTCTGATTTAATGAATTAAGCATTTTATTTCAAAATTAAGCATAAAAACTTATTTACATAGCATAAAGTTAATAACTATTTCAAGATATTGATTTTTTTTTTTTATTAAAACAAATGAAACAAAAGAACTACGAGAATTCAACTTGTTCACAATGAACAAAAGAACTACAATGAATTCAACTTGTTCACATCGAAAGACATGACAAAAATATGGTACTAATTCCACTTGATAGGGTGTCAAAGACATCAAGACTATAGTCCAAACTCTAAATATTATAATGTAGCCATGAAAAGATTGACCAAGTGGATAAAGCATATATGATTTTCGTACTTGAAGATCACGAGTTCAATTCTTGTCATCACTTTCTTGGTTGAGCCTGTCGCACATGGTCTTTCTAGTGAGACTTATCCTGTGCATACTTTTAAATAATAATTGTGGATTTCCCTCTACATCACAAAGGAAATATTTATAATGCATAACCAGTTTGTCAACACAAATATTAATTTCGACATATATATTAAATGTCACAATAATTTAGCTTGTATTGCTTGTATAAACTTAGACATTCTTAACATAACGATGGGCCCATGCATCCACTACAAACACTCGTTTCAAATTGAATATCTAGAAATGGTTACACTAAATTTGGATGGGGACTTGCCAAATGTTAGGTATGTGTCACTTTAATAATTAATTTAAATAATTGATAAATTATTTCATTAATTTAGGATAACATCAGCCATGTTGGTTGATCAGTTAGGTTTGTAACTTTTCAAGTTTGACTCAATGCCACTTACTGGTAGTTTTTTATTGACTAGAATTACAAAACGAATTTCACTTAGGGCAACCCCAATAGGGGGATTTTGCTAAACTTTTGGAATAATAAAATCTTCAATGTTAAGTTTTTGACAAATGGGTATTGGGGATTTTAGCCATATTTTTCTCCTGCAAGTTATAGAAATTTTGTCGGTCTTTTAAAAAGAAAAGGAAGGGGAGTGAGACGCGTGGAAACTGTCAGAATTTCTTTGTTTTATTTTTCTATTTTAAAATTATGCTTGCCGTTGCATTTGCAACGGCGAGCTTTTTTATTTTATTTTATTTTTTAAAATTTTATCTTAACTTTTTAACTTTTTTGTTTTAATTTATAATTATTAATAATACTGTTATTAAATTTATAATTATAATTTTAATAATAATAATAAATAAATAAAATATATAAAATAAAATGGTGGGTCCACGAAAAGTTGTGAAAAAACTTAAAACTAATGGAAAGAAAAGTTGTTGTGATTGTGTAAGATAGTGAATGATAAAGTGGATGTTGGGGCCCACAAAAATCTGAAGAAAAATCCTCATCTATTGAGGATGCCCTTAAGGGGGCGTTTGGTTCAGGTCATCTTAGATTACCTAGGTAATCTGAGTCTGGTAATGTTATATTACCTTGTTTGGTTCAAGTTATGAGATTACCAGGTAATGTTATATTACCTCAAAGCTGATGTGGCGGTAATGTTTCAAGGTAATGTGATTACCCCCATTTTTTTAGGTAAACTTAGATTACCTTGAATTATTTCAACTTTGCCCTTGTTAACTAATCCTTATATAATAATAATAATAATAATAATAATAATAATAATAATAATAATAATAATAATAATATATGTTTATATAATCAAATATACATATGTGTATATTTATATATTTAGTTTTTTTAATATTTAAGCTTTGAAACTCATAGATATAAATAAATACACACATAATATATATATATATATATATATATATATATATATATATATATATATATATATATATTATTGAGGGCATTATTGTAAATTGATCCATATAATCTAAAATATAACCCTGAACCAAACAAGGTAATATTATATTACACCATCCAAACCAAACACACAAGGTAATCTTACATTCCCAAAATCTCACATTACCTTCCCGGAGGTAATCCTATTACCTGGGGTAATCCAAGATTCCGTGAACCAAACGCCCCCTAAAGTGCATATTCCAAGAGTGGCAGTGAAATTTTTCATAAATCAAAGAGTATTTCATTAATTAACTTTGAAAATTCTTTGCACACAATGCCTATCAAATCCCCTTTAATTTTAACGTTCGATTATGTTTAGTGTTGACAAAAAAATTGTATTGGTTTGAACAAGTCTTAGAGCTAGGAAATGGAGACATTTTACTAAGGTATGTGGGGATGCTAAATAATAATAATAATAATAATAATAATAATAATAATAATAATAATAATAATAATAATAATAATAATAATAATAATAATAATGATGATGATGATGATATACTTTACATTTTTATTTGCTCATGTTGGTTTTGTGTATGCTTGAGATTTCTTGACTTGAGGTTAGGAGTCGATACCTATCGAGTAGCTTATCAATTTCAAATGAGATATTCTAAGTTATTATTATCGTACATATAATATGATCTTTTTCATACGGGAGGTCATGAGATCAAACATCAGTAGAAGCGTTGTTGACTCTTTGTGTTTTAATAGGTTGAGAACGTATGTTTGAACAGATACTACAATGTGATAGAGTCAGTAGCATTAAAAAAAAAATGTTCATGTATTAATTGATTATAAAGAAAAGAGTTAATTTCATATTTGGGTCATAGATCAGATTTATAGGTGACAATCTACTTTAAGTATTTTTTTTATTAGAACATTCACTTTTGGTCCTGATATTATTGTGGCATGAATATTTTTGGTCCTTTATCAACAAAAAAGTTTAAATATCGTTAAATACAAGGACATTTCGATCTTTAATTATGAATTTTTTTCAAAAAAATAAACACAAAAAATATAGCGGTTCAACCTATGTTGTATAAAAAAGATCGAAATGTCTTTGTATTTAACGATTTTTCAATGATTTTATTGAAACAGGATTAAAAATGAAAATGTCACAATAATACTAGAACTAAATGAGGATGTTCTAATAAAAAAAAAAGACTAAAAGTAAACTGTCACATATAAATATAGGACTAAAAATGAAATTAACTTAAAGAAAATGACATTTTCATCTATGAATTATAAGAAAATAACTTTTTTTTTTTTTTTTTTTTCTCCATCATACAGGTTTTCACTTTCCGTCCTTTAATTGTTTGCGAAGTGACTTTTTTTGTCCATTAATTCTATTACAGTTGGGTTTAAAAAAATCATTTCATAGATAATTGATGAACCAAAAAATTTAATTATTTTGCATACAATCAAATGATGAAAAGTGATAATAATATAATTTAGGAATCAAAAATGTTATTTCCTTATAATTTAGGGACAAAAAGTGTCATTTTTCTTTATTATAATATTCATTAAAAGTTTTTTTCATTATTTCGAACAAAAACAATCATCAGAATATATAGTTAATTCTAATTTCAATCCATCAATTATTGACTTTTTTTTAAAATCTTTTTTATTCTCAATTTAAATTGACCTAATTTGATCATTTGATTATTGAAAATGTGCAACTTTTAGTCCTATGATATGTGTGGAATAAAAGACACATTTTCAATAGTTTGATGATTTAAAGTGAGACATTATCAATAATCAAGAGGCTAAACCTCATAAATTCTGAACTAAAAAAAATTTAAAAAAATGCAATAATAAAGATATAATTTATCAAATTTTTAATACTATCAACGAGTTAAAACAGTTAATACAATCACTTATCAACTATCAACTATCCATTAACATAATCAACTATATTTTAACTACCATCTCTCTATTGATAGCTAATTGCCAAATCAAACCACCCATTATATTATTATACTATCTAGAAAAAAACAAATGCTCATATTATAATGTTATTTGGAGTCATATAAAAAGTAATTAATCATTATTTAATATCCACTAAAGATCCAAAAAGGCTAATCTCATTGTTAAATTAACATCTTGTAGGTCCAATTTCCCTTATCTACTTACGCGGTGCGGCTATAGAGCTGATAGACACAAATGTTGACCTTACCAAATTTTCAAAATCTCAAATATATATATACACACACGCACACGCACACACACACAAAAGAGAAACTCGTCACTACTGTTCAAATAATGTGTACATTAGGTAAAGCTCATTTCTATGTATTAGTCCACAAATCACATTTGAGATAGAGGTAAACCGCATCAATTGTTATACCATAGACTAGGAGGGGCTATCTAGCATTGTGGACCCTAATCCAAAAATAATATATCTGCAATTGATATATGCTGTACATGCAGTTAACCATTTATGTACCTACAAATAAATTGAAGACACATAACATATTAACTACAAACACATATAAAATATTTAATATATTATGTGCCTGTAATTACCATTTTATGTATCTGTAGTTAACATGCCATGTGCCTTCAATTTATTTATAAGTACATAAACGATTAACATTGCAAGTACATAATCTGAAGGTTATTTTGAATCATAGTTCATAATGCAAGATAGTCTATGATCCATGAAATAATTTACCAAATCACACTAAAAAGATCATGTGTAATAAATTCGCGTCGACAAAAAATATGTTGATAAGTATCAAACTTGTGACATTCTGATGTAAAAATCATGCTTCAGTTACTCTCCACCACATCTTTGGGGCTTCAAATCTCCTTTTTACATTATTTGTATGAAACAAATTGTTGTTTTTTTTTTTTTTTTTTTTTTTGGAATGATAGATTCAATTTGGACATACATAAGAGTATGGTCTGTGTGTCAGAGTGTTTGGTTGATGTTAGTTCAATAGGTTGTTAAAGTTGATTCGTTAGTTAGTATGTACTTAAAACTTAAAAGTGTAAGTTGGTATTGCATTAGTCCAATGTAGCATACAAGGTACCCATAGTTAACGCCTGACATTGTTTTTTTTCGGTGTTTTTTATTTTTATTTTTTATTGTATTTTAGACGGGTAAATAAATTGTCTAATAACAATTGCAAATTTTCTCCTAAATCAAAAGATAATTAAATAAATAGTATGGAATACAAAAGGTATATTTAGCGCCTAACATTTATTCTAAACAAGCACGCATAACATCGTTGAATAAACTCATTGATGAAAAATTATTTATTTTCAACTACTTTTTTTATGGTAACTAGAAAAGTGGACAAAAATTTTTGAGTTATTTAATTTTTTCGATCATTGGCTTGTCAAAATATTAGAAATCTTCCAACAACCATTGCTAATTTTTTTATTTTTATTTTTAAACACAGGTAAAAAGAAATCTGACTATTTGTTTAGCAATCTTATCATCCAAATTTTTTAAAGATATGTGTTGGTGGTGCTCGAAGTTATTGATCACTTTAATTGGTATCTAGTAAGTAATATTCACAGGATTTTTCAAGATCTTTACAGTAGTAAAAAAAGTTAATTAAAAACCTGGTTTTCAATCACAAATTGTAATATTTTTTTTTTAATTTCTTCTCTATGATTAGAAATCTTAAATTTTGCGAGCTACAAGTGGATGCTTATACACTATTTGTTTTCAACTACAATTTAGACATTTATTTAATTCATATTATGTGAACATGGTAAAAATTTGAATCTATACAAACAAAGAAAAGAAAGTTCAAAATTTTGACTATGTTGGTATACTTGCACATTTCTACCCCACCAAAAATCTAAACCAAATCTTCAACTTCCAAATCAAAATTATATTTCATATCCATCTACTCAATATTAGTCATCACATTGCAGTGAATAATTTGTTACCAGCCTGGACGATCTTAGCATGAGGATAAATTAATCCCGTGCACACTCTAAGATAATGATGGGTGTTTTCCTCGTCAATCCTGAGTCATTTATCAAAAACAAAAACATATTTGATAAAAAGAGAGAGAGAGAGAGAGAGAGAGAGAGAGAGATCAGGATAATGAGATCCACACTGTGACTGGTGAGACTCAATCTTAAGTCATTGTTCTCAAACCTTATCTATGTGATTAATTGAGTTGTCCATGCCAACGAGATGATAGCTATTTTTTTTTTTGAAAATACTAAAATTAAATTCAAAATTAAAACCTAGGTATGTGACAGTGTAAGGTGAATGTAGTTGGGTCATGAGTCAGGAACATGCCCCAACACCTCAAGTACTCCCATTCACAAAAATTGAATGAGAATAGACACGACAACCTTCAGACAATCATAAACCACCACAAACATTCATACAAAAAAGGTTTTGTACATATTTTTTTTAAAATCCTTATTATTTCCATTTTAAATTCAAACGACCCAACACCAACCTAATTTTATCAGATTTAATTTATAAATCATTGAGGTATTTCAAATCCAATAATTTTGGTATGACGTGATATTTCTTGATTTACTCATTATGTAATTACTAATTAGACGATTTTTTAATATAACCTTCAATAATTTTACAAGTGTAAGAGTAATTTGAATCCAATTTGTAGAGTTTAATTTGACTCTTATTTAGGAAAAGGTTGATGCACATATGATAATTTCACTATTTTGAGACTAATTTAAACACGTCTTACAATGTTTAACTCTTACTTAGAAAGGTTAGGTGCACATTTGATAATTTGACTACTATGAGTTTAATTGAAATAAACTTTGGGTCAGAGTTTGACTCTTACTCGAGAAAGATCTAGACAGACGTTAAAAAAATTCATTATTATGAGACTAATTCGAATTTGGCGCGAGTTTAACTTTTACTTGGGAAAGGTCTAGAGTCTAGACGTATATATGATAATCCCAATATTATGACTTTAATTTGAACTTGATCCACATAGTTTAACTCTTACTCAATAAAGATTCAGTCGCACATCTGATAATCCCACTATTATTGCGCCTAACTCGAACTTGGCCCGAGTTTAACTTGACCTGAGAAAGGTCTAAACACACATCCGATAATCCTACTACTATAAAAGAAATTCAATCTCGATCAACTGAGTTTAACTATTACACGAGAAAGATACTGTGACTTTAATTTGAACTTGACCGACGGAGTTTAACTCTTACTCAATAAAGGTCTCGGTGCACATGATAATCTCATTATTGCAGGACTAATTCAAAGTTGGCCCGTCTTAAATTTTTACTCAAAAAAGTCTAGGCACACATCCAATAATCTTACTATTGCGAGACTCAATCAACTGAATTTAACTTTTACACGAGAAAGATCAAGACGCGATCTACTTTAAATGAGATAATTATTTAATGCCATCACTATTTTTTCTAAGATGTCAATGTATCATGCACCATTATAGAATTTTTTTATTAGCGATATACGTTGTATTGCATTAACTAAAATAATTTGAAAGGGGAATTTCAAGAACAGTGAATCTAGAGACTAGAGATAGGCTTGTACGCCATCATTTTGACAAGTCTCGTGGGTTTCAGCGTTATAATTCAAACTAGCCTCCATGCCCGCGCTCGCAAGCAAGAATCCGTTGATTATTTTAACTCTTCTCAGTTCTCACCCCCGACGTGTAACCCATTAATTAATTTTACCCAATCATCTTCAAAGACTGAATCTTTTTGAAGAAGAAGAAGGGGAAAAAAAAAAAAAAAAAAACCAAATCTTGAATCTCATTTCGTAGTAATACGGAGTATTTCTCGATTCCCGAGGTGAGTAGTTTCGACTTTCGACACCGAATTCTCTTCTTGATCATCCGAATACGGGTTGGGTTGGATTCTCTCTGTTCTTGGGGGTGGAAAGGTCCGAATCCGAGGCCAAGGCTTAATTGGGTATTTTTTGGGGGGTAAAAAGCTCAACAGCACAGTGGGTTTAATGGCTTAATGGGATTGTAAGCTGTTCCGTTGCGGGGAAAGATAAGCAGTGTTTGTAAAGTGTGGAAAAGAGGGTGAAACAGCTTCCCCTTTTTTGTGCCCTCTTTTCTCTTTTCTTATATATATATATATATATTCTTCCTTAAAAAGGGTCTCTTTTATGTTTTTTATATAGCATGCTGGAGCGGGGGAGGATAAACAATGCATCAGAATATGAAGAAGAAATCAAGCAGTACTAATAGCAGTGAATCCACAAAACCCAAAGAGAGACACATTGTTTCTTGGTCTCAGGAGGTCTGCTGTTTTACTGCTTCATTTCATTGGGTTTACTGTTCTGGTTTTCTGTTTTTGCTTGTTCTTGAAAAGTTTGGTTCTGTTTGATTTGTGGTTGCAGGAAGATGATATACTGAGAGAGCAGATTAGAGTCCATGGAACTGACAAGTGAGAGTCTTTAGATGTTTGATTACTTTTTTGGATTGATAAGTAGCTTTTGTAATGGATAATGATGGGATGGTGAAATTAAGGTTTTGTTTGATACTGTTTTTATGTAGTTGGACTATCATTGCATCAAAGTTTAAGGATAAAACCACCAGGCAATGCAGAAGAAGGTTTGTCCTAGCTTTATTTATGGTTTGATTCTTCTGTTTTTATTTTTGTTTTTGTTTTTTTTTTCTCCATTTTATCCCAATATTGAGTGTAGTCTCATTTGGATGGATGTTGTGACAATGTTTCTCCAGATGGTTTACATATCTGAACTCCGATTTCAAAAGGGGGGGATGGTCTCCTGAAGAAGATATGCTCTTATGTGAGGTAAAAATCGATACTGAATAGCATCATCTTTTGAACTCCCCAGATTTTGAGTTAGCACCCGAAAATAAAAAAAGGTTTAGCCCGAGATTTATGTTGTGTATTTAGTTTTATGTTTGAACTTGAGCTAGTTTTTCTGTTTCTCGTACATTAGTTTTTCATGCTTTCTTGGTCTTGCATATGAACGATATGCCCTGTTGTCACCTTTCTGATGGTGTGGAGTTTCCATACCAATCTGTTATCGTTTTGGTGATCTTATAAATAAGCATTGTCTGCAGGCACAGAGGATATTTGGTAACAGATGGACAGAAATCGCGAAGGTGGTTTCAGGCAGGTAATGAAATGTAATGGATTCTCTGTTTTGTCATTGAGTTAGATGCTTTTAATGGTGCTTTAAATCCAAGCTTGTCTGTTTGTGCAGAACTGATAATGCTGTGAAGAATCGGTTCACGACCCTCTGCAAAAAGAGAGCGAAGAACGAGGCATTAGCAAAAGAAAACAGTAATTCATCCGTTAATAGGAGGGTTGTCTTTCCAAGTTGGCTCAACAGTAGTGATAGCATTTCAGAATCTGCAGTGCCCCTTAAGAAGCAAAGGTAAAATTCGTTTAGTGTGCTTCAACTCTATATGATCAATCTCCAGTAAATAACGTTTGGTTTTTGGGGTTTAGGAGGAGTCACATTCCAGACCCCCCTGAAAGTTTTAGCAACGGGGAAAAATCACTCGTGAGTTGTGATGCGACAAATCAGATGCTAAGGTCTCCATTTGCAGTAATAGGTCAAAATCTCTACAGTCCCGGGAGCAATGTATCGAGTCATCAAAATGATGAGGACACCAAAGATTCGCACGCCAATGGTAAATAATCTGAAGCAATGGTTATATAAGTCAGAAAAGTCATTTAGATTATCAACTATTTTATAAGTTCTTTATCTTTTATAATTAACACCGGTTTTGGATCAAGCAGGCTCTAGCAATGAAACCGAAGGAACATTTCTTAAGAAGGATGATCCGAAGATACTTGCATTGATGCAACAAGCGGAACTACTGAGCTCGCTGGCACTCAAAGTCAATTCCGAAAACACAAACCAGAGTCTTGAAAACGCTTGCAAGGTCAGGAAAAAACTAGCGTTCTTGTATGGAGGAATTCAGTGTTATCCACCTTTCTAAAATGACATTATCAACATTGCAGTGCATACATAGTTTCTTTCTCGATAACCCAAAAAATTTCTGATTGCAACAACTTAAAGGCCCTTCAAAGTTGATTATGATTGTATCAATATTATGTTGTATATATGTTGTTGTTTGTTCACATGATGGTGGCTCAATCAGTGGATCTTCTGATACGAAAGGAATCTTTTCAGGTACTTGAAGATTTTCTCAATCATACAAAAGATGGTGATGTGACGAAATGCCAAATTTCTGAGATGGAGATTCAGCTCGAGAATTTTAAGCAATCTGCAAATGAATTAAAAAGCATTAATGAATGCAGTCAACCATCTTGGAGGTATTGTCACATGCAAGCTAAATATGTTACTCGGGAATGTTTGTCCACAATAACGGAAGTGCCTAATATATGGTTTGTGCAGGCAACCTGCTTTATCTGAAGAGTCTGCAGGCAGCTCGGAGTATAGCACTGGATCAACATTACTAGCCCACGGGGTTGGTGATAATAGAGAAAAGAGCGAAGCTGAGCTATGTGCTTTGCATCAGGATATTGAATCGGGATTACAATCAACCCACATTGATGATGAATTTGCAAAAGGAATTTCTGGCAATGCCTCGAATTCTCAAGGTGTGAAAGACTTGTACTTTATGCAAGGCATTTTAAATCGGATTAATACTTCAAGCTTATAAAATTTGTATGTTTCCAGTTGATACGTTCCCAGCTTGTGACAAAGTTAATCCCGTTAATGAGACTATATGTGATTATTCAAATGAAGAATGCTGTTCCCCTATTCAAGTAACCCCGATGTTCAGATCACTAGCAGCAGCTATTCCCAGCCCGAAATTTTCAGAAAGTGTAAGTAACAACCTTCATTGTTTCACTATCTGACCTAAAACTCGATTCAATGCTGACACTTTTTTTTTTTTTTTTTTTTTTTCATTCGTTTTCAGGAGAGACAATTCCTACTAAAAACGCTTGGAATGGAATCTACGTCTCCGAATCCAAGCATCAATCCTTCTCATCCTCCATCGTGCAAGAGGGCCCTCCTCCATAGTTTATGACAAAACTTACCAACCAATCTCATGCATATTCTGTGGGGCTCAACCACCATGACTTTTCGTCTAAAAATTTCAGGCATGTGTAGATTATTTTTTAAGCCAGTTTTCCGTTGGATTGCAGTCATTATGACCTGAGTTTTTACAAAGAGGCCATGAAGATCTGGTCCCAAAGACCACAATCTAGAATGCAATGGAGCATCCTAGTATTTTCAGAAGATCTGATAAGATGGTCTGCATCCTTTCTGAACTTACCAGCCTAATACAGTGTCTAGAGTGTTGTGTTTTTTTTTGGTTGTGTCACATTCTTTTGTGTGTTGTATGGGAGAGTTGGATAGGGCATCCAATAATGTTCCCATAAGGCTTTTTTACGGTATTTATTTGCCAATTGTACAGAATATATAGAATGTAGTTACAGATTGGCACATCGCCATTGATATAGAACATATCAAAAAGAAGAAGAATACATTGATAGAAGAGAGGAGGATCAACATCAACCAGTTGAACTGACCCCCGCTCTCTAGCGTTTTTGCTTCGTGTGCAGAGTTTAGATAATAAGTTTTGTGGTGTTCTTCTGTTTCTCTCATCTTTATGTAACATTTAACTCATACTTATTGGAGTGGAAAATCCAATATTGCCTTTTGTGTGTATATATGTCTCAAAAAGCAAATTACTTAGAGCTGAACAAGATTTGGACTAAAGATGTGTTGTTAGGATCGAACGCTTTACTGGCAAATTTTCATGAGGCAGAGTGTTAGACTTGGCCATTTAGGCCTTTGGCCAACACTCTCCCTAGCCACATAGTGCTGGACTTGGTCCTTTACCGACTTCTGCCCAACCAAATGCACATATGCATGCCCAAAAACCACGAAAGAATAGAAAACGACTCGATCTTGGATACATAGAATAGGAGAAGAGTTGAGATAGAGTTTCTTACACTGTTTTGTAGCTTATCTGTGGCCATGAATTCAGAAACTTCCTTGACAGCACAGCACCTACTGGAGATCTGCAATGGGGTAAGTGTTGTGAGGAACTCTCTCTGTTATTTAAGTTGGTCAGAGGGCAAAAAGTATGATCAATGGCAGAATGCATAAAGTAGGGGAGGGAGGGAACTCTTTGCAAATTAAAGTGTGGAGTATAGTGGCAGTCACTTAGTGAAAAGACTAAATTGTCCCTCATTCCCATTCTCAAGTCTTGAGTCAGAAGGGGGTATTATGGTATATCTACATGTTAGTTGAGAATCCCATCATTTAAAGCAAAACTTTAACATAACACAAGGATTACAGTTTGGGTCCATCTCTCAAATTTGAACTTTTGAGTTTTGAGTTTTGACTGTAACAACAGTTTCAGAACATATCAGTTGACCTTAAACCAAATACATATTTGATTCTAATCTTCACAGTAGTTCATGAGTAATTAGATGCAAGAAATGGTTTGAAATGCATTATTGGTATATAAAAATCATGTGGACTTCCTCTGATCTTCTTTTGCACCATCTATAGATCAGGGTTGCACTCAGATAAGAAGACACTGCAACTATAGATCATAAGAAGATTACTCAGAAATGACCATATCAAACAGACCACTTTTGGTGCCAGGTTCAAGAAAGCCAAGTGCTCAAACCTCTTCTTGTTTGGACCATTTCTCTTTGTTGACCTACCCCATAAACAAGTAAAATTGAAGGATCGGATGTGTTCTATATATAGTATTTGAAGTGCCAAGCTACTAAAAACTTAACTAATAGCCAAAACTGCCTTGTGACCCTAACCAGCAAAGGACCATAAGGAGGTAACTCATCCTAGATTGCCCATATGTCATAGCTAATCGGTTCAAACCAAGAAGACCAATTGACAGTTCCTATGAGGAGTTTGTAATCCTAGTCAAGAAAAGATCACAACGAAATAAACTAACTTTGGCTGTCCATATGTGACTCCATCCTTTTAAATCAAGAAGAACTATAGACACTTCGAAGTCAAATTTAAAAAGTGGAGAGATTTCATTGGATTTGTGAGCTTAAGCTACCATCTTCTTCCAAATATTGCTTATTAAATCATTGGACTATGTCAATGGATGCTTGACGTGAACTGAACGCTAGGGCCGGATTTTGGGCTGTGCAAGCTGGGCTACCGTACAAGGTCCAAAATTTTATAGGGGTCCTAAATTTTAGAGGTCCAATATTTAATTTTACCTAGCTAGTATGGATTAATATCCCGCACCAAGGCGCGCATTGCATTTTGCGCCCTGATGCAAAACGACGTCGTTTCAGATATTTATTTTTTATTTTTTGAAATTTCGCTACCATGTGTTGGCGGTTAATTTTCTTTTAAAAAAATCTCATGTTCAAAAATGTATATAATTTTATACTAGAATACACATAATTGTATACATGAATGTACATAATTGTATAACAAAATACACATACCTTTTTTTTTAAAAGATAATACATATAATCTAACATAATACATAATATACATAAACTTTTAACATAATACACATTTTGGATGTACATAATTGTATAAAAAATGTACATAATTGTATATTACACATAATTGTATAAACAAATACGCATAATCACATCAACTCCCTACATAACTTACCAAAACGACGTCGTTTTGGAAGGCGCGGGACGCACAGTGCTACGTGCACCATGGTGCAGGGTATAACGATTAAGTATAGAAATAAAATCTAAAAATTTTCAATTAAACTTAAAAGGCTAAGGTTAAGCCTTGCGTCTTGCTATAGCTTTGAACATCTCTCTATTTTTTAATATTTTTGCATTGGGAGTTTGCACACACTATTATTATTATTATTATAATTGTAATTTATTTTATAATGTCTTTTGACTTTTTCTTTACTTACAGTAACATTTTACCACATTATTATTATTAGAAAAAATTATGATATTCATTTTAAAGATTATGTTTTTAGTAGGACCCCATTTATTTACAAGAACATATCCACAAATATTTAAAAATGGGCCCTGCCGAACGCTAACAATAACGACCCTTTCCTGGGTTTGGTTGAGAAAACTTCAGAGTAATTTAGAGAGAGAGAGAGAGATGGGTTGTGTTGCTTTGACTTCTCTCATGGCGACAATTGAGCTCGATTTTCTGCAATCCATTCCGAGGGTATCCCTAGATGATGAATTACCAATGAAATTCTTTGAAAAGCTTTTATCTTTGCAAGCTTTTCTGCAGCAGAAATCCATGGGTAGTGGTGCTGCGATCCAAGAGTTGGAAATCAAGATCAGAGACTTCGCACTGGATGCCGAAGATCACATCGAAATACAACTCAGCAACTTCATTCTGGCCAAGAACGGAGATGATCAAGAAACAGCTGCACAACAACTCCATCAAACCTTGCTAGAAGCAGCAGAAAACGCAGCTGACTTGCTGAAAATCAGCAACGAATCTGATGATGATGAGGCCAATGAATGTCAATCACTGATTCCTTGGTTGTCGGATGGATCCTTGCGGCGGCAGCCTCCAAAGCTGGAGGGCAGAATGGTGGGTCGTCGCCATGATTACTTACTGGTGAAGAACCAACTCCTCTATAGCGATCAACGAAGAGTAATCCTAATTGTGGGGATGAATGGTATTGGAAAGACAACTTTAGCTGCAAGCGTCTATGAAGATTCATCAGTTGCATCGCACTTTGATGTACGAGCTTGGATTACTATGTCTGGGGAATACAACATGAGGCAAGCGCTACACGACCTTCTTTCGACACTAGCAGCAGAGCCGAATGAAACTAAAATGAGAAGAACTCCTCCTGTTGATGATGATGATCTACTAGCTAAGCAGGTATCCAAATGCTTGAAAGGTAAGAGATATTTTATTGTTTTGGATAACCTATGGAACAATCGAGTTTGGGAAGATATCCAAGGATATTTTCCAAATGATAGTAATGGAAGTCGTATAGTGCTAACCACTACGCACTTTGATCAGGGTTCCTACACTTCACTTGATTGTATCCATAACATGGCTTTGCTAGATTCAAAGGAAAGTTGGGATTTATTTTGTAGTAATCCTTTTATTGAAAAACATATGGCACCTAAATTTGAAAAAATTAGGAGCCACATTTTGGAGAAATGTGAAGGATTACCATTGTCAATTGTTACAGTGGCACAACGTTTGTCTAAAGGCAACAACATACAACAAGAATGGAAGAAGGTTGAGAAGGAACTAGAGTTGTTAGGATTTTTAGATAGTTGGGCACTTACTATTAGGTACAATCAATTGCCACAACATTTGAAAGTCTGCTTTCTCTATTTTGGTGTGTTCCCAAAAGGTAATGTAATCCGTGTCAAACAGCTTGTTAGGTTATGGATCGCCGAGGGAATTTTAAATCCATTTGGAAATGAAGGTCTTGAAAGTCAAGCTTATGAGTACTTACGGGAGCTTATTGATAGAAGTCTTGTCTTAATTGAAAAATGGAGTTCTGATGGGAAACTTAAGAGTTGTAAGATGCATAGTGCCTTGCATAGCTTTTGTGTAAGAGAAGCTCAGAAGAATAACATTTTTTGTGCGGTAAATACTCAGCAATATCCACAAGGGTCATTTAACATGTTTGCAAATTCATGCCGCTGGTTAAGTTTATACAAACATAGTTTTGACTATTATGTGTTGTTTAGAATAAACACCCCTCGCTCCATTTTCTTCTTTCAAAAAGATGATGAAATATCTGTACCTTTCAAGTTGTTAAGAGTTTTGGCTTCTGCTCCATCTTCATTTTTCCAAAGAGTGCCAACACAATTACAAGACTTAATTTTTTTGAGATACCTATCCGTAAAAGAATGGTTTAAGGGTCTAGATTATATTGTGTCAGCTAATAGAAACTTGCAGACACTTGTTGTTTCCCGTAGTAATGAATCCCAACCAAGAGGACCTACTCTTCATTTGCCTTCTACAATTTGGGAGTCACCACAGTTACAACATCTTAAACTTGACAATTCATATGTGATTGATCCTCCAAGCATGGTTAAAGATAATATGCAAACATTATCTTGGGTGTGTCCAACTCATTGTAGAACGGAAGTGTATCGCAAGTTTCCAAACATTAAAAGGTTGAAAAATTTTGGATTTTGCGGCAGCCCTATTATTTTGGATGATTTAAACTGTTTGGTGCGGCTTGAGAGGTTAACAATTTCAGTTTCATTTGGTTGCATTGTAACCCTTCCAAAACCTTCTATGTTTCCTTCACGACTAAAAAAGTTGTCTTTGAATGGTACTTGCCTTTCTGAGAAGGATTTAATGATAATTGGCATGTTGCCCCGATTTGAGGTGTTGAAGTTGAAAAATGCTTTTCATGGGGAAGTATGGGAATTAGCAGAAGGCCGAAGATTCAATCAATTAAGATTCTTGCTTCTTGAAGATAAAAAGCTCAAAAAATGGATGATTAATAAATATTCGTTCCAATGTCTTGAACGCTTAGTTTTAAGATTTTGTTGTTGTTTGGAAAATATCCCTAGCATGATGTATCATATTATCACCTTGAAGTCAATTGAATTAGAGGAGTGTGGTCCTTTTGTTGTTGTTAGGGCATTGAATATTCAGGAATTTCGACACTTTATTTCAGACATAAATTTTGAGGTTAGAAATTATGATTCCTTCTTGATTTTTCAATTATTTTGTCTTCACTTCTAACCTTATATATTCACAAAAGTTGCTATTATTTTCTCCTTCTGATCTGATTTCGTTTTCTTCATTTTGCATTATTTTATTCATATAGGTCAAAATCAAGGGACCTGAAGCACAAAGCTTGGCTTGATTGCATATAATGTATAGATCAAAATATTGCTTAAGATCAGATTTCCCCTAAATTATTGTCATCAAGCTAGCCAAGCTTCAAATCCAGGCCAAGAACACATACAAGAGCCAACCATCAAGTTATAGGTTTGCATTAAATTTAATTTGGTTATTAACAATTATTCTTAATATTATTTATTTTAATTTTCTTTCCAATTGCATGCCTTTACTACTTTGCAGTTCCATATTTTCTTTTCTGTAATCTTTTATCTAAAAAGATTTTGTATGAAGTCTTGATGAATTTTATGTTAATTACCAATTATTCTTTCTTGGTAGATCAGATATTTCACTAGCTTTTTGCATGTGAAAATATTTTAAATATTTGCCAAAAGTGATACAAGTGTAAAACTTTATATTAGAGATTTCAAAATTAATTCAGTATGTATAAAATTATTTCAAATACTTACTTTGAACTAAATAAATGAAAACTAAACAAATTTGGAGCTTGCATTTGTTGCATACAAAAAAATTACAAATTACATAATGAATCGGACCAGGTCCACTATATGCATTGTGGACCTTGGTCTAGATTATATACATGTAGTTTAACATATTATGTGCATTTAGTTAATAGATTATGCACATATAACTAGATTGAAAGTACATAATTTGTTAGCTGCAACATGTAACAACGTCGTGTATGTGTTCATAATTGGACCTTGAATGTTATGTGTTCGTAAATTGCTCTAATTAGGATTGAATTGCCACGATAATGATGTTCAATCTAATTGGTAGTTCAATAAGATTTGCACCTTGTAACATCTTCATTTATCATTGCTAAGTCATTACATAATCCCTAATCCTAAGACACTCTACTCTATAGCATTTATGCAAGAGTTCGCCTAGTCCAAATCCCTCCGGCCTTTTACCTATTATTTTTACTTGCTTTGTTCATCACTTGCTATTTCTTTTTTTTTTCTTTTTTTTTTTTCGGGGGGGGGGGGGGGGGGGGGGGGTGGTGGGTTCAATTCTCAAACCAATTGTCAGAGTTAGACTCCAAACACTATATATGTTTTGTGATTAACCAACATACTGTTTGACACCTTTTTAATTCACTCATCGAGACGATATTCGGTGTGAAAATACTATCTCACACAAACCTTATCACTAATTCAAATTTTCAGGTATAAAGGTCTTATGATATATATTATATTTATATAATAAATTTTTAATCAACTTTTTACTTGTGGTTGATAGAATGTTTTTTTTTTTTTTTTTTTTTTTTTGGTAGGATGATTGAACGTTTTTTAACAACATAAAAATCATGTACAAAACATAATAAAAATAAAAATAAAGGGACATATAAGTTATTAAGTCGAACAAAGAGTACAATCGTTATGTTGTGGAACAGTTCTATGTTAATAATTACTGAACTATATATATGTTCATAATTATAAAGTTATATATTCATAATTTTAAAACCTCATATTCATAATTATTAAACTCTATATTCACAATTACAGAACTCTATGTTTATAAATACTGAACTATATGTTCATAATTATAAAATTATATATTCATAATTTTTGAAATTTATATTCACAATTATTGAATCTCTATATTAATAATTACAGAACTATATGCTCATAATTATGTTCACAACTCTATGTTTATAATTAGAACTATATATTTAGAATTTTTGATGAAGGGTTTGATGTGAAAGTTGGGATAAGGAGAAGAGAAATGGTTTTAATTCATAAGGTTAAAATATGTCATTACTTTAAAATAATAAGGGTAAAGATGGAAAAAAAGTTAGGAAGGTAGTAGTTTATTTTGAAACGCTACCTAAAGTAGCGTTCCAAAATAAGCTCTTATTTTAAGCTAGGAGCTTATTTTGTAAACATTACCAAACAGAGCTTATAGCTTATTAATAGTTTAAAATAAGCTATAAGCTCCTAGCTTAGCCTTGCCAAACAGAGCCTAAAAGTACATTATTTTTATACGTAAAGTATAGTTTTTTGAAAGTACATTATTTGAGTTATGATAGTATCTAAAAACAAGTGTGAATGAATGTTATATCCTTGATTTATGTCTGTTTTTTCCTTTAAGTTTTTTTATACGTTATGCTATAAAAGTTGTACTTTTAGTATATTAAAAGTGTACTTGATATACATGATTCACACAATAATTTGCCATCTTTATGCATGTTATATGTCCTTTCTCATTGCATTTATGTTTTTATTACTTTGTAGTACAGTCCCCTACCTATTTTCTGTATGCATGTAATCTTCTATTTAAACAAATTTTATATGAAGAAGATTATAGCGTTTCATTATCAATTGAAAACTTGAATTTTATGTTATGTATTTGATCTAATATAATTTGATTTTTCTCTCCTTATATATGTTCTGCTTCCAAGAGGATTTTGGGGAAAATATCTCAAGTTGAATCATCAAATACGAGGAAGAGTTGAAGAGCTGAAGTTGATGACTACTATAAAACTAATCTAAATTTGGAACACGTTGCGCACATACTAAAAATAGGAAACATCATGAAAATGACTAAAAGTGTCCAAAAGATAATATTTTGTGATGTTAAATGACAAAAACGATAGTCTGGGACTAAATTTGAAATTACCACCAAAGATAAGGAATCTCTTGGATTCGAATTTGAACTTCATTAACTCGTATGTTTTTAAAAAAATAGTTGAATGTTAATTATTGAAGAATTATATTTTATAAAATAAGCTCATTAGGATTTATGATTTTTCATTTTTTTTTTAAAAAATTATACTAGTATAACACTTTGACTATGAATTGTCCCCGTCCCCGCCAAATACCCCACAGGGACGGGGACGGAGAATTTTTTTTCAAATCCCTGCCGGAGATGGGGACGGGGACGGGGACTATACTCCTCGCCCCCACCCCGCCCCGTTGCCATCTTAGCATTTCAGAATCTGCAGTGCTCCTTAAGAAGCAAAGGTCAAAATTCGTTTAGTGTGCTTCAACTCTATATGGTCATGCTCCAGTAAATAACGTTTGGTTTTTGGCGTTTAGGAAGAGTCAAATTCCAGATCCCCCTGAAAGTTTTAGCAACGGGGAAAACCACTCGTGAGTTGTGATGCAACGAATCAGATGCTAAGGTCTCCATTTGCAGTAATATGTCAAAATATGTACAGCAATGTATCGAGTCATCAAAATGAGGACACCAAAGATTCGCATGCCAATGGTAAGTAATCTGAAGCAATGTTTGGGTGTTCATTAGGTTATATAAGTCTTTAAGTCATTTAGACCATCAACTACAGCCCTAAGGGACGCCTAACATATTTTGCAACATTGAGTGTAAGTAACACCGTACCCTTCATTGTTTCACTATCTGACCTGAACTCCATTAAATGCTGACACTGTTTTTTCGTTCGTTTTTAGGAGAGACAATTCCTACTAAAAACGCTTGGAAAGGAATCTACGTCTCCGAATCCTTCTCATCCTCCATCGTGCAAGAGGGCCCTCCATAGTTTATGACAAAACTTACCAATCAATCTCATGCGGAGCTCAATCACCATGACTTTTCGTCCAAAAATTTTGGCCATGTGTAGATTTTTTTTAAGCCAGTTTTCCGTTGGATTGCAATCATTATGACCTGAGTTTTTACAAAGAGGCAGGCCATGAAGATCTGGTCCCAAAGACCACAATCTAGAATGCAATGGAGCATCCTAGTATTTTCCGAAGATCTGATAAGATGGTCTGCATCCTTTCTCAACTTACTAGCCTAATACAGTGTCTAGAGTAGTGTTGTGATTTTTTGTGTTGTGTCACATTCTTCTGTGTGCTGTATCATGTATGGGAGAGTTGGATAGGGCATCCAATAATGTCCCCATAAGGCTTTTTACGGTATTTATATGCCAATTGTACAGAATATATACAATGTAGTTATAGATTGGCACATCGCCAATGATATTGAACATATCAAAAAGAAGAAGGATACATTGATAGAAGAGAGGAGGATCAATATCAACCAGTTGAACTGACCCCCCTCCCTAGCGTTTTTGCTTCATGTGCAAAGTTTAGATAATAAGTTTTGTAGTGTTCTTTTGTTTCTCTCATCTTTATGTAACATCTAACTCATACTTCTTTAGAACACACATTCTATTCATTAGCCTTTCAAGTGATTCACACAGTGATTCTATTATATATGTAATATTAAACAAATTGCATATATTCTTCTTTTTTTCTCTCCCTATTAGGGTTTTTATTCTCTTTCTCCCTTTAGGGTTTCCGGCGTTTTTTATTCTCCGACAGCTTGTTTCCGTACGGCAGCTAGCCATGCGACGTCGACACAGTGCACCTGCATGGCTTCGATGGAGCGACAACAACAAGATGATGGCGTACAGGCGATTGCAGAGCGCTGGGGAGACATGGTTCTGGAAGACGAGGAGGATGGGGTTGATGCGGGCGGTGCGTATGAGCCGGCGCCGGGAGATGGGGGGGGGGGTGGTTTATTCGGTAGTTGGCCGTTTTTTTACCAAGAAACTGATCAAAGTGGAGTATATGCGGCAGGTTTTAGCATCGGTATGGCAGCCGGTGTTTGGAATGCGGGTAACAGAATTGCACTCGAATTTGTTCTTATTTGCTTTTTATCACGAAACTGATATGGTGCGAGTATTGGAGGAGGGGCCGTGGTCCTTCGATAATCATACGTTGGTGTGCCGCCGCGTCCCTGATGGTTATCTCCCGGGGGAGGTTAAATTGGATACTCTGGATATGTGGATACAAGTGTATGATTTGCCGTTGGGTTATACATCTAATGTGGTGCTTGAACAAGTCAGGAACTTCGTGGGAACGTTTATTCGTTGTGATGACCGCCGTGTTGGGGGACCGGTCAAGACTTTCTACCGGGTATGGGTCGCAGTTCCGGTTGACTAGCCGTTAAAGCGGCGTATGAAACTCATACGGCGTGATAGGACATGGGGTTGGGTTAATTTGAAGTATGAACGCCTACATAATTTCTGCTTCTATTGTGGCATATTGGGACATCTTGAAAAATTTTGTGCGAAGGCCAGGGTTTTAGGAATCAACCGGGAGCATTATTCGTATGGCGATTGGATGAGGGCGTGCCAAACCAGGGGACTGAGGCAAGTAGGCGCTGCCTGGCTACTCCCGCCGGTACCACCACGACCGAATCGACTGCCTACGGTGGTGGAAGGTTCCGCGTCGTCGGATGACTCCCAGGGAGATGTTCGGATGATGGGGGCGCAGTGTGAGCCGGAGGAGGGTGTGGAAGCCTCGTTAAAACGACATCGTGCGGCCACGAATGGTGATGTTGATGAGGATAGTAGGCCGAATGATATGGGGGAAGATAGTGGTTCAAAAAACTTGTTTATGGCGGGTCTAGCTTCCCAGGCCCGCCCGATCCAATGAGTACATTAAGCTGGAACTGTTGTGGCTTGGGTAATCCACGGACAGTTCGTGAAGTTGTGGACCTTGCGTCCCGTAAGAAGCCCGATTTTATTTTCTTGATGGAAACAATGGTGGAGAGAGCACATGCTGAGCGTATTCGTGTGAAACTTGGTTTTGAAGGTTTGTTCTATGTTGATAGCAGAGGTACGAGTGGTGGGCTAGCTTTGTTGTGGCGGAAAAACAATACGGCAAGGTTATTGAGTTACTCGAAGAATTATGTTGATATAGTAGTTACTATGGCTGGTTTCCCAGATTGGCGTATGACATGTTACTATGGCTTCTCGCAGCGTGATAGGCGTGTGGAGTCGTGGGATTTACTGAGATCCCTGTCGGGTAAGTCACATCTCCCGTGGATTGTTGTGGGGGATTTTAATGACTTACTCTATCAGCATGAGAAAAGAGGAGGACGCCCGCATCCGAATAGTCTATTACGTGGTTTTGGGGAGGCACTGGAGGACTGTGGTTTAGCCCAAATGCCAATGAATGGGTATCAGTTTACCTGAGAAAAGAGTAAGGGAACGCCCAACTGGATCGAGGAAAGACTAGACAAAGTGCTTGTCACTGAGAGCTGGCGTAGTACAGTGGTGGGAGCCAGGGTGACAAATCTTATCACTAGAAAATCGGATCATACGGCTCTATTTCTAGGGATCCATGACTCCGTTGGGAGGGGTGGAACTACTAGGAGGGGCTTCCGGTTTGAGATGGCATGGTTGCACGATGAGGGGTGTAGAGGTGTGGTGGAGCAGGCTTGGGGGGAAGCGAGAATGAGAGGGCTGCAGGACTGTATTGAGTTCTGTGGTGCTCGTTTGTCAAAGTGGGGTGGCGATCAATATCACAAGTATGGGGAGCAGATTGTGTCCCTACGAGAGGAGCAGCAACGTATAAGGGGGAACACTGACCCGGTTTCTTTAGCTGAGTTCCAAAGGATAGAAAGCCTACTAACCCGCCTTGAGACTCAGGAAGATGCGTACTGGAGACAGAGAGCCAAACAACACTGGCTCAGAGGAGCAGATGCCAACACTAAATTTTTCCACAGGTATGCCTCTCACCGTAAAAAGAAAAATACTTTGTCTAGATTAAAGAATGATATTGGGGATTGGGTGGAAGGAGATGATATGAAGGGGATTATTATGAGCTATTTTGACCATATTTTCTGCACTGAACATCCGGGAGAAGATGTGAATTTTTTTGAGGGGGTGAACCCACGAGTAACTCAAGAGCATAATGACTGGCTGCTTAGACCTTTTGAATGCGAGGAAGTGAAAACAGCGCTATTTGCAATGTTCCCGGATAAGGCACCGGGACCGGATGGAATGAATCCGGGGTTTTATCAACAATTTTGGGATGTAGTGAGAGGGGGGGGGGGGGGATGTCTCGAGTTTTGTAGTTGGATGTCTGCAGTCTCGGGAATTCCCGCCTGGATTGAATGATACAGATGTGGTTTTGATCCCAAAGAAGAGTGCTCCTGAATTAGTCACTGATCTCAGGCCCATAGCCCTCAGCAATGTGGTGTATAGGATAATGGCGAAAGTAATAGCAAACAGAATGAAACCCATAATGGATGAATTGATATCGGTTTCGCAGAGTGCTTTTATACCCGATAGGCTCATTACAGATAATATATTAATAGCTGCGGAGATAGGTCATTACTTGAACCGGAAGCAGTGTGGAAAGGTGGGGTGGGGTGCTCTCAAGCTAGATATGGCCAAGGCTTATGACAGAGTGGAATGGTCTTTCCTACACAACATGCTTGTAGCGCTGGGATTTGACAATAGATGGGTGGAGTTGATTATGTTATGTGTAACCTCGGTGTCCTATAATTTTTTGATTAATGGTTCGCGTAGGGACACAATTATGCCTACTCGTGGATTAAGACAGGGGATCCTTTGTCTCCTTATCTTTTTATTATATGTGCAGAAGGGCTCTCTTTGTTATTACAACAGGCACAGGCTAGGGGTTCTATTCATGGTTGCAGAGTTGCAAGGGGTGCCCCCCAATATCTCATTTGTTTTTTGCTGATGATAGTCTGCTCATTTTCAAAGCCAATGGCCAGGAAGCCAGTGAAATTAAAAATTGTTTATCTATATATGAGAATTTATCTGGACAGGTGGTTAACTATCACAAGTCAAATATATGCTATAGCAAGAATACTGACGAAATTGATAGGAATGAGGTGGCACAAATTTTGGGTGTGGTTCAGGCTCCTAATTTTGGAAAATATTTGGGACTCCCATCATTTGTAGGGAGGAATAAAAAAGCAGCCTTTGCATATATTGAGGACAAAATCAGACACAGGATTGGGTCATGGAATAAGAAGCTGCTATCACAGGCTGGTAAAGAAATCTTGTTGAAAAGTGTAGCACAATCTATGCCTACTTTTTCAATGAGTGTTTTTTTATTACCTGCAACTATGTGTACGGCAATTGAGAGAGTTATGAACCGCTATTGGTGGGGAACTGACAATAGTCAAGGAATACATTGGAAAGCATGGGACAAATTGTGTATCCCAAAAAAACATGGCGGACTGGGCTTTAAAGACCTGCGGGCGTTCAATTTAGCCATGCTAGGGAAACAAGCATGGCGCCTACTTACCAAGCCAGAATCTTTGGTGGCAGCTGTTTATAAAGCCAGGTATTACCCAGGAATTCGTTTTATGAGGCAGAAATGGGAAATAATCCTAGTTTTTGCTGGCGAAGTATTATGGCAGCAAAGAGCCTGATTTGTAGTGGTGTCAGGCGCAGGATTGAGAATGGTAACGACACATCAATATGGGCACATCCATGGATACAGGATGAACAGGAACCTATAATACAAACGGACATGCCTGTGCAATTAGCAGATGCGAAAGTTGTGGGGTTGATTGATCAGGATACTGGTACGTGGGATCACTCAATTCTTACTGATTTGTTCCAACCTATAGCTGTGGAGAATATAAAGAAAATACCTATTTCCCCAGAATATGACGATTCATGGTATTGGCATGGGGACCCAAAAGGGATCTATTCGGTCAAGAATGGTACAGACGCATTGTGGGAAATTATGAGCCAAACAATGGATCTTTTGATAAATGGCTCGCCCTATGGAGCCTAAAAATCCCACCCAAATGGAAAACCTTTCTATGGAGAGCAATTACTGATATCCTCCCGACCACTACAAATTTGATTATAAAGAGAGTGGAAGTGGACCCAATTTGTGCTATGTGTGGAAATGTTCAAGAAGATACTATGCATGCCTTGGTGTTGTGTGATTTTGCGAAAGCCATTTGGGAACGATCTAGCCTTCCAATCTCTAATATTGTGACGAATGTTTTTCATATTTGGTTCTCTGAGCTCCTAAATATTCTAGACTCTAATAGAATGTTATATGCAACAGCAATCTTATATCATATTTGGAGAGCACGGAATGGAGCGGTATGGGATGCCGTTATGCCACGGCCCACGAAACTCCTCGCCACGGTCACGGCAACCATTGAAGCTTGGCGCAACGCACGGCTGCCGCCCCAGCCCGTAACACAGCCGCAACAGCATACTCACACGGTGGCACAACCCCACAACACGGCGGCACAACTGGGCAGGACATGCCACATGGATGCCGGCTACCTCCACGACTCCGGTGTGGCAACGGTGGGGGCAATCTTACTCGATGCAGATGGCAGATACGTGGCAGCATTCAGTGCCCCCCTTCCAACTTGTTTTTCACCACTCATGGCAGAGGCGCTTGCGTGCAAAGAAGCGTTATCATGGCTTAAAAACCGGGGTGAGACATCAGTACATCTATACACAGATTGCCTATCGTTGCAACGATATCTTATTGCACCCTCATCTTCAGTTCGTTCGTATGTTGGTTATGCCCTTGATAGCTGTAAGTCCACTGCAGCTTCGTTTAATTCTTGTTCTTTTAATTTCATTCCTAGAACAGATAATTATTTAGCTCATGCGTTAGCATCTGCTGCGTTCCAGCAACCTACTATTTTGTATTGGGATCTATGCCCACCTGACATTATTGCAGCATTTTTCTAATAAAAGCACCATGAAAATTTAAAAAAAACAAATTGCATATATAAAGTTTCGTTGGTCCCCCATTCAGCTAGTCTTAGCCTCTTAGGTCAGTGCCTTAATGACTTCTTATATGTTCAGCATATAATATATAAACATAAATATGAAATCTAATTACCAGCATTCAAAAAAAAAAAAAGAAATCTAATTACCATCTTAGACTTGTAGTTGAGATGGAGCACATGCTTCAATTTTCTTTAGTATGGTCTAAATTAAATTAAACATTCTATTTAAATCTTTGTCATAATATTCATACAGTTATCTACAATTTTTCTTATGTTTGGTATCATTATGAACGATTGACTAGCTAGATATCATTACTACTATTGGGAATATGGTAGTAAAGCACGTTTGGGGGCCAGTGAATATTCTTGTAGTTTATGCTTTTGTGAAGGCGGTAAGTTCTCAATGGCAAATTATGCTGTGCATCCGTATGCACCAAGCATGGTGCATACGGATGCAAAAACGACGTCGTTTTATAAAAATGCGCGTCTCCCCTTAAAAAAAAAAATTAGGTTCGAAACTATAATTCCATAATCGATGAACTATAATTCCATAATCGATGAACTATAATTCCATAATCGATGAACTATAATTCCATAATTGATGAACTATAATTCCATAATCTAATCTATGAACTAAAATTTTCAGAATGAATGAACTAAAATTCCAGAATCTATGAACTAAAATTTCAGAATCGATGAACTATAATTCCAGAATCGATGAACTATAATTCCATAATCGATGAACTATAATTCCATAATCCATGAACTAAAATTCCATAATGAATGAACAAAATAATGTTGTTACTAGGAATCGAACCTGAATTTTTTTTAAAAGGGGAGACGCGCGTTTTTAATAAAACGACGTCGTTTTTGCATCTGTATGCACCATGCATGGTGCATACAGATGCACAGCATAACTATTCGTTCTTAATCTGATCCGGACAATTGAATTCTTGACTTTAATGATTTTGCCTAATTGAATCCTATGATAGGATAATTTGATAATTTCGATCTCCTTTATTAATACAGAATTTAGTCCTCCACTATAAAAGGTTTACTCAATTCAGCTATTGATTATAGTGACCTTTTTCTATTTAGAGGTTGATTATAACAGTCGGAGGACTCAATTAGATAATCGTTCGATAATTAATCTATCCGATCAAAATTATCAACAATTGTTGTTGGTGGTTGATAATATTAACAGACTTTTTTCTAACAGTCCGGCAATGGTGATTAATATTATGCAAGCTAGGTGGTGGAGACAATTGAATGTGCACCATTGATAGAGACAAAGTTTTACAGATGAGCGAGAAATTAAAACATTTTTTTAACAAGCAGATCAGACCACCTTCATCTTCTTTTTATGCAATGTTTGGAGGGTTGTGGCTACACCCACTCAATACTCATTCATTGAGAAAACTAAACAAGCTAGCAGATCTGAATAATTTGAAAGAGAGATCTATCGAGATGGCTTGTGTTGCATTGACTTCTCTGATGGCAACAATTGAGCTAGAGTTTCTGCAACCAAATCCAAGCAGGGTTCCTCTTGATGCTGAAGGGTTTATATCAATGGAATCTTTGTATGAAAAGGTTTCATCTTTGCAAGGTTTTGTGAAGGAGAAATCCGGGGCACAGGGTGGCACTGCAATCAGAGAACTGGAGATACAAATCAGAGACTTTGCACTGGATGCCGAAGATCGCATTGAAATACAACTAAGCAACTTTCTTCTGGCCAAAAACGGAGAGGATCAACAAAAAGCTTATCAACAACTCCATCAAACCTTGGGAGAAGCAGCAGAAAACGCAGTGGAGTTGCTGGAAAAAAGCAAGGAATTGGAAACTGATGAAGAAGAAGAAGAAGTGGTGAATGAAAGTGAAGGACCACTGATTCCTTGGTTAAAACACGCTTCGGCTTCGGAGCCCAGCAATGTCGTTATGGTCGGTCGTCGCCGTGATCATAAGCTGATAAGGGACAGACTCATCATGTGGCCCTCGAGTGAACTAGAAGTGGTCTCAATTGTTGGGATGGCCGGCATTGGGAAAACAACTTTAATTACTAGTGTCTATAATGATCCATTAGTTGCATCCCATTTCGATGTACGAAGATGGGTTTCTATGCCTGTGGGTGGGGGATACAATGAAAAGGGAATTAGCCAACTGCTACACACCCTTCTTTGGACACTACTACCAGAGGCAGATGATGATGATGATGATCTAGCAGTAGCTAAGCAGGTATACAAATGCTTGAAAGGTATGAGATATCTAATTGTTTTGGATAACTTATGGAACAATCAAGCTTTGTATGATATCCGGCGTTGTTTACCTAATGATACAAATGGAAGTTGCATAGTGATAACAACTACGCATTTCACGGGGGGTACATATGGTTACCTTAGCTATGTTCATAACATGACTTTGCTAAATTCAGAAGAAAGTTGGGCTTTATTTTGTAATAACCCTTTTCTGAAATTGAAAAACCATATGGAACCAACTAAATTTCAAGAAATTAGGAGCCAAGTTGTAAAGATATGCGAAGGATTGCCACACTCAATTCTTGTAGTTGCAAAACGTCTATCTAAGTGTGACAACATAAGACAAGAATGGAAGAAGGTTGAAAAGGAAATAGAGTTGCTTGGAGTTTTAGATAGGAGGGCACTGACCCACACTTACAAACAATTGCCACAACACTTAAAAGTTTGTTTTCTATATTTTGGAGTCTTCCCAAAACGCAGTGCAATCAAAGTGAAACAACTTATTAGGCTATGGATTGCTGAAGGATTTGTTAATCCATTGGAGGGCAAGGAGTTAGAAAATCAAGCCTATGAGTATTTGCAAGAGTTCATTGATAGAAGTCTTATTCTAATTGACAATTGGAGTTTTTATAGAAAAAATAAGAATTGTAGGATGCATAGTGCCTTACATAGCTTTTGTGTAAGTGAAGCTCAGAAAGAGGGCATTTTTTGTGCTTTAAATACTCAACAACTTCCACGAGGGTCATTTGGCATGTTTGCAAATTCATGCCGCTGGTTAAGCTTATACACACATAAATTTGACTATTATGTGTTGTTAAGAACAAACAACCCTCGTTCCATTTTCTTCTTTCAAGAAGATGCTGATGAAATATATGTATCTTTCAAGTTTCTAAGAGTTTTGGCTTATGTTCCATCTTCATTTCTTCAAAGAGTGCCAACGCGCTTATATGATTTAGTTTTTTTGAGATACCTATCTGTATCTGGATGGTTTGAGGGTCTTGAGTATATAGTGTCAACCAATCGAAACTTGCAGACACTTGTTGTTTCTAGTAAAGAATCCCAACTTGGAACACCTAGTATTCATTTGCCTTCAACAATTTGGGAGTCACCAAAATTACAACATCTTGAACTTGACAAATCTTATGTGATTGATCCTCCATGCATGGATAAAGATAATATTCGAACATTATCTTGGGTGTGCACATCAACTCATTATAGAGAAGGGCCAAGAGGACATTGCAGGTTTCCAAATATTGAAAAATTGAAAATCTTTCTAGTTTGCAGCAATCCTATTCGTTTTGATAATTTTGAATATTTCGAACGTCTTGAGAGACTATCAATTATTTCATTTTCGTTTGATTACATTGTAAACATTCCAAAGCCATCTATGTATCCTTTACAACTAAAGAAGTTGAGGTTGAACGGTACTTACCTTTCAGAGAAGGATTTAAAGGTAATTGAAATGTTGCCTCAGCTTGAGGTTCTCAAATTGGAAAATGCCTTTCGTGGAAAAGTATGGAAAGTAGAAGAAGGATTTTTGCGATTAAAATTTTTGCTTCTTGAAGATAAAATGCTCAAGCAATGGATAGTCGTCAGTGATGAATCCTTCCCAAGTCTTAAGCATCTAGTCTTAAGATTTTGTTATTGTTTGGAACAAATCCCCGAGGTTATGAAATTTATTGTTACCTTGGAGTCAATTGAGGTTCAGTGGTGTTGTCGGTCCGTTTGCGATTCTGCAAAGTGGATTCAAGAATGTCAACGCAAGATTGGAATGGAAAGTTTAGAGGTTAGAAACTACCTATACTAGCTAGTACAGTACAACATATATGATTCATTCTTACATTTCCATTTATTTTTCTATTCAATGCTAGCTTACTGCTGCTATTTCGAATTCTGATCTCATTTCATTCTTATATTAGTTATGCATTTATTTTTCTATTCAATATAACGCAGAAAATCTATTGCAATTTTCTCCCTCGCTCTGATCTCATTTCTTAGTCTTGGAAATGAAAATTTTGAGGTTAGAATTAAGCTGCGTAGTATAACGTAACATACATGATTCATTCTTACTTCAATTTATATATATTTTTCTATTCAATATAATTTTCTTTACATGTGTTTAGCCTTGTCATCCTTGGCTTCATTAATATCTCATTTCAGTTTCTTCAATTTATTCTTTGCATTCTGTTTTTCATATATATAGATCAAAATCGTGGGATCTGAATATGATGATGATGAATCAGAGTGTACACAAACAGAAGAGTTTATAGCTTCAGATGATGAATGACGATGACAAGCTAATGTATGGATGCATGCATGCTAGAATTCATCCAATCACAAAAATTCTTGGTTACCAACTAACTACAAATTCTTAACATTTATTTATTACGGAGTATTAATTATATATGTCATTTCTTTTCCTTTGTTTTTATTAGTTTGCAGTCCCCTATTGTCTGCAGGCACAGAGGATATTTGGCAACAGATGGACAGAAATTGCGATGGTTTTAATGGCGCTTTAAATCCAAGCTTGTCTGTTCGTGAAGAACTGATAATGCTGTCAAGAATCGGTTCACGACCCTCTGCGGCTCTGCAAAAAGAGAGCGAAGAGCGAGGCATTAGCAAAAGAAAACAGTAATTCATCCAT
Source organism: Ipomoea nil (assembly GCF_001879475.1). Taxonomy (NCBI): domain Eukaryota; kingdom Viridiplantae; phylum Streptophyta; class Magnoliopsida; order Solanales; family Convolvulaceae; genus Ipomoea; species Ipomoea nil. The sequence continues at coordinate 1,542,297 of NW_017619515.1, forward strand.
TAATAGGTAAAATCCGTTTAGTGTGCTTCAACTCTATATGATTACACTCGAGTAAATAACGTTTGGTTTTTGGCGTTTAGGAGGAGTCACATTCCAGACCCCCCTGAAAGTTTTAGCAACGGGGAAAAATCACTAGTGAGTTGTGATGCAACGAATCAGATGCTAAGGTCTCCATTTGCAGTAATAGGTCAAAATCTCTACAGTCCCGGGAGCAATGTATCGAGTCATCAAAATGATGAGGACACCAAAGATTCACACGCCAATGGTAAATAATCTGAAGCAATGGTTATATAAATCAGAAAAGTCATTTAGATTATCAACTATTTTATAAGTTCTTTATCTTTTATAATTAACACCGGTTTTGGATCAAGCAGGCTCTAGCAATGAAACCGAAGGAACATTTCTTAAGAAGGATGATCCGAAGGATGATCCGAAGATACTTGCATTGATGCAACAAGCGGAACTACTGAGCTCACTGGCACTCAAAGTCAATTCCGAAAACACAAACCAGAGTCTTGAAAATGCTTGCAAGGTCAGGAAAAACGAGCGTTCTTGTATGGAGGAATTCAGTGTTATCCACCTTTCTAAAATGACATTATCAACATTGCAGTGCATACATAGTTTCTTTCTCGATAACCCAAAAAATTTCTGATTGCAACAACTTAAAGGCCCTTCAAAGTTGATTATGATTGTATCAATATTATGTTGTTGTTTGTTCACATGATGGCGGCTCAATCAGTGGATCTTCTGATACGAAAGGAATCTTTTCAGGTACTTGAATATTTTCTCAATCATACAAAAGATGGTGATGTGACGAAATGCCAAATTTCTGAGATGGAGATTCAGCTCGAGAATTTTAAGCAATCTGCAAATGAATTAAAAAACATTAATGAATGCAGTCAACCATCTTGGAGGTATTGTCACATGCAAGCTAAATATGTTACTCGGGAATGTTTGTCCACAATAACGGAAGTGCCTAATATATGATTTGTGCAGGCAACCTGCTTTATCTGAAGAGTCTGCAGGCAGCTCGGAGTATAGCACTGGATCAACATTACTAGCCCACGGGGTTGGTGATAATAGAGAAAAGAGCGAAGCTGAGCTATGTGCTTTGCATCAGGATATTGAATCGGGATTACAATCAACCCACATTGATGATGAATTTGCAAAAGGAATTTCTGGCAATGCCTCGAATTCTCAAGGTGTGAAAGACTTGTACTTTATGCAAGGCATTTTTAATCGGATTAATACTTCAAGCTTATAAAATTTGTATGGTTCCAGTTGATACGTTCCCAGCTTGTGACAAAGTTAATCCCGTTAATGAGACTATATGTGATTATTCAAATGAAGAATGCTGTTCCCCTATTCAAGTAACCCCGATGTTCAGATCACTAGCAGCAGCTATTCCCAGCCCGAAATTTTCAGAAAGTGTAAGTAACACCCTTCATTGTTTCACTATCTGACCTAAAAACTCGATTCAATGCTGACACCTTTTTTTTCATTCGTTTTCAGGAGAGACAATTCCTACTAAAAACACTTGGAATGGAATCTACGTCTCTGAATCCAAGCATCAATCCTTCTCATCCTCCATCGTGCAAGAGGGCCCTCCTCCATAGTTTATGACAAAACTTACCAACCAATCTCATGCATATTCTGCGGGGCTCAACCACCATGACTTTTCGTCCAAAAATTACAGGCATGTGTAGATTATATTTTAAGCCAGTTTTCCGTTGGATTGCAGTCATTATGACCTGAGTTTTTACAAAGAGGCCATGAAGATCTGGTCCCAAAGACCACAATCTAGAATGCTAAGGAGCATCCTAGTATTTTCCGAAGATCTGATAAGATGGTCTGCATCCTTTCTCAACTTACCAGCCTAATACAGTGTCTAGAGTGTTGTGTTTTTCTTTTTTTTTTTTTTTTGTTGTGTCACATTCTTTTGTGTGTTGTATGGGAGAGTTGGATAGGGCATCCAATAATGTTCCCATAAGGCTTTTTTACAGTATTTATTTGCCAATTGTACAGAATATATAGAATGTAGTTACAGATTGGCACATCGCCATTGATATAGAACATATCAAAAAGAAGAAGAATACATTGATAGAAGAGAGGAGGATCAACATCAACCAGTTGAACTGACCCCCCTTCCCTAGCGTTTTTGCTTCGTGTGCAGAGTTTAGATAATAAGTTTTGTGGTGTTCTTCTGTTTCTCTCATCTTTATGTAACATTTATCTCATACTTTTATTGGAGTGGAAAATCCAATATTGCCTTTTGTGTGTATATATATGTCTCAGAAAGCAAATTACTTAGAGCTGAACAAGATTTGGACTAAAGATGTGTTGTTAGGATCGAGCGCTTTAGCTACATAGTGTTGGACTTGGCCCTTCAGGCCTCCTCCCAACACTTACTTTAGCTACATAGTGTTGGACTTGGTCCTTTACCGGCTTTTGCCCAACCAGATGCACATATGCATGCCCATAAACAACGAAAGAATTATAAAACGACATGTTCTTGGATAATAGAATAGGAGAAGAGTGGAGATAGAGTTTCTTACACTGTTTTGTAGTTTTTCTGTGGCCTTGAATTCAGAAGCTTCCTTGACAGCACCTACTGGAGATCTGGAATGGGGTAAGTGTTGTGGGGAAGAAGCTAAGGGGTCTGAGAAACTCTCTCTGTTATTTAAGTTGGTCAGAGGGCAAAGTGTGATCAATGGCAGAATGCAGAAAGTAGGGGAGGGAACTCTTTGCAAATTAAAGTGTGGAGTATAGTGGCAGTCACTTAAGTGAAAAGACTGAATTGACCCTCATTCCCATTCTCACGTCTTGAGTCAGAAGGGAGTATTATGGTATATGTACATGCTAATGGTTCTCCAACAAGGGCCCAAAGTTGAGATCTCATCATTGAAAGCAGAAAAGCAAACTTTAACATAACACAAGGATTGCAGTTTGGGTCCATCTCTCAAATTTGAACTTTTGAGTTTTGACTGTAACAACCGTTTCAGAACATAAATCAGTTGACATTAAACCAAATATTTGATTCTAATCTTCACAATTCATGAGTAATTAGATGCAAGAAATGCTTTGAAATGCATTAGTGGTTTATAAAAATCATGTGTACTTCCTCTTCACAGTTTCTTGTTGTAATGGTTGTGTTGGTCAAGGGACCAAATCGACTAATGGTTAGAAAGATAAAGTTATGGCCAACAGATCTTAAGCTATAAGAGGGAAATTGGAAAGATATGCCATGTCTGCAGCTTTTGTTGGGCATTTTAAGAATTGAGTTGTGCACGACATTTTGCCCTATTTGCTGAGTCACTGAGTTACCGTGATTTATCTCCTCCCACCTGTTCTACGTGTCGGGGCGTAAGGGGCCCTCAGGGTTGGGGATTGAACCAGAGAGTGCCGCCGTTTCCATTAGACCAAACCTTTATCGCTTCATGAAATATTGAAATCACACTGAACTACTCAACCTATTAAGTTGGTGTATCAGCCTGAAACACTACAGCTATAGATCATAAGAAGCTTACTCAGAAATGACCATATCAAACAGACCACTTTTAATTTGGTGCCAGGTTCAAGAAAGCCAAGTGCTCAAACCTCTTCTTGTTCGGACCATATCTCTTTGTTGACCTACCCCGGCCCATAAACAAGTAAAATTGAAGGATGTGTTTAGTATATAGTTTTTGAAGTGCCAAGCTACTAAAAACTTAACAAATATATAGTGAAAGCTGCCTTATGATCCTAGCCACAATTCGAAAGTGCACTTTGTGTGAAGATTCCTTGTAAACCTAATAGGCAAAAGACCATAAGGAGATAACCCAGCCTAGATTGCATGTATGTCATAGCTAATCAGTTCAAACAAAGAGGAGTTTATATCCCTAATCAGGAAATAAATCAAAGAAGTAAACCAGTTTAGGTTGTCTATTAGTGATTCCGCTAGAAGGTCTAGAGACATTCTCATAAGAAGTCAAACTTGAAATGTAAAGCCCTTGGACTAAAAGTTCTATAGTGGATACCCAACCTAGTTGGCACCTAGGTTCAATGGGACAACTAAATTATGGAATGGAGCGTGTCATTGTGGGGGTCTCAGACTCCCTTCCACTCTTCGCTAAAACAGTGACTCCCGCACGAGGCTAGCATGTTGATGCTTTAATGATTCGAATGTCGGTTGACATGTGTGAGTATGTGGGATACTCGGAAAAGAATCACCTATGTGAGAGAGAAGTGAGGGTCGCTTCGAAGGAGAATTGAATAGGGCTCAATTCTTCACAAACTCTTGCAGAACCAGGACGGTGACCCACGACCAAAACGGGCACACTCATGAGAACAGAGCATGGTTGGGAGGTTCCTGTGTGAGATATGTCATCGTCTACACAAACGGCAGTCGGTTCAAAGATATCGCGTTCTACCATACAACCAGTAGAGTAAACATGTCTTGCGGGCTAAGTTATGCCAACTTCCGGTATCATTTTTTCCCTGGTTCGGCCTTGGGCCGAAGTAACAGAAGGCCGAAACATGGCATGGCATCATGGTTTCGGCCTAACGCTCCTAGCACTTTTGGGAGGTGACAAATAAGGTTTTAAGGAAAAATACACTTCGCCTAACTCGTACAAACCTTCTTCCTTTCTTCCTCTTCTTTCTTGTTTTGGATTATGCTCTAAGCAAAAATCCTTTCTACTTTCTTGTTGATTTCTTGTTGATTGAAATTGTAATTTGGAGGATTACAAATTCCATTTCGGTTGATATAGATATATGTATATCTTTTTCCGTATATATATATATATATATATATATAATCGTGAGATCTGATTTATATATATTTGTGTGTGTATATATATATATATATATATATATATATATATATATATTTCGGACATATATCCAATAATATTATATATATTTCGTGTGTATATATATTAATATTATTACGGGATATTAAATCGATTTGGTTCATTATCTACAACAGAATTACAATATAGAAATCTCAGAAAATCTTCATTAAATCCTGAATCTATTAGGCTATCTGCATCCGTGAAATTTGGCCAATTGTAAATCATTATTATTATTATTATTTTTTTTGATGTGTTGCAAGGCTGACAGCCTGACACTGTCAGACTTGCAAATATTGCAAGTTTTGTGTCAGACTTGCAACACCATTGTTTGAAACATTTTTCTTTTTTATTATTTTAATTATTATTAATACTTTATTGATAAAAAATAATTTTTTTATTAAAGTAATGCGGAGGTGAGACCACTTTTGAAAGATAAGAGAGAATTGTAAATTTAGTGATATGACATTTTGAAAGTGAGAGAAGATTGCATGGGTGAAGACAACCTTAGAAGGTAATGTGGTTTGAGTTTCTCCCTAAGAATATCTTGGAGAGAGTGGAAAAAGAAATGGGTAATCCTTTAAAAATAACCATCAAGCACTATTTATACTCCCAGAATGCGCCAAAAACAATATATTTTATTCATTCTAGAATGTCCGCTCACAATCAACCTCATGCCATGGCTTCAATCGTGAAGTTGCAAGTTCCAAAACTCACAATGTACGTCAAAGTCGTGACGATTTTACTCTGCGTAGTAATTCTAATTTCTAAGTCATTTTTAACCTTGTAGACATCTGAATTAGACTTTGTGGTCTTCATAAAAATTGTAGCTCTTTCAAATAACTTTTCAATTTCGGTTGAATAGCTTGAATTGGTCATTCTATTCTTACATCAGGATATTATTAAAATACCGAGATGTCACCCGAAAGATTAGAGGAAAACATAATAGAATTTGTCACGTTGAGTCCTGATCTTCACTCCAAAATGCACTTTTGTTCATTTCCTTTGTTCCGTTGGATCTCTGGGTCATGCCATGATCATTGAGTATCAGAATTCATCTTTGTTAAAAAAAAAACATTTGACATATCAATGCAAATCTTATCATAATTGGTTCCAACAAATACTGATGGATCGCTTTACTGATATTTTTAGCAGATATAAACAATAAATCTTATCGGCATGTCATTCAACAAATCTATCAACATAGACCTTGGAATTCAAGTGTTGAGACCATTTTGTTGATGTCTTATCTTCTGATATTCATTGTAATCGAAAGAACTATTTAAGTCAATTATGACACATCCTCCCAAAAGAACAAATCTACTAGCAGATGTGATGAATAACTCGCATAAATAAGACTCCATTCTATACAAACATTTAAAATATTTTCACAATTAAGCAAAAAGTGCAATGTCAACACATTACATGATAACATATATTCCCAACTGAAAAGTACCCTTAAAAGAAAAGTCACTATCTTCAACTTGATCTTCCTTAGCTTGTAAATAGAATGAAATTCACCATTAGACTGGAGAATTTGAGATATTCCTCCCAGTCGCTTGTGTATGCGCTAGCGAAGATGTGCTATGTGCATTGCATAAGGATATTGAATCGGGATTACAATTAACTCACATTGGTGACCAAATTTCGGGGCTCAACCACCATGACTTTTCGTCCAAAATTTCATACGTGTAGATTTTTTTAAAGTCAGTTTTCCGTTGAATTACAGTCATTACGACCCGAGTTTTTACAATGAGGCCATGAAGATCTGGTCGCAAATACCACAATCTAGAATGCAATGGAGCATCCTAGTATTTTCCAAAGATCTAATAAGATGGTATGCATCCATTCTCAACATACTAGCCTAATACAGTGTCTAGAGTTTTTTTTTTTTTTTTTTTTTTTTTTTGTCACATTCTTTTGTGTGTTGTATGGGAGAGTTGGATAGGGCATCTAATAATGTTCCCATAAGGCTTTTTACGGATTTATATGCCAATTGTACATAATATATACAATGTAGTTACACATTGGCACATCGCCAATGATATAGAACATATCAAAAAGAAGAAGAATACATTGATAGAAGAGAGGAGGATGAACATCAACCAGTTGAACTGACCCCTCCCTCCCTAGAGTTTTTGCTTCATGTGCAAAGTTTAGATAATAAGTTTTGTGGTGTTCTTCTGTTTCTCTCAATCTTTATGCAACATTTAACTCATACTTTTATTGGAGTGAAAAATCCAATATTGCCTTTTGTCTGTACATATGTCTCAGAAAGCAAATTACTTAGAGATGAACAAGATTTGGGACTAAAGATGTGTTGTTAGGATCGAGCACTTTACTGGCACATTTTCGTGAGGCCGTGTTGGACTTGGCCCTTCAAGCCCTCACCCAACAGTCTCCCTAGCCACATAGTGTTGAATTTGGCCCTTTATGTATTGGATCCAGTGTGTGTGTGTGTGTATATATATATATATATATATATATATATATATATATATATATATATATATATATATATATATATATATATATATATATATATATATATATATATATCGCACTCACATGCGAATGCTTCGCTCAGGCGCGAAATAGGAATGGATTCTATCCGTCCACGTGTCCAGATCTAATGAATGAGAAACACTGATTTTTTTTTATAAAAAAAACGCGGTAGCATTTTCATAAATAATTGAACATCGAAGTGCAAGTAAAATCACTTACATGTGCACCTACTTTCACCTATAAGTGCATGTAATTTTGCCTTGTTAACATTCACTTCCCGCAAACATTCATGCACCTGGGTGCACCTACTTATAACTATAGGTGCAACTATTTATAATTATAGGTGCAACTACTTATAACTATAAGTGAACCTACTTTCACCTATAAGTGCATGTAATTTTGCCTTGTTAACATTCACTTCCCGCAAACATTCATGTACCTGAGTGCACCTACTTATAACTATAGGTGCAACTATTTATAACTATAGGTGCAACTACTTATAACAATATGTGCACCTACTTTCACCTATAAGTGCATGTAATTTTGGTTTGTTAACATTCATTGATCTGAGTTCAGCGGGTAGTAATACCCCTGAAAACCACCCGCAAACATTCATGCACCTAGGTGCAACTACTTATAACTATCTGTGCAACTACTTAGAACTATAGGTGCAACTGATTATAACTATAGGTGCACTTAGTATTGATGTTGTGCAAGTAAAATATATTACAAGTGCATGTAAAATGTACAAGTATAAGCAGTTGCACCTATAGTTCTAAGTAGTTGCACAAATAGTTATAAGTAGTTGCACCTAGGTGCATGAATGTTTGCGGGTGGTTTTCAGAGGTATTACTACCCGCTGAACTCATATCAATGAATGTTAATAAAGCAAAATTACATGCACTTATAGGTGAAAGTAGGTGCACATATATTTATAAGTAGTTGCACCTATAGTTATAAATAGTTGCACTTATAGTTATAAGTAGGTGCACCCAGGTGCATGAATGTTTGCGGGAAGTGAATGTTAACAAGGCAAAATTACATGCACTTATAGGTGAAAGTAGATTCACCTATAGTTATAAGTAGTTGCACCTATAGTTATAAATAGTTGCACTTATAGTTATAAGTAGGTGCACCCAGGCGCATGAATGTTTGCGGGAAGTGAATGTTAACAAGGCAAAATTACATGCACTTATAGGTGAAAGTAGGTGCAAGAAGGACAGAATTCATTCATATTTCGCGTCTGAACGAAGCATATATATATATATATATATATATATATATATATATATATACACAGAATCTAATACATAAAATGAGAAAAATAATACTAAAAAACAAATGTAGAATGATTAAGCAGTGACCAAACAAATAAAGCGGAAATAGAAAACGATTGGGCCACGATCCCGCGAAGGATAAGATTCCGATAACTCAATTATTGCAATAGTTATATTGTGCAACCGAATGTACCATGCGCATGGTGCATACGATGCAAAACGACATCGTTTTGACTAAAAACGTGCGTCCCACTTTAAAAAAAAATTCAGGTTCGATTCTCGGCAATAGCATTATTGTGGATATATAGTTATGAATTTCTGGATATATAGTTATAAATTTGTGGATATATAGTTATGAATTTATGGATATTTAGTTCATTCATTGTGGATATTTAGTTAATTCATTGTAGATATTTACTTCATTCATTCACTGTGGATATATAGTTATGAATTTATGGATATGTAGTTATGAATTTATGGATATTTAGTTCATTCATTGTGAATATTTAGTTCAATCATTGTGGATATTTAGTCCATTCATTGTGGATATTTAGTTCATTCATTGTGGATTTTTACTTCATTCATTCATTCATTCATTCATTGTGGACTTTTACTTCATTCATTCATTCATTGTGGATTTTTACTTCATTCATTCACTGTGGATATATAGTTATGAATTTCTGGATATATAGTTATGAATTTCTGGATATATAAAAATGCTATTGCCGGGAATCGAACCTGATTTCTTCTTTAAATAGGACGCGCGTTTTTTTTTTAAACCAAAACGGCGCCGTTTTGCAACCGTATGCACCTTGCAAGGTGCATTCGGTTGCACAGCATAATTTGCGCAATTATTGGCCACTCTGGTGCAATCGTTATGCTGTGGAACCGTATCCATCTTGTAAGGTGAACACAATTCTATGTTCATAATTACTGAACTATATGTTCATAATTATAAAACTATATATTCATAATTTTTTTTAACTTTTTATTCATAATTATTGAACTCTATATTGACAATTACAGAACTTTATGTTCATAATTACTGAACTATATGTTTATAATTATGAAGCTATATATTCATAATTTTTGAATTCATATTCACAATTATTGATTCTCTACATTCATAATTACAGAACTATATGTTCATAATTATGTTCACAACTCTATGTTCATAATTATAGAATTATATATATTCATAATTTTTGAATTATATATTCATAATTATGAATAATTTTGAAAATCGTGTCCACCTTGCAAGGTGGACACGGTTCCACACCCTTATTACCATACACCTATATCTATCATATCTTTAAATATTTCTTAATTATCATTTTATTAAAATCATTATATATTAATTTAATAATTAATTATATTTTAATTAAATTTCTATGAATGATAAATTATATATGTGTGTGTACAAAATACATATATTATTTGTGTATATATAATTCAAATTATAATTTTTAATTATTTGTATTTATTAATGTTTTAATATTGGGCATAAATTTTCGCTCATCACGCCTACAAAATACTAGTAGAATATATAAAAGATAATAGGATAGGGTGGTTGGCCTGGGCAAGAGGCCAGCCTCTGCCCTTGCCCAGGGTTATACTAGTAGAATATATAAAAGATAGTGTAATGGGTTATTGGCACATCCACTCATTTTCTTTTTGGTACACATATCCACTCAGCTCATTGATTGAGAGAAAAACTTGTTATCTGAATACTTAGAATTGAAAGCTAAGAGAGATTTGATCTATCGAGATGGCTTGTGTTGCTTTGACTTCTCTGATGGCAACAATTAAGCTTGAGTTTCTGCAACCAAATAATCCAAGCAGGGTTCCTCTTGATGATGAAGGGTTTATATCAATGGAATCTTTGTATGAAAAGCTTTCATCTTTGCAAGCTTTTGTGCAGGAGAAATCCGGGGCACGGGGTGGCACTGCAATCAGAGGTTTGGAGATAGAGATCAGAGACTTTGCTCTGGATGCCGAAGACCGCATCGAAATACAACTAAGCAACTTTCTTCTGACCAACAACGGAGAGGATCAACAAAAATCTGCATAGAAACTCCATCAAACCTTGCGAGAAGCAGCAGAAAACGCAGCGGGGTTGCTGGAAAAAAGCAAGGAAACTGAAGTGGTGAATGAATGTGAAGGAGCACTGATGATTCCTTGGTTAAAACATGCTTCGGCTTCGGAACCCAACAATGTTATGGCCGGCCGTCGTCGTGATCGTGATCGTGCACTGATAATGGACGAAGTCATGTCGAAGTGGTCTATGATGCTAAAAGTGGTCTCAATTTTTGGGATGGCCGGCATTGGGAAAACAACTTTAATTAGTAGTGCCTATAATGATCCATTAGTATTTACAAGAGTTTATTGATATAAGTCTTATTCTAATTGACAATTGTAGTTCTTCCGGAAAAGATATGAAGTGTAGGATGCATAGTGCCTTGCATAGCTTTTGCGTAAAATCAAGAGTGCTGAAGTTTGTGGTGCTAAGGAAAGAGTAAAGAGCATATTGGTGCCAAGGCCTCAAGGGGTTTAACGACCAACAAGGAAGTAAGATGACTTGTAAAGTCATTGAGTCATTCTGCAACAAGATTAGGTAACCAATTGCACTTCAAGACGAAGAGGAGCATGCAAAGGCGCCTTCACCGTTAAAAGTAACACAAAAAGATACAGCAAGCCGAACTCCAGGGAGGACATGAAGTCTTGCTAAGAATTTAATTCACTAAAGAAGAGATGAAATTCAATAAGGAGAGAAAGTCAACCCGAAGTTTATTGACTCCCAAGAGACTTTGGGAAGAATTTGGAAGTGTGACCTAGAAGATTGGCTTTGTTGACCAAATTCGGTCAAGACCTTGGGTGCATTAGAGAAGTATGTGTTGAATCATCGCAGGAGATTCCCTCAAGATAGAAAAGAAGGATAAGACTTTAACTTGGGAAACAAGGCCTGACAAGGATCTTAAAGTCAAGCGGTGCCAACACCAAAGAAAAGGGATCATCAGTTTGTCGATACATTGTGATCAAAGCATCGAACCAGAGTAGTCACTTAAGATCGAGAATCCTTAACCCCATCCTAGCCAGATTCCTTTCCTTCCCTTTGACAATCGAACACCGTCTTATTACAAAACCCTTTCTACCTTTCAAACCTCATTCTTGATTCCCCATTTTAATGATTCCATACAAGGTAGCAACCTCACTTCTTAAGTTGCGGCTTTGAAAACTTTTGACCCTATTCCTGAATTAACGTTGCCCCGTCTCTAATTAACGTTGTCTTCAAGTGGAGAACCTAAGCCTTTCATTCTAACCTTCCCTTTTACTACCATTCCTGTTTTGGATCTCTCCATCCAAGGCCAAATTTCTCGAGATCGTCAAGTGTGCTTCAAAGAAAGGTGTGGGTTGTGTGTTAAATATAGGTCTTAAGATAGACACCCTTACGTCAAGATAAGCCCAAGAGTTATGAGGGAGAACATCCTACTCATAATTTGGAGCTGGCAACAGTGGATTTTGCCTGAAGGACATGGAACCATCATGAGCATGAGGTTCAGTACAAGACTCATTGGGATCATAGGAGTAGACCTAAATCCTCACTCAGAAATTTGATTCGAGCTTGCCAAAAACTATGTCTTGGCGATCCTTTGCCATGAGGACCACCTGAGGTTTAAACCGTGAAGTATGTGAAGAACCGCAAAGTATGCCTTGGAAGTAACGGATCGGGTTTGAGTGACCACTGAGACCAGGTTGTTCAATATGAGGAACATGTCGCTACGTTGAAAGACGCAATCCTTGTTCCTCGAACCAGGGTAATCGGTTGCAAGCCTTAGAATTTCTCTTAGTCTGGTTGACCCTAGCTCGTACTTAATAAGAATCGTAAGTGTGATCTAACCCGGTGGCTAGATTCTTTTAGCCTTGTGCTCTATTTTGAGTAAGGTTGCGTAAGCTATCTAGCTCGGGGACGAGTTTGATTGGTTTGGCACAGTATTAGACCCATGAAGAGCAACCGTGGGTTGTCAACACATACTTTGAGTCTTACCATGCAACTTGTTTTCCGAATTACTTGTCTTGTCTAAACGTGTTCGTCCAAGCTTCGAGGACGAAGATTCTTGTAAGAGGGGGAGAGTGTAACACCCTGTGTTACGGCATTCAAACCCGGGATTAATTATTGAATTAATCTCGTTAATAATAATTAAAAAGGATTTAATTTGGATAGGGTCTGACGGTAAATATGTTACCGGTAATAATAATATTAGAATAACGGATTGTAACAATAGTTGTATTGCCTTAGTTTCAGTATAGAAAATACAGTGTCCCCTTTGCTAGCTGAGGAGAGCCCCATTTATACTAAAGTCCTAACGGTAACAACATGGGACATAAATGGGGAGCCTAAGCCTTTAATTCATTCTCATCAATGGTGGCTTCAATGGTGACTTCAATGGTGGCTTCAATGGCAGTAAAGGAAGCACCTGTTGGAATTCTGTCCGTTGGAGTTCTGTCCGTTGAGGTTCTGCCCGTTGGTTTCCACGTGGTGCCAGGTCAAATATAGCGCCGGGTCGGATGCCCACTTATGATCCGGGTCGGGTGCCAGCCCTATTATCCTGTCAACAGTCCCACCTACTCTTGAGTCAACGAATGTGTTTGAGTTGACTTGGGAGTAAGGCTGAATCTATCTTGATCCTGTGCAGAATCCTGAGTGATTTAGGATATGTGATTTTGTTTTCCAAATCCCTCATGATTTGTGCTTTCCAAATCATTTTCTGCCTGAGCAGTTTGAGCACCTCTCTATCAGCTCTTGTCACCCTCTGTCAGTTTCTGCGGTTTATCTTTACCATTTTTTTTATTAATATATATGTATATATATACATGTTCTTTTTTTTTTTTTTTTTTTTTTTTTTACGGCCGAGGCGCAGCGCCTCGGCCTGGCTGACGGGCCGAGGCGTGTGACTCGGCCATCCGGCTGAGGCGCTGTGCCTCGGCCAAATGGCTGAGGCGTTGCTGAGGCATTGCCTCAGCCATCGGGGCCAGGCGTGTGCCTCGTCTTGTGGCTGAGGCGTCACCTCAGCTATTTGGCCGAGGCATGTGCCTCGACCTTTTTTTTTTTTTTTTTTTGTGGCCGAGGCGCAGCACCTCGACCTTTTATTTTTTTTTATTTTTTTATTTTTTTTTAAATCTCCTTTAGAGTGTAGTGACGACCGTGGTTGATCGAAGGTGGTATTGAGAACCTTTTATTTGAGCAAAGTAACCTGGGCAGACCATGATTACAAAATATTATGACTTTGAGTGAAGTAACCTGGGCGGACCAAGATTACTAAATACTGTTTACAGGTCTGGGCGGGCTACGACTACAACGTATTACTGATAATATCTAACTAAATGTTCTAAGCTCCATACCCGATCGATCATCCTTGCAGATGGTGTGGTCTTGTAGATCCTTTCTACCAATCTTTTTGCATGCTTTTACGTAACAACTGCGGGCTGCTCGCTGGTCTCCTCTGACGACTCCTATCCCATTCGGAGTAGGGAACTTCATACACAAGTGTTCCACCGACACTATGGCCTTGAGGTCCTCCAGTGCCGGCCTCCCCAATATGATGTTGTGCGCATAAGTGAGTCTTACCACGATGAATTTCACGTCAAGTTTGCGAATGTTAGGGCTCATGCCTATCTCCACTGGTAAGACCACTGACCCCTCCGTCTCCACTGAATCACCCGTAAATCCAGAGAGCGGGGTACGTACTTCTTTGAGCTGGTTCCTAGGTATCCCTAACTTGGTGAAGGCATCGTAATACATCACATTGACTGAGCTTCCCGTGTCGACTAAGATGCGGAGGACCATGACATCGTTGACGTCCATCTTAATCACCAAGGTGTCACGATGGGGTAACGGGCCCTCTGGGAGGTCATCATCAGAGAAGGCGATGGCCTCCTGTCTCTGTTTCTTTTCTCTGGGAAGACTCACCACTTCTCCCATGTATAGCTGCCGACTCCACTTCTTTCTTTCTGCGGGCGTGTCGTCCCCTGCGGGTCCACCACAGATAAAGTGTATGGTGTGCTTCTTTTGTCGTCTGGGCGCCACCTCGGTTTCTTTCTCGCTATCATTCTGCTAAGATATTTGGTCGTGTTCTCTTTTTTTGGCGTTCAAGGTGGACGACTCGGTGCCATCCTCATTCCTCCAGACATTTTTTGGTAGATTGTGTTGCGGCTGTTGCTGCTGCTTGGATCGCTTAACGAAATGTCGGAAGTAGCCCTGCTGGATGAGTTCTTCTATTTGTCTCTTCAAAACGTGACACTCATCCGTATCGTGGCCGGCTTGCCTATGAAACCTGCAATACTTTGTTTGGTCTGCCTTTGGGGACACCATCATGCACTCCTCGAGGAATTCTACCATTCCTATCTCCTCAGCTTGCTTTAGAATGACACTTACGGGATGGGTAAGAGAAGTTAAATTACGCAAGGGGACCAGGCGAGGTCGTTCGTGGTCTCGGCCTTTCCCTGCGGTCGAGTAGTTCGAAAGTGGTGCCTGTCTGGGCGGACCAGCTTTCCCAGGCTTCCCACCTTTCCTACCATCCTCTTCATCCTTCTTCTTCCTGTCGACGTCCTCTACTTCGGCATAGCAGCTAGCCGTCCTCATCAGATCTTCGTAATAACGGGGGTGGTGGGTGTTCAGCTGCTTGTGGAAATACCCTGATCTTAAGGCATGGATAAATATCGGGATCGCCGCCTTGGAGTCGAAGTCGTAGACATTATTGACTTCCTTTTTCCATTTGATCAGGAAGTCTTTAAGGCTCTCGCCTCTATCTTGCTTCACTACACAGAGGTGAGAGAAGGGTTTCTTACGCTGTATGCTGCCGGAGAAGTATGTCAGGAAGCTCTTGGACAACTCCCCAAAGTTTTGGATCGACCCATCCGGGATGGTGTTGAACCAATCTTTGGCCGCTCCATCCAGGATGGACAAGAACGCTCGGCACATGATGGCGTCCCCTGCCCTGATCATTACCATAACAGCCTTGTACCTCGTCATGTGGACACGTGGGTCAGTAGCCCCCGTGTACTCCTTGATGGCGGGCAACCTAAAGTCCCTCGGCAAAGGTACGTCCATGATGCTCGGGGAGAATGGTGCTGCCATCCGTACCTCGGGTTCCGGCGACTGCTCCCGTGCCTCCACCCTTCTTGCTAACTCCTCGATTCTTCTCTGCATCCTCTCGACCAGGGCCGACTCGGCTGCCGCTCCTCCATGTGTCGGCGTAGAGCTAGTTCATTGACGTGCCGTCCATCTGAGTGTCGACGCGGAGCTTGTTCCTCGACGTTCCGTCCATCCAAGTGTCGATGTGGAACCCGCTCATCAGCACGTCGCTCCTCCAAGTGTCGATGTATGGCCGACTCATCAACGCGTCGGCGTGGGGTCGGCTCCCGAGACTCGCCCACCTCCTCTGTGGGTGATCTCTCTGCTTCTCTGTTTTCGTGTTGGCGAGGGCCTCTGGTAGAGGACCCCTCGGCCCGTGATCCTAATCTTTGCCGCACGGGCGTCCTCTGTCCCAATCGTTCTGGTGCAGATTGGGAAGGGCCTAGTTGTCGTCTGGCCGGTCCACTTCTTTGGGTCTTTACCCCTATTTCCTAGGGCCGCGGCGGGGGCACTTGGCCTTGCAGTCCCACCGCCACCTGATTTAGCGCCGCCGTCACTGCTTGCTGAATGACATCGGCGGTCGCCTGGAGGTTCACGGCTTGGTTTGCCCCTCCATTGTTGAGTTGGTCTCGAAGGTCCTCGGGCCTCCCGTTGTTGAGCTGTTCTCGAAGGTCCCCTCCGCGATTGTCGGTGAGTTGGTCTCGGAGGTCACCTGAGGCATATCCATTGTTCACGTTGCGGGAACCGTGGGAGCTGTGGGACACCATTCTTTCAAGCTTGCTGTTAAAAGAGGAATGAGTTGTGTGTGTCGTCGCCTACTTGAGTGTGGGACTCAGGCTCTCAATGAAAGCACCAATGACGGTAAATATGTTACCGGTAATAATAATATTAGAATAACGGATTGTAACAATAGTTGTATTGTCTTAGTTTCAGTATAGAAAATACAGTGTCCCCTTTGCTAGCTGAGGAGAGCCCCATTTATACTAAAGTCCTAACGGTAACAACATGGGACATAAATGGGGAGCCTAAGCCTTTAATTTATTCTCATTAATGGTGGCTTCAATGGCAGTAAAGGAGGCACCTGTTGGAATTCTGTCCGTTGGAGTTCTGTCCGTTGAGGTTCTGCCCGTTGGTTTCCACGTGGTGCCGGGTCAAATATAGCGCCGGGTCGGGTGCCAGCCCTATTATCCTGTCAGGGTCCCTAAAGTAATTAGTGTGGTCCACCATGGATTGTGGACCCTTGCCCATATTAAAGACTCCAAACCCGATAGGAATAAAGAAAGTAGACCTTTTACTACTTAGATTATATGTGGGAGTCCTAGACCTATACATCTAATAGGAATAAAGGAAGTAGGCATTTACTATTCAGACTCTAATTATGATTCTTGACTCTATAAATAAGGGATTAGAAAGCAATTAAAATCCTTTACCACCCATAATTATATCACACAAAACTATACCCATGAAACCTAGCCAGGGAATTTCCCATCACCAAGCTTAGGGAGATCAATCGGAGTAAAATCTTGAGAAGAACCTTAGTAGCCAAGGGAGGATTAATTAAGGCTAAGAGGTAACTCATGTCTTACAAAACCTATTTTCCTTGCTATATCATATCACTAGTACAAAAAGAGCCATGCGCGTCTTTACTAATTTACAATATGCGTCTTTAAAAGTAAAGACGCGTATGGTGCAGACGCTGAAAACTGACTACTTTACGCGTCTTTACTTGTTGCCGCGTAAAGGTGGACTATAGGCGTCTTTACTTTCCAAGTAAAGACGCGTATTCTTTTAAAAAAAATAAAAAAAATAACAATAGGCGTCTTCACGCCTATAGTTATATATTTTTACTATTTAATTTAATTTAGTTCAATAATATCCTGTACTGCTCAATAGAAATTCCAGTACCAACATTAACCTATCATAATATATAAATGTAATTCCATCTAAAACACATAATAAACATTTATATGCAACATTTACAAAATAATCTAACCTCCGTATCTCATCGATTTCACATCCTTAGAATAGGCATTTGTGTCTATAAAATATTATACTCCGTATTAATTATCAATTTAGTGTCTAGTAACTTGGCATAAGCAACTACAGTTTTCATACTAAATCCCTGAAAATTTAAGAACAATTACTGTGAATTCATCCAAAGCCAGCCAACGCAAATAGAATAAATCATTAACAGGTGTTATAGGAATTAGAAAACATGGCATTTCCAAGAAATTTCAACTTTTGCAGATTTGCAAACTACCCCTATATGTTACAACAAACTTGCCGACATAAATGTGCAAAGTACTACAACAAGAGATATAAATTCAAATGATTCAATACTATAGCATTTTAAAACAGACTTTACATACGAACAAATTTTCCAAAATTCATTGAAACAATTGGAAGCATTCACCAATTAACAACACCAAAATACTATGTGAGCATGGCATTTCAGAACAAACCTGAGGAAATGATTAAATTTTGAAAGAAACTGACTAACCTTCAAATACATTTCTTCTCTTCAGTGCTAGAAATCATAGCTTTTCATCAGAACCACAACCTCTATCGCCATGTTCTTCCCCTTTTGAGTGC
Source organism: Ipomoea nil (assembly GCF_001879475.1). Lineage (NCBI taxonomy): Eukaryota > Viridiplantae > Streptophyta > Magnoliopsida > Solanales > Convolvulaceae > Ipomoea > Ipomoea nil. Next base: position 1,560,632 of record NW_017619515.1, read on the forward strand.
TTGAGCTTTTCAAGTATGACACCTTTTTCCTTGCTATTTCCATCTTCTTTAGGGAATCTTATAGCATTCTTGCTGCCCACTGGTGACAGAAATTGCTTCTCCTTCCTCTGTCAATATATTAAATCCCCAGTGTCCTTAAATTGAATAATCAAATATTAGACCCTAAAGAGCAACTACAACTGTTTTATATGATTGCTTGTAACTTTTGTACCAAACTATGTGCTATGCTTCAATTAAATCCCTCTAGCAAAATATTAATGGAATTTTCTTCCCATACTGCACAGCAAATTTCTAAACATTAATTAATACTTTTAAAAATAAATCCCCAAAATTCAAAAGGGATAATTCTCATATATTCTTATAACTCCCTAATCCTTTTGTTTTATTTTATTTTTCATTAAACATCTCAAGCTAATAATGAAGAAGCAAGACTTAGAAAAAAAATTTACAAGTTTTCAATTTAAGACTATACAAGCTTGTATACACACACAGGAAAAAAAAAAAAGGAAAACCAGAAAAGATAGACATCCATCCATCAATATATTTCTCATACAAAGAAATAAATGAAGTTGCAGTAAGAAATCATAATGGCAAAAAATAATTTAAAAATATATAGCAATTGCATTAAAACTTGGAGTACCTTTGGACTACTCCCGAAGTCTGCTCATTCATAGAAAGGTTATCCCGGCGAGGAGATTTTCCAATACTCCAGAAGTCTGCTCATTCACAGAAAGGTTATCCTGGCGAGGAGATTTTCCAACAAAAAACTTTTGGTCACCAACATAAGTGTTTAGACATCATCAGTTCTAGAATCAACTGATGTTTATGCAAAAGGTTGACAGAAGCAACTAAACAACCAAATGCTTTTCCCTAGCTTAGCTTGTTCCTTAATTAGTTCCCCATAATTAAAGAAGGGCAGTACACTAGAAAGAGATATATACAGAGAGATAGTTCTTTACGGAAAGTCGAAAGTCACATACAATGAACCTGTCAAGCAAAGCAAGAAATTATTTTCCCACATAACATATTAAAAACCCCACAAAAAATTTGAAAAAAAAAAACAATTTATAAAAAAAAAATTAGAGAAAAAGAAAATAAAATTTCAAATCCGATCAGGAACTATGAATTCAATCTTTATTTTTAGCAAAAAAAAAGAGTAAAATATGGACTAACCTTGTTCTTGCACCGGTTGAGCGGCAGTGGGCAACGGCGGAGCGGAGGAGGAATCATTGGTGGTGACGGAGGAGTAAGAATCGAAGTCGTGGGTTTTCTCCGCCGGCGATGCATCCATTGGAAGTAGGCGTTTTCCATGCGTTACCTAATGCTGACCAGCCTCTCCTTCATCGTCTTCCACATCCATTCCCACCAGCATCTTCATCTTCTCCAGTAGTCTCTCCTATGGAAGTTCCACTCTCGGAACTGCAAAAGAGGGAGACAGCACCGAGAAACCCAGAAGTATAAAAGACTATGATGAGAAAATAAGAAATAAAGGTCAAGAACCTAGTCAGAGAAGCAGATCTTGCAATTTAAGCTCCGCAGTGGAAGGAGGACGACCAAAAACCAAATGGTAGATCTAGACCATCACAAACCCACAAAGTTTGCTGCGTTCGAGTCTGCTGGATCTGTCGCAGGGGAGGGCAGGGGGCAGGCGGAATTCGGCATCGAGTCTGCTGCTTCGTCGCACCACGAAGGCGGCTTCGTCCGTTCGTCGCTTGGAGCAGGGCAGTCGGTGGAGGTTAGGGATTGGATTTTGGAGGAAAAAGAAGGAAGGGTGCGGGGAGAGGAGGAAACCTAGGTTTTGGGGGAAAGAATGTCAATTTTAGGGTTTTAGTTTTTATTTTATATTTTTTATAAAATACGCGTATGAATACGCGTCTTTAACTTAAAAGTAAAGACGAGTGTTGTCATTAAATTAAAAAAAATTAGTAATATGAGTCTTGACTATACAAGTAAAGACGCGTAAGCTTGTAAAATATTTACAAAAATACCACCGCGTTTTTATTTTTTTACTTTAGAAGTCTTTAGTTGTAACTAAAGAAGTGTATTGCTTCATTTTTATGGTCAATTCTCTACTAGTGTATTCTTTGGCTCCTTGATAATGGCATGTCTGGTTCTGTGATTGAGTCGCGATAGAGCCCTGCCTAGGGTTACGTTATTCCTTTGGCTCCTTGATAATGACATGTCTGATTCTGTGATTGAGTCGCGATAGAGCCCTGCCTAGGGTTACGTTATTCCTGATAATCTTGATATTCTTGATAATTGTAATTGGTTGATTCAATTGTGTTTGTTTGGCTATCTTGATAATCTTGATAATTGTAGTTGATTGATTTTATTGTGTTTATTTGGATATCTTGATGATCTTGATGTTGATAATGGATCCTATGCATGATTCTTGGGTTGGGTTTGTCTAGAGCTTATTTTAGGATTGATATGTGGGTTCTTGCTATTCTCGATGTTCTTGCATGATTAAGAATTGATTCTTGAGTCTTGATGTGTTAGGAGCATGAATCTAGGATTTGATTGTGTTGGTGTCTTGGTTTGATCCGTTGTGATAATCCCCTTTGTTGTTGATATGTGTTGGAAGGTGTTTGGACTTGTCTTGAGTGTTAATTGATGAATTCCCGAGTTGGGGAAAAATGCCTATTGCATCGTACCAGTGGGGGGTAGGTGGGGGAACGAATTCCCACCACCTACCCGTGGCAGAATTGCCCAGTTCCAGCGGGCAGCCGTCGGGCAATCGCCGGCCTGTCGGCAACCCACTGGAACATGCATCGCCCACATGCGGGTGGCCGGCGGGTGCTCCTTCTCCCGCCGGGCACCCGCTGGAACGAGGCGTGCATGATGTTGTTTGGTCTCGTTTTGTGTTGTCCCGTGTCTCGTTGTACCCCGTTTGGTATTTGTGAGTCTAGGTTGATATCTTGGGTACAGTTCTTAGTATGTACGAGTCTTGAGTATTGTCATGTGGGTTAAGTTGGTATCTCATTGGCCTAGGATGAGGTTTGTATGATCCCATAAGAATCTCTTGGTTGTGTTGTTTACCAATTGCTATTGATGGTTTATGATTGATTGTGTGCTCTCTTGATGGTCTCCTTGATATGTGTTAATGTGAATTGATTGTTGTTGATTATTGAGTGGTGGCCACTACTGTTGTTTGTGCATGTTGTTGGATGATGTTTCACTGATTGGTTGTGATCAATCGAGTATGATGATGAGATGTGATATGTTGGAGGATATTAACTATGTTGGCGGTTGACACATAGTGTCTTGTCCTTGTGCTGCGGTACAGGCTTAGTGGTGACTGTGCTAAAGGCACACACCCACATTCGACTTGCTTGCCGTTAAGCATGAGTCAGGTTATAAGTGCTGCAGGGCCATGTCAGAGCTACATGCGTTGACCCCTTGGCAATGGAACTGAAGGTTCGGGTCATGTGAATGGCTCTGCGGTGCTATCAGATTGGTGGGCACTAATGTGGAGGTTTATTGGTGGGGGGCATGCGTGCTCCAGAGGAATAAGGGAGGCGATATAAGGGTGGCCTGGAGGTACAAGTTGGAACGATATAAGGATGGCGAGGAGTAAGGTTGGAGCTTGGTATAAGGTTGGGGCACAAATGCGTGTCGTTGTTGTTGTTTGATTGACTGTGATGATAAGTGGTTGTTGATATGGTTTGATATTGTTGAGTATCGTTATTATGTCGTCTTGTGACATTAGGATGCATGCTACTATCTTTACGATTTATTTATATTATATTGTTGAATCTGCTACTGCATACTGAGTCTTGTTCTTGGATTTAAATTAGAGTTCCTTAGGATTATATATGTATTCCGGTTCCAAAATGGTTTTCCTTATATCTACCTATATTGTACTTAACGCGTGGGAGTGGGTAACCAGCATTATTCGCTGAACATATATTATTTGGCTTTCAGGTACAGATGAGTAGCTTCGGAGCGCGCTAGTTAGATTCGTGGATTTAGTTTAGGTAGCACTAACTTTTGATGAGATGGCCTGCTTGCCTTGAGTTGTATTGGGATGTTACTTATAGTTTATGCTTTGTTGGTTAGTATAGCCTGTGCAACTGAGTTCTCTAGCTTAGATGTGGCATAGCACCCCGACTATTATGCTTGGTTTATGCTCTGTTTGGAAATTTATAATAGAATTGCCTTTGATATATAAGTTTTAAAAGTTTTAAAAATTAGGGGTGTTACATAAACCCTCCTAAATTATATAAAACCATCAAAGTCGATGATTAAATTGAACACAAAATGTCATTTAAGATTAAATTAAGTAAAATCACTATAGTCGAGAACTATATTAGATATTAACTCCTAAAAATTCAATAACTATGAGTATCACGAAGACAAACTTCTGTATATATCGTAGTCAACGATAGCTACCTTCATCAACAATTCAACATTTGGGACAAATGTTGACCTCCTTCGTTAACCTCGAACGACAATTTATTTCATAGATCAGGGTTGGCATAGCATTATAAACTATGGATCAAAACGACGAGGTATATAATATAATTCATATTTGTAAAGTACATAATTTTATAACACAAGACAAATAAAATTACAACATAAGACACATACACATGTTATGCATTTACTTATTTTTCAAATCTGATTTAGGTATATAATTTGTATTCATAGATACAGAATTTCACAACCCAAAATACATAAATTCGTAACATAAAACAATTACTAATTTGTTTCAGGTACATAATTTATATTCATAAAATATAATACTATGATCAACCGAACACTGTGAACCCTCATCCATGGTATAAGACTATAAGGATCGCTCTAGAACGAAGGCGGCTATGAGCGTATGACCAAAGAATATTCTTTAAGAAATTTATTTAATATATGTACCTAATTACTTGTACTTTTATTATTTCAAGTGGCCAAGTGGGTATGAAATCCGTGAAGGAAATAAAGTGGAAATAGAAAAAGATTGGTCGGTGAAGGATATGATTTCGACGACTCAACAAGCCCCAATTATTGACCTGTGCTGGTTGATCCAATGAATTTGTAAATAGAAAATGATAGAAATACGGGTCAAATAAGCCATTGAATTGTACATAATAATGTAATCAGGTCGATGAACCTAAAAAAGTTATAATTGGATCCCTAAACCAATCAATTCTATATAATTAATCCAATTTATAGATTTTAGATTTCTAGCAAGTCATTCCTAATTTAAAATATTATTTAAAATTATTATTTAAAAAAAGATGGTCAGAGACGAAGAAATTTTCTTCGTCTCCATGGCTGGAGACGAAGAAACTCTTGAGTCCCACCACATAGTCTTGCGCAGTCACGGGCCTATACACAGAGCCTTGTGCTCTGTTGATACAGGCCTTGCGTCAGGCCAAACTCATGGGCCTGTGTGGCTTGTGGAATTCGGAAACTTGGTTCGATTGTGTCTAAATGTTAATGTGATATGTGTACAATTAAACCATTTTTAATATAAAGCATGATCTATCATTTTACTACGTGTGATTTGGGCATAATTTGTTACGGTTCTTGTGTTGGGTTTAAATGACAAATGTTGCTTATGAGTATGGTTTGGGAGGATTTGTTTCATCATTATGGCAAATGTAGTGTTTGAGGATTCTAGTTTTATCTTGTTTTAATAGAATCCTTTTGTTTATTCTGCTGCGTAACCTTGTAATCTATCTAAGCTCTAGTGTTAAAAAAACGGGGTGTTACACCTGCTCTGTCCATTTACTCTGTCAACAGCGATGGCCATCTCCAGTCACCAGAGATGGCCATCTCCAGTCACCAAAGATGGCCACGCCTTCTTCGACGACGTTTTGGTCTTCGTTGTAAATTTTTATTGCTGGAATTTAAGTGACCTGGTATTACAGGTCACTAATAGGTAAATGAGTCTTAATGAACTAATTTGACTTGTTTATGTACCTAATTGCAACTTTAAAAAGTTTGAGCACCTAATTGACTTTTGATGTAAAGTTTGATGGCCTAATTGTTACTTTTCTCATAATACTTCAATGTGCACCGTACCATTGGTGGAGACAAAGTTTTACAGATGAGAGAAATTAAAACAATATTTTAAGAAGCAGATCAGACCACCTTCATCATCTTTTTATGCAATGTTTGGAGGGTTGTGGCCAGACCCACTCAATACAGATCTGAATAATTTGAGAGAGAGAGAGAGAGATGGCATCTGTTGCTTTGACTTCTCTCAGTGCAACAATGAAGTTGGAGTTTCTGCAACCCAATAATCCAAGGGTTCCTCTTGATGATGAAGCATCCATATCAATCAATTCTTTGTTTGAAAAGATTTCATCTTTGCAAGCTTTTGTGCACGAGAAATCTGGGGGTGGCCCTGCAACCAGAGATTTGGAGATGGAGATCAGAGACTTCGCACTGGAAGCCGAAGATCAAATCGAAATACAACTAAGCAACTTTCTTCTGGCCAAGAACGCAGAGGACCAACAAAAAGCTTCTCAGCAACTCCACCACATCTTGAGAGAAGCGGCAGAAAACGCAGCAGAGTTGCTGAAACATAGTAGCAGCATAAGCAAAGAAGCAGTGAAGAATGAAAGTGAAGGAGCACTGATTCCTTGGATAAAACATTCTCCGGTGATGCTTGAGGGGGGCACAATGGTGGGTCGTCAACGTGATCATATGCTGATAGTGGATAAACTCATCGCCTATGAATACGGGGAATTTAGATTCAAAGTAATCACAATTCTTGGTATGACCGGTATAGGAAAAACAACTTTAGCTACAAGTGTCTATAATAATCCAAAGGTTGCATTACACTTCGATGTACGAGGTTGGGTTACCATGACTGGGGAATACAACAAGACCCAAACACTACACGACCTTCTTTGGACACTAACAAAGGAGACAAACATTCCTGATGATGATGATGTAGCAGCTAGGCAGGTATACAACTTCTTGAGAGGTAAGAGGTTTCTAATTGTTTTGGATAACTTATGCAACACTCAAGCTTGGTATGATATAAGAGGATATCTTCCTGTTGGAGATCATAATGGAAGTCGCCTAGTGCAAACCACTACGCATTTAAGGAGGGATTCTGGTGAGGAATATTGCCACCCAAGTTTCTATGTCCATCACATGTCTTTGCTAAATTCAGAAGAAAGTTGGGAATTATTTAGCAATAACCCTTTTTTGGAACTACATATGGCATCTAAATTTAAAAAAATTAGGAGCCAAATTGTAGAGACATGTGAAGGATTGCCGCACTCAATACTTGTAGTTGCAGAACGTCTATCTAAGTGTGACAACATAAAACAAGAATGGAAGAAGGTTCAAAAGGAAATAGAGTTGCTTGGGGTTCTAGATAGCAACGCACTCACCCTCACTTACAATCAATTGCTAGAACATTTAAAAGTTTGCTTTCTATATTTTGGAGTCTTTCCAAAACGTAGTGCAATCAAAGTGAAACTACTTATTAGGTTATGGATTGCTGAGGGATTTATTAAGCCATTGGAGTGTAAGGAGTTAGAAAGTCGAGCTTATGAGTATTTACAAGAGTTCATTGATAGAAGTCTTATTCTATTTGACAATTGGAGTTCTTCTGGAAAAATTAAGAATTGTAGGATGCATAGTGCCTTGCATAGCTTTTGCGTAAGAGAAGCTCAGAAAGAGGGCATTTTATGTGCTTTAAATACTCGGCAACTTCCACTAGGGCCATTTAGCATGTTTGCAAATTCATGCCGCTGGTTAAGTTTATACACACATAAATTTGACTATTATGTGTTGTTTAAAACAAACAACCCTCGTTCCATTTTCTTCTTTCAAGAAGATGCTGAAATATTTGTATCTTTCAAGTTGCTTAGAGTTTTGGCTTTTGTTCCATCTTCATTTCTTCAAGGAGTGCCAACACGCTTACAGGATTTAGTTTTTTTGAGATACCTATCTGTATCTGAATGGTTTGAGGGTCTTGAGTACGTAGTGTCAACCAATCGAAACTTGCAGACACTAGTTGTTTCTAGTAAAGAATCCCAACTTGGAACACCTACTATTCATTTGCCTTCAACAATTTGGGAGTCACCGCAGTTACAACATCTTAAACTTGACAAATCGTATGTGATTGATCCTCCAAGCATGGATAAAGATAATATGCTAACATTATCTTGGGTGTGTCCAACTCATTGCAGAACAAGAGTATATTGCAGGTTTCCGAACATTAAAAATTTGAAAATATTTGTATCCCGCAACAATCCAATTATTTTGGATAATCTTGAATATTTGAAACGACTTGAGAGGCTAGCAATTTCAGTTTCGTTAGACGATGTTGTAACCCTTCCAAAATCATATGTATTTCCTTCACAACTAAAGAAGTTGAGCTTGAATGGTATTAACCTTTCGAATAGCTATTTAACGGTAATTGGCATGTTACCTAAGCTTGAATTTCTCAAGTTGAAAAATGTGTTTCATGGGAAAGTATGGGAAGTAGAAGCAAGAGGATTTCCTAAATTACAATTCTTGCTTCTCGAAGATAAAACGCTCAAGCGATGGAGAGCTGATGAATATTCGTTTCTTTGGCTTGAGCGCTTAGTCCTAAGATTTTGTTATTGTTTGGAAAGTATCCCTCATACTATGGAACATATTTGGTTCTTGAAGTCAATTGAGTTCCAGCAGTGTTGTCCTTCCGTTGTCAATTCTGCAGAGGATCTCCAACGTAAAAGAAACAGACTAGGCCAAGCTTTTGAGGTTAGAATTGAAGCTATTTTTAGGTTAGAAGCTGCGTAGTATAATTTTCTTTACATGTGTTTAGCCTTGTAGTCATCCTTAGCTTCATTAATATATATCTCATTTCACTTTAATTTCTTCATTCTTAATTTGCATTCTGTTTTTCATTTATATATATAGATCATAATCGTGGGACCTGAATATGATGATGAACCAGATGTAGACACACTGAAGTGTCTATGTATGCCTTCAATGCTGAAAGACAAGCTAAGGTATATATACATGGATGCTAGAATTGAATTGAATGACAAATTAATTGGTTACCAACTATATATATTCTTAATATTTATTTATTTATTGCATCCTATTTATTATGTTATTTTTCCTTTCTTTGGGAAGAATGTTTTTATTACTTTGGAGTCCCCCCTATTTTCTGTATGTAATGTAATCTTCTATTTAAGCAAAGCAAATTTTGTATGAATTGAAGAAGATCAGATGATAGCTTTTGATTATCAATTGAAGTCTTGAATTTTAAGTTATATATGTACGTGATCTGATCTGATCCTTTTTTATTTTCTCTCTTTATATGTTCTGCATCTAAGGGAATATTTGGGAAGAATACTTCAAGTTGAATAATCAAATACAAGGAAGAGTACAATGGAGCAAAGATGATGACCACTACTATGAAACTAATCTAGATTTCGAACATGCATGCCACACACATACGAGTATTGGTTACTAACTATTTCTAGTTGCTTGGTTGGCGAATAGTACTTTTGAATTGTGAGTATATGTTATTTTATACATTTCGCATGTGAAAATATTTTTGTTAAAGTATTTGTTGGAGGATAAAAACATTGATATAAACCAATGTATCTTCATCAATAATATCACTTTTCCTTCTCTACTTCTCGATCCTTCATCTTCATCTTCTCAGCACCACTTCTCTCTCTGCTTCTCATTAATGTAAACCTTTTCCAATATGGTATCAGAGCGGCGATCCTACGCCACCGCCGCTTCTAGTGTCGCCGGCGTGAATCAAGAGACCACTCCGGTCGCACAATCTCCAGCCACACAGTCTCCAGTCATGCGATTCCCTACTCGTGTTGGTCCAGAGTTAGTTCCGCAGAGGAACTCGATCAACCGTGTTCGCGCATCGCCCAGCAATCCACAGAGGATTATTGTTACGCAGAGTAACAACAATGCCGACGCACCAGTCTGATTAGCATCACCAAGGATTTCGCAGAGGAATCTGAGTTCGGAGCAGCGGACTTCCATAGCCGATCCGCAGCGGAAGGCGATCCACGGAGTTTGTCCGTTGTTCCCGGTCATTCAATCACCAGTTCAGGTTCAGATGACCTCCACAGCCGTTCCGCAGCGGAAGGAAGGAGTTCTTAGCCAAAAACAGATGGAACAATCCTCCGATTCAGCCACAGCGGTTGTGTCTTTCGATCCGAAATTCGTTCGGAGAGAAACAGAGAAGAGCATCACCGGAGTTGGAGCAGAGGAAGCGGCGTTGCTGGAGACAGAACTCAAGGACGCCGTTTCTCTGTCTCGCCGTCGCCTTCGAGCCAATGCCGCCACCGGTGAGGAGACGGCGCCGGGAGTGGAGCCGCAGAAGATGTGGCGGGAGATAACAGCTCAGAATTTGTTGAAAGTTTTTAACAATTTTAAGTTCGTTTTGAACGAGCATTCAATTCGTGACTTGATTGTGGCTGCCGATGCTAATGCATCTAAATTGAGCTGAAACATTGCTGCAGAGTGCAGTGTCGTTTTTTATAAGGAGTCTAAGCAGGTTTCCTATGATGTTATTAGGGATGAGAATGGAAACGTTAAATTTGATTGCTCAGCTATTGGTAAGCAGTTTACTGCTGAAAAAATATCTTCTCAGGTCGTGAGAAAGCTTGTGGATGATGCATCCAAGTTTTTGATTGACAAAGTTTCCAAAGTTGTAGTCACAGTTCTGGTACATGGACGGTCAATAGTGGAATCCACTTTAGGGCGTTCTGCAAGGCCTGGTAATGGGACCATTGAGGATGGTAATGGAGTCAAGTGTAATATGGATGATATACCATCATCAGAGGGTGGTGAGAATTACCGAGCTGCTGCTTTGGCAAATGAAGGATTTGTAAAAGGTTCTAGAATTAATGGATATAATGAGGTTTCTGTGGATCCATCTAAAAATGAAAAGGAAGAGGGTGAGTTATCACCAAATGGTGATTTTGAAGATGGTGGAGATGCTGATGATGAGGATAGCGATAATGCATTTGTGGCTAGTGATGATGTTTCTGGCAGTGAATCTGCTGCAGACGAGTGCTCAAGAGAAGAGCCTGAAGAAGAGGAAGATGCAGAACAAGATGAAGTTGATGGAAAAACATAGAGTGAAGGTGAGGCTGAGGGCACAAATGATGCACATTTCGTTGGAGATGGCTCATCATTGCCCTTAGCCGACCGTTGTTTGCTTGCTTCAAAGCCTTTAACAAAGCATGTGGTGGCTGCACCTGCACCATGTAAGGGTGCAAAGAAGTGTCTGCGTGTCTTTTATGGAAATGACTCGTTTTATGTGTTTTTTAGACTTCACCAAATACTGTATGAGAGGCTATTGTTGGCAAAGCTCAACTCATCATCACCTGATTCAAAGTGTAAAGCTGGAAAACCTGCTGACATTTTTCCTCCGGAGGGACAAGAAGGTTTCTGCTGGTGTGCTTGTTTTTGCAACTGCTATCTGGGATTGAAATCAATACAGATTTAGCTAGACTTCGAGACATTGCATCTGGGAAAGACTTGAAGACGTTCCTTGGAGTTATTGCTGTTATGGTTGCCGCTAGGGAAGGCCATGCTGACACCATTTTTGTTCTTTTGTATCTAAGCTGGACGTGTAGGATCTACACGCTCCACAGGGGTGTTGGAGGATAAAAATAATAATATCCTCCCTTCCTCTTTTATTCTTTTATTTTCCCATATATAAACCAATGTATCTTCATCAATAATATCACTTTTCCTTCTCTGCTTCTCAATCCTTCTTCTTCATCATCTTCTCAGCACCGCTTCTCTCTCTGCTTCTCACTAATGTAAACCTTTTCTAATAGTATTGTAATATTTAGTCATATATGTGTGAAACTTTATAGTAGTCAGTAGAGTTAGTTGTTGAAATTAATTATGTATGTGACCTGGGGTGGAGCCACTGTACTATATAGGCAGTGGGGCAGCTGCCCCTCCCCCACCTCATCCATATATATATATATATATATATATATATAGGCTCCGGATCCCATGAGGTCACCTAGATGGATGAGATAATAAGATCTAATCTCATCCATTAAATCATGACAAATAGAAGGGTGAGATTTAAAGAGATTTGCAATGCAATTAAGGTAGTAATGTATTCATAAGGGTGAAGAAGTAATTACAATATTCTTGTTATTTTTTGTTACAAATAAATTGGAATATATTCCATATGAATAGACATATATTAATGGTAATATAAATTAGAAATATTGGGGAGAGCTGTACTACAGCCTGTTAGATAATAATATTAAGACTAACACAAATTGTAATAAACGAGTAACCTGCCTCGTTACAGCGGAAGCTTTAGGATCGCCCAAATATCCCCAGCCATAGTCGTTGGTATTGCCACGAGATGGTAAACCTGCAGAATAAAGGTTAGTGTCGTTTTGTCTATCACTTCTCTCCCGAATACGTGATGGTACGTGTCCTAAACCCGGGAGCTGTGGGAGGACTATTTTGCTTAGAAGCCTACATGTCATCAACATAGGCAGATATTCAGTTAAAGTTTAACTGAATATCCTGAGTTGCATAACAGATTAAGTCACTAATTGACTCAATCTCCTACTTGCACCACAGCCACCCAATAATACAATATATTATAATATATTGTATATAGGGAAAATACTTACATTCTCCCACTTGGTGCAAGTACTGGCACAACCTTCATTAAAGAACAAAATACAAGAACCATAGTAATACGTCATCTACTAATCAAGTGAGTAGTATCTACTATGATCACATGCATTTAAATTCTCTAACTTAGGTTCTTTATGAACAAACCCTACGTTTATTCTTAGTCCCTTAATGGATGTTTCTCAAAATATATTATGTGCACAACTGAAGGAAGAAACCATCCAAATTCACTGTATGATCTCCAAAATCTTAGAAGCATGCCTTAAGTAGAGATCTCTTAATGTTAGCATAATGCTAACTATATTCTATGACTTGTTTATAAGTTAACATAAACACTACCTCTAACGGCTAAGAGCTTGGAGTTCACACGTCTGTCACTCCCACTCATTAAGATAGCCCAAAAGATAGAAGTCACAGAAACATTCCAATGACATAAACCATAAGGTCTAAGTCAATAATTTAGAATCTTAAACATACACCAACTTCCCAAATAATCTCAAGGTCCCCCTCGAAATTAATTGAACATTACGAGTCTTACTTATAGGTCTTGCAAAATTGTTTTGAGCCTTACAAACCAAAAATGGCCCAGGATCAATTTTGAAGAAACTAAAGACTCTGTTAATTGCTAAAGAATTTATTAATTGGCAGTGCACCACAAGTTAAATGATTTCGTTCTAATAAATTCATTAATATTGTTACAACATTTTCATAAATATGTTGTACAACCAAACGTTCAATGAAATGAACTTATGAATTATAAGAACAAAAAATTAATTAATACTTGTGGAAACTTTTGGACTTATTGTTGGACGCACAACCCAATTTGGAATGTATGAAAACAACTAAATCCATCAGCTTTAGTGGAGTATCTTAATGATCTTTTCTAAATGATCACTCCCACTGATTAAGATATTCTTTAGCCAAATTAATGATATAACACTCATAATTGATTTGACCAACTAAATAATGAAGATATAATTCTCCACCATTAGTTGGGCATACTAAATAATCAATATTTGGTTCTAATTATAGTCTAACTAAATGAATAATTAATGAGGACATGATTCTCCACCATAGTTGGACATACTAAAATAATAAAATACGCCTTCCAAAACCAAGTTGGAATTCGGCTAAGAAGATATATTTTATTATTGGAATCCATAAGAGGTATATCATACCACGCAACTTACTATAGTTAGTCCAAATAACCAAGTAAGCTTCGTGAACAATAATTAAATAAAAGGTGTATCTAAATTTTGGGAAGTGACTAAATACATGTTTTGCCAATGCAAACCACGAAATTTAGAATTATAATTGAACTAAATTTATAAATTCTAAGAAATTGAGATAAAGTTATTATCTAATGGGTTGATGAATTTATTGACATAAAACTTGCCTGTGGGCTAAAGTTTTAATTCTATTAAATTCAATTAAACACTTATGATAGTATTTTATCTCAATTACTAAATAGTCAGAAGAATCTAGTGACATAAAGCTTGCCTGTGGGCTAAAGCTCTACTCAATTAGACCCAACTGAAATTTTATGATGAAATAATTAGCAAATGAGTTGAAGAATCAAGTGACATAAAACTTGCATGTGGGCTGAAGTTTTAATTCAATTAGATTCATTACAACCATTATGACAAAAAAACTTAAGAGATCATGTTCCTTATCTTAATCCCTGTGGGCAAATTAAGATATATGACCTAAAGTTTACATCATAAAATTAAGCTTCATGATAGAGATGAGAATTATTCATAAAGTAAGTAAAATTCTTTATTTCTATCATTACTGATAAAACTACTAAACTACATTCCGATACATAATTGCCTGTGGGCTAAATTATGATCATAGTTCAGTATTTCATCCTAATTAATCATACAAATATAACGAAATTGCCTGTGGGCTAAATTCCATCATATTACATACAATTAATCACAATTGATATGTCTAAAACTTTATATGACCCTAACATCTCAATATATAATTTTAACTGATTAAGGATGCTGTGGCTACTCCCCAACTAATTAGAATTATAAGATCACTAGACATTTATCAAATTTTATGTGACCCAACAACTCAATATATAATTTTAACTTATTAAGGATGCTGTGGCTACTCCCCAACTAATTAAAATTATAGGATCACTAGGCATTTATCATTGCCATCTTTATGTGATTTGAACTTTAGACAATTTTTAGTAAATTAAAGATGCTGTGGCTACTCTTTAATTAATCTAGAAATTGTAATCACTTGGCAAAAGGGGAAGTTAAAGCCTAACAAACAAATTAAACCAACACATGATATACAATTATTAGGCATACTCCCAGGAAAGTTGGTCGAGACGAAGCTCGGTTAAATACCAACTCCTTAGACAGAGTAGCGTCGCAAGGGGACTAGTAGCAACAAGGCTTTTAAGCCAGGGCCATAGAACTAGTATTCCTCCCCAAGAAACTTCCCTAAGTCATGTGTTGTCATGTTTGAAGTAAAATCGTTTGGGAGATCTATACAATTGTAGATTCACTTATGGATAAGGCTTTAAATTGATGAACTAAATTAGCGGACTAAACGTGCTTAAATTCAGGCACTACCGCAGCTAAAGTTTTATGCATAGGTCCAACTTAATAAGGAACTAATATAATTCCATCCTAAAGTATGCATTTCTAAAGGCATAATAAAATTGCATAATTAAAAAAAAATAGAATATTATGCAGTGGACAAGTATGCATAAAATCAAACATTAAACTCATATATTCTAAATAAATTGCATAAACCAAAACAATTTTAAATATGAGCAATAACCTCAAAGTATACAATTAATATTCAAAACTAGTATGATTTCTAACCAAAGAAATTCAAAATTTGAATAATAATATAATAGATGTATACTTTGAAAGGTTAAAAACTATAAGCCCACGTGGAAAAGTTTTAATTGCATAAAATCAACTTTGTGAGAAACAGGCTAAATTCACAAATATCAAGCCATAGTATATGTTTTATTCGTAAATAAAATCTCACAAATCTCAACTGCATAATTAAACTTAATATTATGCACTTAATGTGATTAAAAGCATAAAACAATTTAAAGAGTATGAAAAACACTAAATGTGTATTCAATTATTCATACTTAACTAAATGTGGCCAATGACATCTAAAATCATAATTCAAATACTAAATAAATTGCCAAGAAAACATGTTCTTCCAAAATCTGAATTGATTAAAAAAAATCACTCTCCAAAACTCAATTAATAATATTGTTAATGGCATAAAATTGCAAATAAACCAAAAAAGCAATAAATAGCCATAATAATATTATTATGCTAATTTGGAGACTAAATATGGAAAACAATAGTTAAAACTGTTAACCTTTAAAACATTTTTGGATATAACTGTAAAATGTAATAAAACTTAAGTCTGAAAATAAATGCCACATAAATCAATTTGGAAACAATTAATGTCTTAATACCATAAAAATAATGTTATCATTAATTAAAATATTAATAGTAATAAGGAGCATTATAATCACTATGAACATCCGCACGTGGAGGCTGGTGGGGAGAGGGATGTAAACGGCGTCCACATCCGGATCATCCAGCACGGCATCGTAGCTGTCGTAAATTTTCACGGTGGCGGAGCACTCGGTCTCTGCGGCAAACGCTGCGGCTTTCTCCGCCGTGCGGCTGGCCACGGTGGAGATGGTAGCGTTCGGAGCCAGCGATATAGCCCCGGCCAGCTTGCGCGCTACGGTGGCACAGCCCAATATTCCGAAACGGATTTGCCTCTCGTTAGCCATTTTTCCCCGTCACGACCATTGCGAGTCCACGGTACTGACAAACCAAAAACAACAAAACTGGCAGTACATATCCGAAAAAATAAATAAATTATGTACTGTAATATGCTTAGGCAAGCCTGGAATTTTGCATGGAATTATACATTTATACAGTTCGTTGCTTTTCCAGAAAACAAAAACAAATATATTTTCAAAATATATATTTGTTACCGATTAATCAACCAGGCAGAGATTTTTAGGGCTCTGATACCAAATGTTAGATAATAATATTAAGACTAACACAAACTGTAATAAACGAGTAACCTGCCTCGTTACAGCGGAAGCTTTAGGATCGCCCAAATATCCCCAGCCATAGTCGTTGGTATTGCCACGAGATGGTAAACCTGCAGAATAAAGGTTAGTGTCGTTTTGTCTACCACTTCTCTCCCGAATACGTGATGGTACGTGTCCTAAACCCGGGAGCTGTGGGAGGACTATTTTGCTTAGAAGCCTACATGCCATCAACATAGGCAGATATTCAGTTAAAGCTTAACTGAATATCCTGAGTTGCATAACAGATTAAGTCACTAATTGACTCAATCTCCTACTTGCACCACAGCCACCCAATAATACAATATATTATAATATATTGTATATAGGGAAAATACTTACACAGCCACCGTGAGCAGAAACCTAGTGTTGTAGCCATTTTTTGCGGCAGCGTTGATGGCGTATACGGAATCAGGTTTGTGCAACGGATCTAGACTAATGATTGATAATGGTATTAGGTGTATGCACTTGTTGTCGTTAGGGTGTGCGTTGTGCGGGTTGAGTCTGTGCATTTGTTTAAGATTGTTTAATGAGTGCATTCGTGTGGCGTGTTTTTGAATTCGTCTTACATAATATAGGTACCGCGTGCGTTGTTCATAGCTTCCTATGCACCGCGAGGGGTGTTTTGATATCAAACGGTAGTGGTTGTTAACATGGAAGATTGTGCGAAACGTTGTTATAGCTTCGTATTTGTGAAAAAACTTGTATAGTATGAACGTGGTTAATTTGTGTAGTCTTCCTCTACCACCTCACTGCGTTGATGGTGGTTGACGAGAGCAAGTATGATGTTAAGCTTGTGCAAATTATTTGTTATTTTGATATACGGATTGGTTATGTATATGGTTTGCGTGTGATAGTTAGGGTGTGTGCAGATGATGAAGTATGAGTACTGAGTGCATGCGTATTTAATATTTTTGAGAATGAAATAAAAACTCTGATGTGTTGTACACCTGTAGTGTTCATCTATCGCCTACCTGGTTGATTGTTAGGAGAAGTGTGCAAGTTAACTGTTAAACCTGTGCAAGTTACATTCAAGGAAGTGGTAATATATCAAGCATTTGTGTGCATTCTGTGTAAGGAACTGATACCCATAGTAAGCTTTTAATTCCTGTGTGTACGAGAGACAAATAATTTAATGAATATTGTGTTATGTAGTAGTAAAAAGATTTCGATTACGTGAGTGCGTTTGTGTATGTAGGTATGTGCGAATTTCATTTGTTTGTGCAATACGATCGGGTAGCCTGGAAAACTGCAATATCATTGTTGGGTCGTTTTTTCAGCATTTTTTGGGTGATATTTTGGGTGTATAAGGTTTTTTTTTTTTTTTTTTTTTTGAAGGATGGTTGTGCGTCATGGGAATAAGAATTTACTTGGAGGGATAGTTTGCAACGATCTAGATGTGTGTGTGCAGTTGGTGTGTGGATTAGTGCATGCATGAATTAATATGATATACATGTTTGTGCGTTCGGTTGGGTTAGCTTGTGCATAAAATTGAGTATGAGTACTGAGTGCATGCGTATTTTTAATATTTCTGAGAAGGAAATGAAAACTTTGATGTGCTGTACACTTGTAGTGTTTATCTATCGCCTACCTGGTTGATTGTTAGGAGAAGTGTGCAAGTTAACTGTTAAGCATGTGCAAGTTACATTCCACCTACGCGAAAGTAGCTATCGTTGTTGTTATTTGTAACATATGTACTTGATACGTAATGAAATGAGAAGATGTATAACATTTAATATTATTATAAAGTTATAAACTCACACTAAGATCCATGAGTGCGTTGAATTAATGATGACGTGTGATATAAAAATGTATTTGATAACTCAAAATATGTTACATGCATGTTTGTGCGGTGCAGGACCCAGTGGTGAAAACGAATCAGAAAAGGAATGTGACATGGTTGTTAGTCTTGGTGGTACGAAATACTGGTGCCCCAGTTAATACCCGCACGACGCTATCTGTACGTGTGGAGCAATCCGGGTGTAGCTTAATAAAGCGCGTGATATCATCCAGCGCCACGTCTAGCAAAGTTGTCTTCTCATCTAAGATTTCACCAATAGTCTGCATTGTTTTAATGGAACAAGTATACATAAGAGTCGAAATTAATACAAGTAAAAATGCAGTACTAAAAAAAATGTGCTTGTAATTATTAGCTAATGCACACGCTGTATCGTAATAATGCATACACCATGAATAACCCAAACCCGGTGACCAAACTGAAACTGAAATACAAAAACGTATTTATAACAAAAACGAACTTAAAACGCAAATTACAACACACCTTGAGCAAACAAGTGCACAAATTATTCCCCACAATCAATGTAATTCGCACATGCTATAACCCGTAATGCACAGACATAAGACGCACACACCATAAGTACGCAATGCACACTGCATTATTAAACTGTTTTCCCACAAATCCAAACCCAATGACCACAAAATGAAATACAAAAGCCTATTTTTAACCACAATAGGAAGTCGCACCCACCATAAGAACTATACGCACACTGCACCAAACACCAAACAACGACACTGAACGCACCAAAATAAAGGTCCAACAACAGAGAATAAGAAAACAAAAAAACAAAGGTCGGGTTGCATACACGGCAAAATTAAACACACACGACACGTATGCACAAAACCCGCACACACACCCCATTTAAACTAATTCAGATGCACATACCTGAAGTCGATTCGCAAATCATCGCACCAAACTCACGAAAACAAGTAAAAAAAAAAAAAAAAAAAAAAAAAAAAAAAAACAAAGCCACACTCCTAGTTGCGAATAGCACGAGAACATTAAAAAAAAAAAATCCACGAATAAAATCACCAACTCACACCTCCATTTCAGAACCCCATCCTCCCACCGCCAATCACCGCACTAGTACAATCAAACTCCCACCCTTACCCGCCAAACCACGGACATGCAAATAACATGCCGGCCAGACCCGGCCTTTATCCCTCAAAAAAACCAAAAAAAAAAAAAAAAAACCAAACCAGCACAGTACGAGAACCCAAAATACATATCAAGTTATTAGTCTGGGCAAGTTAACTTGGTTTACAATCCTCCAAACAACAAACACCGATCGCACACGCCGACCTCCTATAACGCACCCACCTCCCCCCGGACGAATACATACCCACCCCATTTATGAATCATTTAATTAGCAACTTAAATGACCTTTTAGTCTACTTTTTATGAATCATTTAATTAATGTAGTATACAAGTTTATATTATATTTCATTGTATTCAAATTAATTTAGAAAAACTTAAAGTTGTAAATAAAAGAAATTAAAATTAAAAAGTATTTATGAATATAGTGTTATTCAAATAATTTTATGTAATTGATTATGTTTCATATTTTCACATTTTGTCTTAAAGTGTTCTTCATTTTTATTTATTCATTTGTGTGTTTGGGTGCAATTCTTGATGATTTAGATGATGAATTGAATGGTTTTTGAAGCATTTCGGATGCATGTAGGGGTGTGCAGCGGACGGGTTCGGGCGGATCGGATTGGGGAACCGTTCATCCGATCGGATTTCGGATGGGGGAAAACTACCCCAATCCGGTCGAATTAAGAGGGAAATCCTTTCGGATTTCCCATGTTCGGATACGGTCGGGTGGGGGTCGGATTTCGGTTTGAAGTCGGATTATAAAACATACAAAAAAAAAAAAAAACTGTAAAAATGTTCAACAAACTTAATAACCCTAAAATAAATTACCAAAGCTATGTAGGCATTTAGATACACAATTACATATTGCAGTTTCCAACTTTGGCTCAAAAAGCAAAAATGATGTTCACAAAAATACACACAATCAACAATTCTAAAACAACACTAAACTACTAAGTACTAATTACTAAAGTACTCAGCAGTCAGCAATCAACATTCGGCATTAGTCACCATTCACCAATCAGCCTTCAACAATCAGCATTCATCCATTCCTCATCTTCCTGCTCAATTATAAAACCATTAAAGGCTTTAAACTTTAAAGCCAATAAAGACAAAGAGAAGTAGAGAACTAATAATAATTAATAACAAAGGCTCAAATTGCTTTTTTTCATATCATTTAAGAGTTGGGGGCAAATTGCTTCATGAGTTTTGTCTCAGAGCAACATACCAAACACCCAAAGTCCTTTTAATTCAGATAAATGGTGGAAGCATCATCATAGCCATAACTAAACAGAAAGGAGAATATGAGAGGAAGGGAAGTGATATACCAGAATTCCAGAATACCAGAGATGTAACTGAGTAAGGGCAGCAACATTTATAAAAAAGTTACCAAGCCACTTAGCAATTAGCAATTTAGCAGTTCTGGAATCTTACCTGAGTTGCCTCAAAGAGTCCACACATTTATCAATCAAACTAAACAGAAAGTCAGAAAGCATTCAAAGCAATGTTATATAAAAGTATTACAGCAATTGTTGGGAGTGTTCCAACAGTACTTGGTAAAGAACCAGCAGCTCCAGTGGACAATTCTGCACAAAAAGGAAAAACAAAAAAGAGTTTAGAAAAGGTAACAATTAACAATTTATAAAGTTGAAACCTAGACAGTTAGAAAAAAAAAAAAAGAAGTACCCTTCTCTAATCTTTCAACATCATCCAAGTTTTCCTCAACAGAGATTGGATGATTGGGTGCCCTCAACCAATCTTGTACACATACTAGGGCTTCAACAATTTTAGGAGTTAAGGAACTCCTAAAGGCATCTAATACCCTACCACTAGTACTGAATGCACTCTCAGAGGCAACAGTTGAAATGGGAACAGCCAGCACATCCCTTGCCATTCTAGAGAGTATAGGAAATCTATCACTGTTGACCTTCCACCATCTTAGGACATCAAAGTCCACATTTTCTTCATCTTCCACTAATTTTTCACTTAGATAAATCTGGAGTTCAGTTTCTTTACTGCTTCCACCAGACTCCATTCTCTGTTTTTTAAGCTGGCTTTTCATTATAGCCTGAGGTTTTCCAACTTAAGTTTGAGAATGGACAGGTTCAGATTGGGTAGATTGCAATTGCACAGTAGGGGATGCAGATTGCACATGGTAGGTGGCTGTATAATCATTAAACAGCAGAACCATAGAAGATTGAACCTTTTCAAAGCATGATTTTCCTTTTTCATCACCATATAACTGGGCAAATTGGGCAGGCATGTACTCAATCTTATCCCTAGGATCCAAAATATTGGCATAGAATATCAAGAAGTTCATTTTTTCAGGATCTCCCCAATATTTTTCAAATTTTTGTTTCATATGGGACCCCATTTCCTATAAAACAGACATAACACAGAAAAAATTAACACAAAGTCAAACACAATTCACAGATGCATACAAACACATTCAGAAATCAGAAAATGTTAACAATTTACCTTTTCAGAGGTTGAAACAGAGTTAACCACGTCATCCAGCATGCAACCTAAGTCAGAAATCTCAGAAAAGAAAGTATTTGAAGTGACATAGAGAGAACCAGATATTCTCACAGTCATCTCATAGAAGCCTTTCAGGAAATTGACTAAGCTTTGCACAGAAAGCCAATCTATAAAATTTGGAATAGAATCAGATAAGTCAGCATTCAATGAGGCATCATTCTCATAAGCTTCAAAGGCCCTCTGGTACTGAAGGGCAGTGTTGAGCATCATGTATGTGCTGTTCCATCTTGTTGGAACATCAAGTTGTAATGCACATTTGGCTTCCACCCCATTAAGCACAGCAATCTCTCTAAACTTCTTAAGTCTGGCAGGAGAACTCCTCACCCATCTCACAACATCTCTAACTTTCTTAACAGAAGGACCTGCATATCTCAACCCATCCTGAACCACTAAGTTCAACACATGGGCTATGCACCTCATGTGCATATATTGAACCCTAACAGAAGACCCACCCCAAGACAGAAGTTTGTTCTTGAAAAACCCCAAAGCTGTGTCATTTGAAGAGGCATTATCAACAGTAACAGTGAAGACATTTTTAATCCCCCAATCAAGAAGACAACTCTCAAGGGCTTTGGCTATGTACTCTCCCTTATGAGAAGAAATTGGGACAAAGGAAATGATCTTTTTGTTAAGCTTCCACTGATCATCAATGAAATGTGCAGTAATGCACATGTAATTTATCCTTTGGACAGAGGTCCATGTATCAGTGGTCAAGCTGACCCTTTGGGTGCTCACCCTAAACAACTTTTTTAAGCTTATTCTCTCATCTAGGTAAATCTGGTAAATGTCTCTAGAAATGGTCCACCTAGAAGGGATTTGAAACCTAGGACAAGCAACTAAAATGAATTTCCTAAAGCCATTTCCCTCAACAATCCTAAAGGGAAGTTCATCAACAATTATCATCTCACACAATGCCCTCCTAATAGCCTCTTGGTTGAAAACCCAAGTCTCCAAAACCCCCTCAGAAGCTTCTGTTCCAGAGGCATTAAAGGTGAGAAGAGACTGCCTTGTGTCCTTACAATGAGGATTTTTTAGGCAGGCCTTCATATGGTTTTTCAATGAGGAAGTGCCATGCTTTTTACTTTCACATTTATAAATTTTTGCACAATAAAGGCATTTGCCCTCAACTACTGGTCCCTCAGTTTCACCTTCAGCAGGTGGAGCACGGATCTTTTCAAAATGATCCCATACTATAGACCTAGACTCCACCTCTTTCCTCTTCTTTGTAGGAACAACAGGAGGAGAAGGCATAGGATTTGTCTGAGGATTTCTCTCAGTACCTTGAGCTTCTACTCCATGCTCCTCATCAGTTGAGGTTGGAGGGTGTCCAGATGCACTGATGCTTTCCATCTATAAAGATGGGCATCAGTATCCAAATAAAGCAGACAATCAAACAGCATGTGAGATTACAAATCATACAATCATATTAAAGCTTCCACCATACAATCATACATAGAAGTATTACATATTACTTTCAGTTAATTTCACATGTCATCATGTATGCAGAATTGCACATAAACAATTTAAGGGTCACATATCCATAAACTTAATACAATTTACAATTTACAATTTACAAAGAAATCCATATTCAGGCATTCAAGCTAAGTGGATGTATGCCACTTCATAATGCTCATCATCTATATGGATTTCACACAAAGGGGCTAGGGCTTCCACCAGATTAGGGACAATTACCCCTTTAAGCCTTTAACTCAGTTAGTCAGTTACACACTTACAGATTAAGCTTCCACCAACAGATTACAATTTAGTGACAAGTGAGTAAGTAATCTGGAACTTCTCAACAGATCACAACATCACAGTCCATACAAATCACAAAATCACAATCAGAAAAACCATAATCAAACTATCAAACTAACAATCATAAATTAGAGACAAAACCCATCTAGTCTCTGGAACTTCTCAACAGATCACAACATCACACTATCACAGTCCATACAAATCACAAAATCACAATCAGAAAAACCATAACCAAACTATCAAACTAACAATCATAAATTAGAGACAAGTGAGTAAGTAATCTGGAACTTCTCAAAAGATCACAACATCACACTATCACAGTCCATACAAATCACAAAATCACAATCAGAAAAACCATAATCAAACTATCAAACTAACAATCATAAATTAGAGACAAGTGAGTAAGTAATCTGGAACTTCTCAACAGATCACAACATCACAGTCCATACAAATCACAAAATCACAATCAGAAAAACCCTAATCAAACTATCAAACTAACAATCTTAAATTAGAGACAAGTGAGTAAGTAATCTGGAACTTCTCAACAAATCACAACATCACAGTCCATACAAATCACAAAATCACAATCAGAAAAACCCTAATCAAACTATCAAACTAACAATCTTAAATTAGAGACAAGTGAGTAAGTAATCTGGAACTTCTCAACAGATCACAACATCACAGTCCATACAAATCACAAAATCACAATCAGAAAAACCCTAATCAAACTATCAAACTAACAATCTTAAATTAGAGACAAGTGAGTAAGTAATCTGGAACTTCTCAACAGATCACAACATCACAGTCCATACAAATCACAAAATCACAATCAAAAAAACCCTAATCAAACTATCAAACTAACAATCTAAAAAACTAGGGTTTAGAGAATAATGATTACTTCGTTTCTCTAAATTAAACCCCCGAGAACAAAGGGCTTCGATTCCTAGCCAGCGAACTGCAATCCACCGGAGTATCGCTCCCACCGGAGACTCGCTTGGGGCTTGAGGGCTACCGGAAACGAATGGGGCTTGAGAGCTTCCACCGGAGAATAATAGCTTCCACACTACAGACACTCACACTCTCAGAGTCTCAGAGAGACTGTCTGAGAGAAGCTGAGATTCTGAGAACTGAGAGTTCTCTGGAAGAAGGGAACGAGAGACTGTGAGAGAACTAGGGTAGAGAGAAGAGAGAAGTCAGAGAGTTCTCTGGAAGAAGGGAAGAGGCGAAGACTGAAGAGCTGCGCAAATGAGACTAGGGTTTGCGAACTCTCTGCTACTTCTTCTATATATACTTAGGCTACACGACGTCGCATTATACGTAGGCTTAGTCTTATTCGGGTGATCAGACGGGTTCGGGTGGAAAATATACCCCCCTCCCCGACCTAATTAAACCGGCGTCGTTTTCCTCCTCGGTTCGGTTTTGCCTGATCGGGTTCGGTTCCCGATCCATTCTTGTGTGTCGGGTTCGGGTCGGTCGGGTTGGGCGGGTTGGGCGGGTTATGCACAGGCCTAGATGCATGTAGAGTCAATGGGAGTCAACGAGAAGCTATGAATATAGGGGAAACATCTCTTAGATCCAAATAGTGGTCTGTTCAATGGTCTTGATCATTTAGGCAAATAAAGGTAAAGGGGGAGATTATGTGGGGCTCAAACACCATGACTTTTTGTCCAAAAATTTCAAGCATGTGTAGATTTTTTTAAGCCAGTTTTTCGTTGGATTGCAGTCATTATGACCTGAGTTTTTACAAAGAGGCCCGGAAAATCTGGTCCCAAAGACCACAATATAGAATGCAATGGAGCATCCTAGTATTTTCCGAAGATCTAATAAGATGGTCTGCATCGTTTCTCAACTTACCAGCCTAATACAGTATCTAGAGTTTTTTGTTTTTTTGTTTTTTTTTTTGTCACATTATTTTGTGTGTTGTATGAGAGAGTTGGATAGGGCATCCAATAATGTTCTCATAAGGCCTAGCCTTTTTACAGTATTTATATGCCAATTGTACAGAATATATACAATGTAGTTATAGATTGGCACATCGCCAATGATATAGAACATATCAAAAAGAAGAAGAATACATTGATAGAAGAGATGAGGATCAACATCAACCAGTTGAACTGACCCCCCCTCCCTAGTGTTTTTGCTTCGTGTGTAGAGTTTAGATAATAAGTTTTGTGGTGTTCTTTTGTTTCTCTCATCTTTATGTAACATTTAACTCATACTTTTATTGGAGTGGAAAACTCAATTATAGTTTCATTTGATCAATAATATAAATAAAATATGTTAGACAAGTTATTCCTTTGTATTTTAGATACACAATAATTTCATTTTGTTACGAACACAAAAAAAATATAAAATTTGTTAAAATTTAACAGCTACCATTTCTTTACTTAAAAATAATACCATTTTCGGACCATTGTCCACGGTATAACAACCGTACCATCTACCATTTCCTTTCCTTTCCTTTCCCCTCCTTCCATTTGAAGACTTAAAAGTCTTCATAACCATCCAACAAGTCAACAACTACACCCCCACTTATTCCTTATTTTATGTAATTAGTGAGGAAATTTTTGTTTGTTTCCCCTTAGAAGCTGCCAAAAGTAGAGGATTAGGGGATTAAACAATTGTTTGGTTGTCCCTTAATCAACCAAAATAATGATGGGCTGTTTGGTTCACGGACTAGGCCTGAAATGGCATAGCATTCCCAGTAATAGGCTTATTCCTCTGTTTGGTAACCACTTGTATACCTAGGAACATTGTTCCTGGGAATGACATATTCCCCTTGCAAGGAGAATAGAGATTCTGGGGGGCTGCGCTCTTGGTATTAGGCTATTCCTGAGTTCTCGGGAATAGCCTAAAGTTTCTATTTCCTATTTTACCTCCCAATTAAATTTATTTCCTATTTCACCACCGCCGCCGCCGTCGTCGCGACCGCCGCTACCACCACCCTAGCACCGCCACCGCCACCGCGACCATCGCCATCGTCATGGCCACCACTGCCACCGTCCACCGCCACTACCGCCGCCACCACCACCACCACCACCACCACCATCGCCACCACCGCCGCCGCCACCACCACCATATATTTCTATATATATATATGCTCAAAATATATTTTGGCAATATAGAGAAATATAATAATAATTATAAATACTAACATAGCTGATATGACATCCATCAATTGAACAGATTAGGACATGAGGTGATAGCGGAGTTGATGTATCTATTAATGATAGTCAACAAGTCTTATGGTACGGAGGGTCAAAAAGTCTTTTGTCACGTAGCATCAAGAAAAGCACATTTAATCCCTATAAATCATGAGGATATAGGAAGTAGGCCACGTATGATAAGTAGAATTGTCCTATAACCTATCATCAGGTGTGAAGAATATATTTTGATAACCTTAATATTATGCAGAAGATGGTACGGTGTCCTATAACCTATCATCAGGTGTGAAGAATATATTTTGATAACCTTAATATTATGTAGAAGTGATGGTACGGTGGTGGGAGTCCGATGATGGTGATTAATATTGTACGGTGGTGGGAGTCCGGCGGTGGACATTGATATTGTGATACGAGTATATCCACAGTAGAAGAATGTGAAAATCAAGAATTGAGAGAAAGAAAAGAACAACCCATGCTACTAAGCCAAGGAGAAACCGAATGAAACCGGCATGGATGGCTGATTACATTTGTTAGACTAAGTTTATTCGTAATAGGATACATTAGTTTAGTCCTAATACATTATTATATCATATCAATTAGGAATCATAGTCCTAAGCATAATATGAGTAACTTAGTATATAATCGCCCTGCATGCTAGGGGAAATACATGCGAATTATTATTATCTTTTTCTTCTCTGCTATCATCTTCCTTCTCTGAAATCCCTCTCCCTCTCTCCCTCTCTCTCCCTCTCTCTCCCTCTCTCTCTCCCTCTGAATCATCTTCCTTCTCTGAAATCCCTCTCCCTCTCTCCCTCTCTCTCCCTCTGATTTCCCCTCCCCTAATTCCAACTCTGGAGTCTGCATCCACTCAAAGCGGTGCCGGCTTGATACGAGTTCGTATCAATTGGTGCTTTCATTGAGAGTCGAACTCATCTTTCTTGTTCTTTTACACACTCAAAACTGTAATCCTACTTCATTATGTCAGACAACCAATCTACATCAACAACTGGTCCTTGGGAGCAGGCAATTGCCGAATTTCAAGAAAATTTTGATAGACAAACTGTTACAAATCACCAACTCATTACCTCCGTGTCACGGTTGGAAACGATGGTAACAACAAATAAAAATGCAGCAGTGCAACCTCAAACACATGGAATTTTAGGACTTCCACCTGATAATCATCTACAACCATCTTTGCAACCGGAAAGTGGCCAAGGGACTCAACGATTTCATATGAAACTTGAGTTACCTCGCTTTGATGGCTCAGATCCTCATGGTTGGATATTTAGAATTCAAGAATATTTTGATTTTTATGATACACCCGACACACAGCGATTGCGAATATCAGAATTCACAATGGAAGGGAATGCTTCTGGGTGGTATCAATGGATGAAAAGGAATGGAATGTTAACTACATGGAAGGAATTTTTACAGAATATCACAAAGCGGTTCGGCGAGTCTCGTTTTGAGGATTCCCAAGGAAAATTGTCAAAATTGACACAGCAAACCACAGAAGATCCAATCTTAGAAGAAGAAACCATAGTGCATGGGCAAGATGACATAATCGCAGGAGATATTTCCAGTCTAAACTCATTGGCAGGCCCGGGTAATCCCAGATCGCTTAAACTTTTGGGAGAAGTTAATGGCCGAAAGTTACAGATTTTAATAGATAATGGCAGCACTCATAACTTTGTGCAACACAAAATTGCTGAGCAATTACAGTTGCATACTTTGAAGGTCACACTAAGTGGCACAACACTGAAGAGAAGCACATCATACCATCCACAGACTGACGGGCATACAGAAGTAATGAATCGAGGCTTAGAGCAATACTTAAGGGCTTTTACTCACATCAAACCAACCAATTGGACGTCATACTTGGGATTGGCAGAATTTTGCGCCAATACAAGCTACCGCAGCAGTATTAAAATGACTCCATTTCAAGCACTATATACAATACCACCACCCACCTTAGCACCGTATACAAAAGACACACTAACAGTGCAAGCACTAGATGAATTATTGTTGGATCGTGACAGATTGATAAGGCCACTGAAACACAATCTTCGGGAAGCTCAGCATCGCATGGCCCAAAAAGCCAATGCCAAAAGAAACAAAATGAAATTTTCAGTAGGAGATAAGGTCTGGCTTCGTCTACAACCATATAGACAGATATCAGTAACACGTAGAAGCTCTAACAAACTATCACAACGCTATTATGGTCCATTCAACATCTTGAAAAAAATATGGGAAGTTGCATACCGCCTCGAGCTACTACCACAAGCAAGAATTCATTCAGTATTCCATGTCTCACAACTCAAGAAACACATAGGAACTGAAGAAAATATAGAGGTCCAATTACCAGAAGAAATTGTGGGCCGATCACCAATTTCAACTCTACTAGCACTCTGTGGGGAACAGAATGTTCTAAAAAATGGAAAAATACAACGCCAAGTCTTAGTGCAATGGTCAGATAGTAGTCCAGAAAATGCCACTTGGGAAGCTGCCGAGGAAATGGAATGATGGTACCCGAATCTCCACCTTGAGGACAAGGTGGTCGTAGAAGGGAAGGGGAGTGATACGAGTATATCCACAGTAGAAGAAGGTGAAAATCAAGAATTGGGAGAAAGAAAAGAAACAACCCATGCTACTAGGCCAAGGAGAAAACGAAGGAAACCGGCATGGATGGCTGATTACATTTGTTAGACTAAGTTTATTCGTAATAGGATACATTAGTTTAGTCCTAATACATTATTATATCATATTAATTAGGAATCATAGTCCTAAGCATAATATGAGTAACTTAGTATATAATCGCCCTGCATGCTAGGGGAAATACATGCGAATTATTATTATCTTTTTCTTCTCTGCTATCATCTTCCTTCTCTGAAATCCCTCTCCCTCTCTCCCTCTCTCTCCCTCTCTCTCCCTCTCTCTCCCTCTCTCTCTCCCTCTGAATCATCTTCCTTCTCTGAAATCCCTCTCCCTCTCTCCCTCTCTCTCCCTCTGATTTCCCCTCCCCTAATTCCAACTCTGGAGTCTGCATCCACTCAAAGCGGTGCCGGCTTGATACGAGTTCGTATCAATTGGTGCTTTCATTGAGAGTCGAACTCATCTTTCTTTTTCTTTTACACACTCAAAACTGTAATCCTACTTCATTATGTCAGACAACCAATCTACATCAACAACTCGTCCTTGGGAGCAGGCAATTGCCGAATTTCAAGAAAATTTTGATAGACAAACTGTTACAAATCACCAACTCATTACCTCTGTGTCACGGTTGGAAACGATGGTAACAACAAATAAAAATGCAGCAGTGCAACCTCAAACACATGGAATTTTAGGACTTCCACCTGATAATCATCTACAACCATCTTTGCAACCGGAAAGTGGCCAAGGGACTCAACGATTTCATATGAAACTTGAGTTACCTCGCTTTGATGGCTCAGATCCTCATGGTTGGATATTTAGAATTCAAGAATATTTTGATTTTTATGATACACCCGACACACAGCGATTGCGAATATCAGGATTCACAATGGAAGGGAATGCTTCTGGGTGGTATCAATGGATGAAAAGGAATGGAATGTTAACTACATGGAAGGAATTTTTACAGAATATCACAAAGCGGTTCGGCGAGTCTCGTTTTGAGGATTCCCAAGGAAAATTGTCAAAATTGACACAGCAAACCACAGAAGATCCAATCTTAGAAGAAGAAACCATAGTGCATGGGCAAGATGACATAATCGCAGGAGATATTTCCAGTCTAAACTCATTGGCAGGCCCGGGTAATCCCAGATCGCTTAAACTTTTGGGAGAAGTTAATGGCCGAAAGTTACAGATTTTAATAGATAATGGCAGCACTCATAACTTTGTGCAACACAAAATTGCTGAGCAATTACAGTTGCATACTTTGAAGGTCACACTAAGTGGCACAACACTGAAGAGAAGCACATCATACCATCCACAGACTGACGGGCATACAGAAGTAATGAATCGAGGCTTAGAGCAATACTTAAGGGTTTTTACTCACATCAAACCAACCAATTGGACGTCATACTTGGGATTGGCAGAATTTTGCGCCAATACAAGCTACCGCAGCAGTATTAAAATGACTCCATTTCAAGCACTATATACAATACCACCACCCACCTTAGCACCGTATACAAAAGACACACTAACAGTGCAAGCACTAGATGAATTATTGTTGGATCGTGACAGATTGATAAGGCCACTGAAACACAATCTTCGGGAAGCTCAGCATCGCATGGCCCAAAAAGCCAATGCCAAAAGAAACAAAATGAAATTTTCAGTAGGAGATAAGGTCTGGCTTCGTCTACAACCATATAGACAGATATCAGTAACACGTAGAAGCTCTAACAAACTATCACAACGCTATTATGGTCCATTCAACATCTTGAAAAAAATATGGGAAGTTGCATACCGCCTCGAGCTACTACCACAAGCAAGAATTCATTCAGTATTCCATGTCTCACAACTCAAGAAACACATAGGAACTGAAGAAAATATAGAGGTCCAATTACCAGAAAAAATTGTGGGCCGATCACCAATTTCAACTCTACTAGCGCTCTGTGGGGAACAGAATGTTCTAAAAAATGGAAAAATACAACGCCAAGTCTTAGTGCAATGGTCAGATAGTAGTCCAGAAAACGCCACTTGGGAAGCTGCCGAGGAAATGGAATGATGGTACCCGAATCTCCACCTTGAGGACAAGGTGGTCGTAGAAGGGAAGGGGAGTGATACGAGTATATCCACAGTAGAAGAAGGTGAAAATCAAGAATTGGGAGAAAGAAAAGAAACAACCCATGCTACTAGGCCAAGGAGAAAACGAAGGAAACCGGCATGGATGGCTGATTACATTTGTTAGACTAAGTTTATTCGTAATAGGATACATTAGTTTAGTCCTAATACATTATTATATCATATTAATTAGGAATCATAGTCATAAGCATAATAGGAGTATGTAACTTAGTTCTACTATTATAGGGGTCATTTCAATTTTAGTCCATTATAATTATTTTTGTTACATTGCGTTCATTATTATTAAAAGTGTTCCAATTTTAGTTCACGGAAAATCTAAAAATGAACTAAAATTGGAACACTTTTAATAATAGTTGACGCAATGTGGCAAAAATAATTATGATGGACTAAAATTGAAAAAAACCCCTATAATAGTAGAACCAAAAATGGAATTCACCCTTTACAGGGCATTTGGTTGGAGAGGGGGAATTATGTGGGAAAAGATTTGTAATTCCATGGGAGATGAATTACTGAGAATAAAGTGGGAATTTAAATTCCAATGCTTGGTTGACAGGAATAGAATTATCAGGAATTCCAATTCCAATGTTTGGTATACATGGAGATTGAAAGGGAATAAGTAGTATAAAGTCTAAAATGTCCATTGTTGTTGTCAAACATTAATTTTAGGTTAAAAAGGGAATGGGTAATTTTGACTCATCACTATCTTT
This sequence comes from Ipomoea nil, assembly GCF_001879475.1. Lineage (NCBI taxonomy): Eukaryota > Viridiplantae > Streptophyta > Magnoliopsida > Solanales > Convolvulaceae > Ipomoea > Ipomoea nil. The sequence continues at coordinate 1,593,179 of NW_017619515.1, forward strand.
TTTTCTTCCTAAAATCCCAAGAATTAAAATATCAGGGGGGACATGGGATTTTAATTCTATGAAATGGAATTGCAATTCCTTTCAACCAAACAAGGAAATTTTGTGGCATTTGAAATTAGGTGGGGATTAAGTGGGAAGGAAATTTAAAATCCCTTCAACCAAACGCCCTGTTAAAAGTTGTTGGCATTATTTATAGAGTAAATACCCAAAATAGTCCCTCGACTATAGTTAAATTCACAAATTGGTCATCGACTTCCAATTTCAACCAATTAAGCCCTTAACTTTGCAATTTTAACACAATTTGGTCCTCTGTCTATTTGACCGTTTGTTGACTGTGATTTTTGAGGATATATATGTAATTTCATGGTCCATCGTTGGGTTTTTAAGGTTCCGTTTGCATTTCCAGACCGCACTGTTACATTTGAATCCACTGCCGAAAGCAATCTACCAAATCCGGTCGCCTTTCTTCATCCTCCCTTTGGATTCAATGTAGTTGAGTTCGTACCAGAGCGAAGAAGACGACATGTTTCTGAACCGGTGCAACGTCATCCTGGAGGCCTCCACGTGCTCCGACGAGAGCTGAAGGTTCTTCTGGAGATCGTCGATCACGGTCAACAAATAGTCAAATAGATGGAGGATCAAATCGTGTCAAAATTACAAAGTTAAGGACTTAATTGGTTAAAATTAAACGTCGATGACCAATTTGTGAATTTAGCTATAGTCGAGGGACCATTTTAGGTATTTACTCTTATTTATATATTGGTGGAGACAAAGTTTTACAGATGAGAGAGAAATTAAAACAATTTTTTAACAAAAGATCAGACTGTTATAAATATATATACTTAGTGGACATTATTATGTAACGGACGTAACGGTCCGATAATTAAGCATACCATTATTGTATCTGTTATACTTGCATTGTATATATACTTACATATGTTGTATTGTTTGGGGGCTAGTGAAATGAAACTTACTCTTCCCCCTATCTCTCTATACTATGTTCTTGTTTTAGCTTATACGGAATACTTTGAATACTATACTCAAATCACCGGTTAGGAGCTAACGGGCACAAACAACATTACAACACGTTATCAGCACGATCAATCTCGGTGAACGGTACTTTAACTAAGCGGTGAACGGTACTTTTATGAGTTTTCTAAGCCTTATTAGATGATGCCTATAATTGCATATTTGTATTCTAGAAATATTTGATTGTTTACAGCTTTGGTATGATATATATATTTATCGCCTATGCTTGTTTATGTGATTTCATGTTTTCATACATATTTCGATATATACATCATTTTCAAATGACTAATTCACAAAATTTTTATTCCAAGAATGGATGTTTTTTTCATTGCCCACTCAAATTTTTCGAACAATTTTTTGTTCTGAAAACCAAATATCAAACCAAGAAAACAATAACCCTATATCCGGATTCATGGACAAGAATTCACCCAGATCAGAAACCAAAATCAAATCATAAATAAAGATTGGTTTCATACCAATCTGCCTTCCGACGGCAGGAGTTCTGTCCGATCAGCATTCCGGCGGCGCGGTCCTCCGGTAGAGGGCGGCGGTATCTCTGGCTCTGCGGTGTTTTTCTTTCGTCTTTTTATCGAAAATCATCAATACATGTTCCCTTTGGCCGGAACCTGTCACCACTCTTTTATCCGATCGGCGATTGTGGCTTCTTGGCTGGCCTCTATCTGATGGACGGATGCGGCGGCATCTTCTGCTCTCCGCTCTCTCTCTCTCTCTCTCTCCGGCTGCATGAACATCCTGCGAGCCGGTGTGGTGGATAGGCCGGTGGTACACTACTGCGGCGTCCGACAGCGTTGCGAGGACGGTGGTCACTGAGAGCAGCGGCGTATTCGGCCACCCATTTTTTTTTCCTCTTCGGTTTTGTCGAAACCGTATGAGTAATAACGCCAGATGCGTTATTTCTAAATGGCATTTATTTACGGTTGTTTTTCTCCCTTAAAAATCTAGCAAAATAATATACTCCGTATATACTATTTTCAATGGGCCAGACCCATTCTTCTCAATTAAATTGCCAAAAGAAGAAGATATTCTTGTCTGTTGGGCCATCCATATTAATGCTGAAAGTATATCCAAGTCTAGTATGTTAGGCCACTTATTTTTTTTCCAATGAATCAGTGGCCTCATACTCATTTTGTAAAAAAAAAATTTTGACTAGCCTTAAATCTATGGATGCTCATGCACTTAATTGCTATTATTGTGCAATTTATTCTCTTTATATGAGTTCATATGCATAATATATAATTTTATTATTATACGAACCTCAAATTATTCTTTAGAGGTGGACCCTCGTTTTAGCCAGCCTTAGTATATATAGATTTTTTTGAAAAATCTCGATATTGGCTGCTATCACCAGTATGAACTCATCGAGCTTGGTTTCAACGGGAGCAATTACTTAGAAGTCCAAGAGTGATAATGCCTTGAAAGCTTTAATTTTTCCTCTTCTTGCACCGCCCCTGAAAAATGAAGACCTTACTGAAAAGGATCCCTATGTTTTCCTAAAATCCCTAAAGGACGGTTTTGAGCAGCAAATATCACTAGCCCTTCCCCAGACGCAATTTGGCTGACTTAACTTGAGATTTCAAGATTTAAAGTCAGTGACTGATTATAATTTGGCATTACACAAAATTGTGTTCCAATTTAATTTTGTACCAGTGCCTGAAGCACATAATGTTGTTCAGTCATGAAACGCCAAGAGGGGCTGAGGAAGAGGTCGCGATATGAATCAAGGCAAATGTGGCAACAATAACTCTCGAAACCATAATACACAGCAGTATGATCCAACTCGTCGAGGACAACCACTTTCATAAAATTTGAACTCTGGCCCAACAACGAGTATGCTTCAAGTAAAGGCACTGATCAAGTACGTGCCACACCCGAAGCATTTTGTTGAAAACTACCAACAGATTGTAAAATCACGATAATGAGAAGCAAAAGGTTGAATCCAACCATGTTGCATTGCCTGAAGCAAACACTCTTGTTGGTAATAATGTTGATCTACTGAAACACGAGCTCAAGGTTTGATCATTATCTACAAACCTTAAACTTATTCCTTCCATTTGATAAAGATTTTCTATTGTGGGCTCCAGAAGAGCGTCACTCATACTACCTAAGGGTACTTGTTTAAAAATAAAAATAAAAAAGCACTCCTATACCCTCAATGAAAAGAACGTTGCTTCATATGATCATAATTCTGGCCCAACAGCAAATATGCTTCAATTGTTGGCTAAAAAGGCACCGATCACGTGTGTGCCACATCTCGAAGCATTTTGTTGAAACCTAAATGAACATCACAATGTTGAATCCAATCAAGTTGCCTTGCCTGAAGCAAACGCTCTTGTTGGTTATATTGATGGCCTATGTTTTCATTCAACATCATTTCAGTGATGTTTTATTTTGGAAGATCTTTATACAAACATCTAACTTCTTCCTGCAATTATTGATAAGGTTTCCTTTGTGGGTTCGGGTAGAGCTTCACTTTTACTCCATCAATTTTTTATAAACTGAAATGCCTTCATCCGATCAAATATCTACTTTGATCACATATCCTATGATGAGTAGACATATGTTACTCTTTCTTTATGATCTAAAAAGACAGATATGATCTAGTACCTTATGGATAATGCCTATTTTATGGATTATCCTATGAACTTCGTCCATTTTTCGACGATTATTATATGACATTGAGCATTAAGGCGGAGTATCAAATACCTCAAACCCAAATGGTTTAGCTAATTAATAAAATTATGACTTATTGCTAAACCATTATTTTTCAAATTTTCAATATGCCGGATACTTGGTGGGGAAAAGCAATATTTATGCTAAAAATTTCGGCACACTGCATATCCTTATTCCCCCTTACATCTAATACGTGGTTTTCAAACAAACATTTCCCAAATCTGCATTTCTACTCTTATGAATGCAGTCCAGTCTATTACATAATCACCATAGTGTATCCATCTAAACTTCCATTTGTTGTCTCCAATATTTAAAGCCCCTGAAAGAGATGCGATGGATACGCTGACTGCATGAAGATCGGTTCACGGCATTAGGGGGAGATATGATCAAAATTAAAATGGAATGCCGAGAAATTTCATGAAATGATCTTCAAAAATCAAATCCACGTACCAATTAGACTGAACTGGAAGTTCAGAAAGAAATCAAACATATCTGCCAAATAATCTTTTTCATAAAAAGAGTGACTAGGTCCCATACATATTCCCCAAAATTGGACCATATATATCTATCAATACTCCTTGACGCCAGAAGCGCGGGAGATTCATTGGGATAGAAAAATAAAGAATCAACTAGATCTAGTAAAGAATTTATGTCACTCGTGAAAATCTTAGAGCTCTTGAAATATTAAAAAGTTATATCTTTAAGACGATCGTCCAGACGACGAGAAAAAGCCCAGTAAAATTATTGGTGCACCAAATATTCATAATACTGGGTTGCGGAACAACCAGATATAAATATCCTTGGGAAATGGCTATAATCTGGTTAACTTCGAAAACTACTTTTATATATATGGGAGAGATTCTTAAAAATATTGTAAGTTGTCGACAACACAGTTGCCTTCAAATTGCTCATATTATATGACAATCTGGATCCAGAACTAGGTGCCAGAAGCGCCTAGGTTGATTAATATATAGAGAGAGCAATTAAAGGCATATACATCTCAACTCGCTAATATATTCCTTTTGTACACCATTGAAGTATTAACCCTGTAGGTTACAAATGGTGTTTGTATGAAGGAAAACAAGAATGATAAGGTGGTGAGATATAAAGCGAGTCTGTAGCCTAAGGGTTCACGCAGAAACCCAGCATCAAGTATACTTTCCCATGATAAATATTATTAAAAGTTCCGCTACATGATTGGCAGAATAATTCTAGATATGCAGCTTATTAAAGTCATGACCTAGAAATTATGGGTCATTAGACACTAATGTTTATATGAAAATCCTTGATGGATTTATAATTCTCAAAAATGAAAGAGAATAAATATCACAACACGTTTGTTGTTGAAGTACAATTGCTTTACTCAAACTTAAAATAGTGAAGCAATTGATTGAGTAATTTCCTCTTAAAATAGGAAATTATAGAAATGAATATGTACCAGTACGTACTTATTAAGGGGCTTATTGGAGATGGAGAATCAAGTATTACATCGACCTGTAGATCGAGCATTTCCTTAAAAGGAATTTTACATACTATTTAGTCTATGTCCAAATAATCTCCTGAAGTAGATAAGGACCATTTTTACCTAAAAGGATACTTCAGGACCAGAAGTCCACTGCTTCAAAACGTCAGTTTTTGAATACCTTTTCTTTGAGACATAAAATTCCCAAATTCACATCTTATTTTTGTAATTTGTAAAGAGTGATTTGGTGATTCTCCTAGAAAGAAAAGGAAATTTTGTTAAATAATATCCTTAAGGTATAAAATACATCTTTAGAGAAGTCATTTGAATATTGGCATTATGTTAAACGTCATGACTTGGATTGATATATTATAAATCAATCTAAGCTTTAAGCATCTTAAAGCCTAAGGGATAATACTTGTTCTTATAGATGTATTTTGTATATTATCATCTCGTTATTACTTTCCCGCTTTGTCATAGCGACTGTTAAGTTATGAGATGAAATAAGGAATAGCAAATCAAGGTACAAATATTCATATTGATGCTTTTGACATGAAGTCATCATACTTCGGACAAATAAAAACGTATATAGTTTTTTATGATATAAAATACCTTGATCCACATGAACTCCAGAAGAGTGATAAAATATTTGTCCAGAAGATTTGCTCCAATGACAAGTTAGCAAATCTATACCTACAAAATATCTATGAGAAATCCCTGATGGATTTATAATTTCAGAATGAGGATTTATTTAGTATTATTAAGTGCCATTATTTACTCTTTAAAGAGTTGCGAATGGGGTTATTATCCTCATGTAGAAGGAATAATATGTACCATTATGTGCTCAATAAAGAGTTGATAATGGACTTATTTATTATCTCAGTCAATATTGATGGTGTAAACATCAATGAAATATATAAAGAGCTTGATGAAGTCAGTTCATGTTTAAAGACTGAGATCGTTTTTTGAAATAAAAAGCTTGTGAAAGCTATAAGTATTATCTCGACTTGAAGATCGAGTTTTTCCTTGAAGAATTTTTATACACCAGTCAGCCTACATCTAAAAATGCTTTTCACATGTCTATATGCATAAGTGTCATGTTTTTATCAAACTAAAGGTTGCCTAATAATCTCTTGAAGAAGATAACGAACCATTTGGACTCGAAGTCCCTTACTTCATTATCGTTGGAGCACCATTTTAGAACCAGAAGTTCCATAATCGCAACATGCATGATATTTGCGATGAAGTTGCTAGCAAAATCTAGTGCTCCCCCTACAATGAAGTACTTGAATAATGATTAACATATCCTCCGGTATCTTCAAGATACAAAGACATGATATTTATGTAAGAAACTGTGATACGGTTTTAATAGGCTACTTGGGTACTGGCTATTTTGTTTGATCCCTGTAATGCCAAGTCCAAACTGGTTATACACTGAATTTTCCTAAATGATCAAAATGAGGACAATAACACTTGTATTGCACAAATGTTATATGAGCTCTAGAAGAGCCATAAGATTATTGTACACTACTCTAGAGACAATCCAGAAGATTTGTCCAATCCATCTCTTCAAATTTTGAAATATATGTAGAACTTGAAGATTGTTATCTTCAGGGGGAGACGGGAAGTATATTTACTCGAATCAATTCGGAAGATTGGACGTAAAATCCTGAAGATTAAGTCATAAAAGACTAACAGTTGCGCACTATTTGCAACACAACGGGAAGTACATTTACTTGAATCAATCCAGAAGATAGAACGTAAAATCCTGAAGATTAAGTCATAAAAGACTAACAATTGCGCACTATTTGCAACGAATAAATACATAAATATCATGTACTCTTTTCCTCGCTAGTTTTCTCCCATTGGGTTTTCTAGTGTGGTTTTTAACGAGGCATGAGTATGATATAGTAATGACAATGAGGAAAAGTTGCAAAATAATTGCTTAAATAGACAAACCCAAAAATCCTGAAGATTATGCGGTTTGCGCCCTGAAGGCTTATGGTTGTACTCTTTTTCCCTTAACTAAGTTTTTCCCACAGGGTTTTCATAAGTTAAGGTTTTTAATGAGGCGACCAAATACAATATATGTTTTTACATATATCATGTACTCTTTTCTTCAACTAGGTTTTTCCCACATGGTTTTCCTAGTGAAGTTTTTAATGAGGCATGAATATATTTTCTATTGTACTCTTTTCTTGTCTAGGTTTTTCCCACCGGGTTTTCCTAGCAAGTTTTTAACGAGGCAAGACTATGGACAAATAATGTCCAAGGGGGAGTGTTATAAATATATATACTTAGTGGACATTATTATGTAACGGACGTAACGGTCCGATAATTAATCATACCATTATTGTATCTGTTATACTTGCATTGTATATATACTTACATATGTTGTATTATTTGGGGGCTAGTGAAATGAAACTTACTCTTCCCCCTATCTCTCTATACTATGTTCTTGTTTTAGCTTATACGGAATACTTTGAATACTATACTCAAATCACCGGTTAGGAGCTAACGGGCACAAACAACATTACAACACAGACCACCTTCATCTTTTTATGCAATGTTAGCAGAGTTGTGGCCTCACCCACTCAATACTCATTGACAAAAGTAAACAAGTAGATCTGAACAATTTGAGAGAGAGAGAGAGATGGCATCTGTTGCTTTGACTTCTCTCAGTGCAACAATGAAGTTGGAATTTCTGCAACCCAATAATCCAAGGGTTTCTCTTGATGATGAAGCATCCATATCAATCAATTCTTTGTTTGAAAAGCTTTCATCTTTGCAAGCTTTTGTGCAAAAGAAATCTGGGGGTGGCGCTGCAACCAGAGAATTGGAGATGAAGATCAGAGACTTTGCACTGGAAGCCGAAGATCGAATCGAAATACAACTAAGCAACTTTCTTTTGGCAAAAAACGGAGAGGATCAACAAAATGCTTCTCAGAAACTCCACCAGATCTTGCGAGAAGTGGCAGAAAACGCAGCAGAGTTGCTGAAACTTTGCAGCAGCATAAGCAAAGAAGCAGTGAAGAATGAAAGTGAAGGAGCACTGATTCCTTGGATAAAAAATTCTCTAGTGATGATTGAGGGGGGCACAATGGTGGGTCGTCGCGGTGATCATATGCTGATAGTGGATAAACTCGTCAAGGATGATCGCTGGGGGAAATTTCATCAGTTCAAAGTAATCACAATTCTTGGTATGACCGGTATAGGAAAAACAACTTTTGCTACAAGTGTCTATAATGACCCAAAGGTTGCATCCCACTTTGATGTACGAGCTTGGGTTACCATGTCTGGGGAATACAACAAGACCCAAACGATACACGACCTTCTTTGGACACTAACAAAGGAGCCAAACATTCCTGATGATGATGATGTAGCAGCTAGGCAGGTATACAATTTCTTGAGAGGTAAGAGGTTTCTAATTCTTTTGGATAACTTATGCAACACTCAAGCTTGGAATGATATAAGACGATGTCTTCCGATTGAATATGATAAGAGAAGTCGTGTAGTGCAAACCACTACGCATTTAAGGAGTGATTACCTTTATATCAGTTTGAATTTCGGTTTGGAAGATTGGCCCTCAAGTTTCTATGTCTATCACATGCCTTTGTTAAATCCAGATGAGAGTTGGGATTTATTTTGCAATAATCCCTTTTTGAAACGACATACGGCATCTAAATTTGAAAAAATTAGGAGCCAAGTTATAGAGGTATGTGAAGGATTGCCACACTCAATTCTTGTAGTTGCAAAGCGTCTATCTAAGTGTGACAACATACAAGAAGAATGGAAGAAGGTTGAAAAGGAAATAGAGTTGCTTGGAGTTCTAGATAAGAGGGCATTGACCCACACTTATAATCAATTACCGCAACATTTGAAAGTTTGCTTTCTATATTTTGGAGTTTTTCCAAAACGTAGTGCAATCAAAGTGAAATTACTTATTAGGTTATGGATTGATGAGGGATTTATTGAGCCTTTGGAGAATAAGCGGCTAGAAAATCAAGCTTATGAGTATCTAGAAGAATTTATTGATAGAAGTCTTGTTCTAATTGACAATTGGAGTTTTGGTAAAAAAGTTAAGAATTGTAGGATGCATAGTGCCTTGCATAGCTTTTGCGTAAGAGAAGCTCAAAAAGAGGGAATTTTTTGTGCTTTAAATACTCTACAACTTCCACGAGGATCATTTAGCATGTTTGCAAATTCATGCCGCTGGTTAAGCTTATACACACATAAATTTGACTATTATGTGTTGTTAAGAACAAACAACCCTCGCTCCATTTTCTTCTTTCAAGAGGATGCTGGTATATATGTATCTTTCAAGTTGCTTAGAGTTTTGGCTTTTGTTCCATCTTCGTTTCTTCAAAGAGCACCAACACGCTTACAAGATTTAGTTTTTTTGAGACACCTATGTGTACCTAAATGGTTTGAGGGTCTTGAGTATGTAGTGTTAACCAATCGAAACTTGCAGACACTTATTGTTTCTAGTAAAGAATCTCAACTTAGAAAACCTGCTATCCATTTGCCTTCAACAATTTGGGACTCACCGCAATTACAACATCTTGAATTTCACAATTCATATGTCATTGATCCTCCAACCCATGTTCAAGTTAATATGCAAACATTATCTTGGGTGTGCTCAACTCATTGTACGACAGGAGCATATCACTTCTGGTTTCCAATCATTGAGAAATTGAAAATGTTTGTATTTGGCAGCAATCCTATTATATTGGATAATCTTGAATATTTGATATGTCTTGAGAGACTATCAATTTCAGTTTTGTTTGGTTGCATTTCAACCCGTCCAATGACATGTACATTTCCTTTGCATCTAAGGAAGTTGAGGTTGAACGGTACTATGCTTACAAATTGGGGTTTAAAGGCAATTGAAAGGTTGCCTAAACTTGAGATTCTCAAATTGAAAAATGTCTTTTATGAAAAAGTATGGAAAGTAGAAAGTGAAAGATTTTGTCAATTAAAATTCTTGCTTCTCGAAGATAAAACGCTCAAGCAATGGATGGTCATCGATAGTAGTTTGTTGGAGGATAAAAATGTAATATCCTCCCATCCTTTTTATTTTCTATTCTTTTTCCCTAATAACCAGTGTATCCATCTCTCTTAATGAATAATATCAGATCATCGTCTTTCTTCTTCATCTTCTCTGTAACTCTCGTTCCTCCCTTTCTCCCATCACTCGTGTAGCATAATCCGACATGGTATCAGAGCGGCGAGGCAGCCACGCCGCCGCTATCACCGTCGCCGGAAAATCGAGTCAAAGCACGGCTCATCCAGTGATGTCTATTGTTAAATCCGTAGGTCCGATTGCTACGCAGAGTAGTCGATCAATTCCACAGAGGAAGTCAATCAATCCGATTGCTACGCAGAGTAGTCAATCAATTCCGCAGAGGATTCCGAGTTTGGAGCAGTTGACGTCCGTAGCCGATCCGCAGAGGAAGGAAGGGCTTCTCAGTCAGAAACAGATGGAGGAATCTACAGATTCAGCCACAGCGGTTGTATCTCTCCATCTGAAATACGTTCAGAGAGCCATGGCTTTGAAGTGCGTGGACTCAATTGAGCGAGAGTTTCTGGATCAAATACCGTCATCTACGCTCCGCAGAGTGCCGGAGAAGCGGATCCCGTTGATTGGGGATTGGTTTGTTGAGATCCAAGTTGTTAGTCGAAATTTAGGCCAGTTAGCTATAAGACAAGTCTCCGCAGCGAGGCAAAGAGAAGAGGAACTTGGAATCAAGCAACGGCAAGCCGAGGAGCAGAGTCGAATCGCATTGATTTCTGATTTTGAGAATAGGAAGCTCCTATTGATTTCTGATTTCCAGGTATCATCATTGACGCCCTTTCTCGATTCGCATCAAACGTTTTTTGCACAAATTGCTGGATTTTTATTGTTGAGGATCGTGTTTTGAGGATTGGTGGTGGTTTGATATCTAAAGTGGTAGTGGAGAATTTATGGGACGAGACAGTCTTCTTGGCGCGGAGCCTCGGACACTGCGAATGCGAGGGTTTAAAGTTCTTCGATTCTAGGGTTCACTCTCTCCCCAATTCCTATTGTTTCCACAAGGTTTATTCCGGGAACATGGCTTCTGACCAGGTAATTGCTGAATTGGTTGGAATGGGATTTGAATTCTCTGATATTACAGATGCTGTAAAAGCAGTTGGTCCATCAGTAAGTCATGCAATTGAGTATATATTGGATGGTTCACATGGAAATAAGGGCTCATCAACTAGTAGTACATGTGTTGCCCCCAAGACCAATTCTAGGCAGAAAAGAGCCCCTAATGCCTTGCCTGCTTTTGATAGAACGAGGCAGTCTAATATGAAAGAATGCCTGAAATCAGCTTGCAAGCCCATAAAAAGGAAGTACAATGATGAACCTGTATCACACTGTGAATCAGAGGCATTGCAGAGGACTCTAGAAGGTCATACTGAGCTTCTTCCTGTGATGGATACTGATATGTGCAATGCGCATGAAATATCTGTACCATCGAATTGCAAAGATGAAGAGGTCTTTGGCCAAGATTGGGAAAAGAAGGTCAAAACTTTGTTGGTCAAGCACTTTGGGTTTTCTTCCTTGAAAAGTTTTCAGAAGCAATCTCTGGAAGCTTGGTTGAATCACAGAAACTGCCTTGTGCTTGCAGCAACTGGATCTGGGAAATCTCTGTGTTTTCAGATTCCAGCATTGCTCACTGGTGAGGTTGTCGTTGTTATTTCAACGTTATGATGTTTTCAGAGGGACAGTATGTTATGCAAGTGTGCATGCTCATCATGGAAGGATTGCAAGCCGAAGAGATGATTTAGAGTCCCTTGCTTATACACTCGTCTTCCTTCTCCGTGGACGGCTGCCTTGGCAGGGATACCAGGGCGAGAACAAAGATTACTTGTCTGCAAGAAAAAGATGTCTACTTCTCCAGAAATGCTCTGTTGCTTCTGCCCTGGTCTTTTTTTTAAGCATGCAGTTTGTTGAATATGTTGTGAATTTGAAGTTTGATGAGGAACCAAACTATGCCAAGTACATTTCTTTTGATGGGTTAGCTGGTCCAAATCCAGACATCAAACCCTTCTTTGTATAATGTTGGTTGCTGTATTGATTCTTTTTTTTCGTTCTTTTGTATCTAAGTTGGACATGTAGAATCTACATGCTCCAGCTTACGGGGGGGGGGGGGGGGGGTGTTGGAGGATAAAAATGTAATATCCTCCCATCCTTTTTATTTTCTATTCTTTTTCCCTTATAACCAGTGTATCCATCTCTCTTAATGAATAATATCAGATCATCATCTTTCTTCTTCATCTTCTCTGTAACTCTCGTTCCTCCCTTTCTCCCATCACTCATGTAGCATAATCCGACATAGTTCCTTCCCATGTCTTAAGCACTTAGTCTTAAGATTTTGTTATTGTTTGAAAGAAATCCCTGTGGATATGGAAGATATTCCACTGCTGGAAATTTGCTATTTTCCGACCACCGAAAAGTGGTCGAAAATAGCCTTAATTAGGTCAGAAACGCCTATTCCGACCTCTATTCCGACCAATTTGAGTATTCGGAAACATCCCCCTAGCTATTTCCAACCACCAGAGAGAGTGGTCGGAAAGAGTAACCACTTTTCTAAAGCCGTCGGAAAAAATGGCCAAGAGAATAGTTAGGCGGGTCCAGATTTTCCGACCACCGGTGGTCGAAAATTTCGACCACTTTGGTGGTCGGAAAATTGGACGCAGTCAATAAAAAAAATTCATTTCACTACAGAGGAATCCTCTGTAATGAAATCAATATATATATATATATATATATATATATATATATATATATATATATATATTGTTCCAAGCTGGTCGGAAAATATTTGCTGAAAAACATAAAATACACATTTCATATGCTTGAAGAGAATTCATTCATCGATATACAGTTGAAAATTTAAAACAAGTCAAAATATGGCATTTCTATTAGTCTCTTAATTCTAAATGTATAAACAGAAAAGACACAAGTTCCCAGGACATATTTGCAGTATGGAAGCAGCCTATTCAATCATCAGTGTTTCTAGTGTCCTTCTGCAGATTAGGCATTTTCACTATTAGGCAGCTGAAAGAAGCAGAAATATATTAACAAGCTAGCTTTATCATGTTTCATCTCAGATTTTGAATTGCACTCTATTTTTAAATATCTAACCAGGGATGGTTAGAGCTCTCTTAAATGGAGTAATGCAGTTCAACATCATTGCCTCATTTGTTAAACACATGGAATCAACCAACTCATTCAGACATAACAAAGCTTTAGCTTTTACCCAAATTTAAAAATACTAATTTGAGGAGAATAAATTAATAAATTGTTAACTATTGGTATATTCTTAAGTGTTACTACAAATGAGTTATAAGCATCTATATAAAGTTCTAAACCATAAATGGATAATAACTATTAAAGTCTTGGACAACAAAAGCTCCAAATAAAAGGACTATTATTAAGGTCAAATGAAAGCAATTTCTCAAGTATAAACAAAAGGCAATTGTAGCTCAAACCTTGGATATGATAAGCTAAATACTCTCCTATTACTAATGAGATTTATTCAAAACTCATGTACCATGGAGTAGTAGGTTACCTTAGTCAAGCCTTTGATTGATTCAGCTGTCTCTTCAGATAAGAACCTCTTCAAGACATTATATACAAAGCTGTCAAAGATTATAAACACTGGTTATGCAAGAGAATTAACAATAAAAGCAATACACAAGATTCCATTATGAGAAGTTGGAATTTATATAATCCTTACGAGGGAGGCCTCGCACTCTCAAGTTGTAGAGTAACAACAGTTCTCCATGGAAGTGAGAAGTGACCGAATCTTGATCCCTCATTTTCTTTCTTGCTTCCCTTCCTCCTATTCAGCTTACCTTAGATATCTTTTGTGCTACTTTCTTCTTTCTTCTTCTCATATGTTTCTACTACTTGCATGCTGCCTATCTGTCAGTGATCTTTGTTTTGTTAAAGAGATGGGAGGATAGGAATCCTACAGGCAGTCACAGATTTCCTCATTATTATAAGTAAACAGTAAAATCCGATAGCAGTTGCTCTCCTTCCATGGAAACTATCACTTGGAAGTTTAATGTACCTTTATTATTTGTTGCTCCACTTTTGTCACTTGTTGTACTTCCTCTGTCTTCACATCTTCATGAACTTGGTATCGGTTTTCAATTTGCTAGTCATTGAGGGACAGTGTGAGTTGTATAGAAGTTTTACATCCAACACTACTCAGAAAGAAATAAATATTGGCATGTTGTTACCTTTAATGCTGAATCTGCTTGGTTTGAGTTTGCTACATGCTCTACAACTACTCTTTGAGTGTGGAGAAGCTCATTTTCTGACTCTAGATCCTTGATCTTGCTCTTTAGTCTGATTAAGAAAATATCTTTAAAAATACTTGCTATGAACTCATCAGTGTACCCCCCTCTTTCTTGGCATCAATTAGTTGTACATCCATTTGCGATGTTCCGGTATATTAGCCATATAAAACAACTATTTCAGTTTGGTATCAAACTGAAACAATAGATAGAAAATAATAAACATTAATTTAATAATATTTTAAAATCTGAATAATTCTATATTCTCAAATTGTGTTAATAATATGAGTACTGTATCACTGTTCTTACCTCTACTGGAGATGTAGATGAGTCTATGGATGTTGATACAGCACCCAGCCAAGCTTCCACAAAGGAGCAAGAAAAAGAAATCCAAAGCTGTAGAAGAGCAAGAAAATTATGCAGCATTTTCTTTAAGCAAGAATGAATTATTAAGAAAAAAAAAAAGGCTCAAATCTTTATGAAATAGCTGGATAAAATTTTACCACCGGGATGAGTACACAACCATAATTTAGATGGTTTTTTTTTTTTTTTTGCCTCGTAAAACTCATCTTGTTTGTATAATGAGCTAACATATTTCCCTAACACAAATGAAAGTCCGCATTCAAAAAACCCCCCATTAAGTTCATGGGAGTACATCTTGGCCTCTGTTTTAGCAGGAAGGCTAATATACTTCAGCCTTTCCTCCCTTAAGCATTATAACATAATTTCTTAGTTGGGATTTACCTGTCAGCTACCTTTCCAATTTCACCACCTAATGCGTCCACTTCAGGTACGAGCTGTGACTTTGCAAGCCCACCAACAGCTGGGTTACAAGGCTGCAAGGATTTCAATTACTTACTGAATCTTTCCAAAATGTGAAGCAAGCAATCTCAGATTCTCTTTGTAAGCTACTTGCTGTAAAATAATATCAAAATGTGAAGCAGACAATCTCAGAAAGACTGAACACTCACCTTTAGCTAAGGATTGTTGTCTACAGCCAATGGATTGTTTAAATTATCAACATCAGAGGCACTGAGGTAGAAGAGGGGGATTCACCTAGAATGCAATAAGAATTACCATAAGAGTCATGTCAAAGAAACAAAACTAAAGCACATCATTAAGACTCATAAATGCTGCTAAAACTAAAGCACATCATAAAAATCTGCTAACTTGTTCATCTCAAAAAAATAACAGATTCATCTCAAAAAAATAACTTGGTGTTACTCAGTTTCTTCTGGCTGTGTACAACATTATTTAATTAGCTGCTTTTGTTCTTCATCTTTCCCTGTCTTCTGTCTTCTGTTTGTGTTGCTGGACAACAGAAATTTGATCCGCGGAAGTCAAGAAGTGAGCTATTTTACCTCTGTAAAACCAAATAATTCAGTAAATTTCCTGAATTGCAAGAAAAGGAAAAAAATTACTAGATCATAGATAACCACAATTCAGTTCAAATTGAGTCGAAATCAAAATCAGAATACAAGGGTTATCTATCTCCTATGTCTCTCATAGTACTGGTTAACAAATAAATCAATAATGACAATAAGCCTCTGTTTGCACATTTATACTTCGACTTTCCTCTCAAAAGCTTTTAAAAATTAGGTGACCTAAAGGAGATACCAATATTCTAGCCAAGAAATGCTGCTTCAGACCTCACAAACCAGAAATTTGATTAAACAAAACACAAATAAGATAGCTAAATAACTAATTTCAAAGCTGTGGAAGCAACTACTATGTAAAATTAACATACAAGTAACATACCACCGAACCCTACAACCAACCAACCCTAAACCACTGACCAAGCAGAACTAAAGCAAGAAGAAGCAGAAGAACTGTAAACTCAGTGAAGATTTTGGACAAAATTAAACATGAATTACAGCATTCAGGCTTTAAACTAGAAACAAACCTTGTTTTACAAAGATTCACGAGAAGGTGTCTTTGTGTAGTTCACTGACGCTTTGCGAGTAAACGAAGCATTTGGCTTCTGATCCTGCAAAAGTCACAAGCAAAGATTCAAATAGGAATAGATAGGAAAAGATTCACAGAAGCACTAAATCCGCAAATAAGATTGATTTGAGGGAGAGAACGAATATGAACATAGAACACTTACCAAGAGGGAGAGAAAGAGAGGAAATATCTTCCGTATATTATGTCGATGACAAGCCACGGGTGGAGAGGCCCAGACGGAGAAGACTGAGCGATGAACGGAACTGAGCGGCGATGGTGAGAGACAGAGATGCGAGAGCTTTTTTAGGTGAGAAGTGAGAATAGATGAGCGGCGGAAATGAAATGAAATGAGGGTTAAGTCTCAAGTCTCAAGTCTCAAGTCTTAACGTCTAATCTTAGCATTATATACAATAAATAATTTCTATTTTTTTTAAAGACCATTTTCGACCACCAAATAGAAGGAGGTCGGAAAATCCAACATTTTTCTGTCCAGCCCAATCTTTTGACGGAAAATTAAAATAATTTCACTTTTTGCGACCATTTTTATGAGTGGTCGGAAAAGTGGTCAGAAAAATAATAATTTCCAGCAGTGTTCGTACCTTGGAGTCAATTGAATTGCAGGGGTGTTGTCCGTCCGTTATCACCTCTGCAAAGTTTATTCAACAATATCAACACGACTGTGGAAACGAGATTTTTGAGGTTAGAATTGAAGCTACCTAGTACAGTACAACATGATTCATTGTTACATTTCCATTTATTTTTCTATTCAATGCTAGCTTACTTCCGTTACAAATTAAAATCATCTCATCTCATCTATTGCTATTTCTCCTTCCTTCTGATCTTATTTCATTCTTAGTCTTGGAATTGAAAATTTTAAGGTTAGAATTAAGCTGCGTATGTAGTATAACATACACGATTCATTCTTACTACCATTTATTATTTTTCTATTCAATATAATTTTCTTTACATATGTTTAGCCTTGTCACCCTTTCATTAATATCTAATTTCACTTTCTTCAATTCATTCTTTGCCTTCTGTTTTTCATATATATAGATCAAAATCGTGGGACCTGAATATGATGATGAATCACAATGTACGCACACAGATGAAGAGTCATCTATATCTTCAGATGATGAATGACGATGACAAGCTAATGTATGGATGCATGCATGCTAGAATTGATCCAATCACAAAAATTCTTGGTTACCAACTAACTACATATATATTTCTTAATATTTATTATTATATATGTTATTACTTTTCCTTTGTTTTTATTACTTTGCAGTCCCCTATTTCCTGTATATATGCAATCTTCTTATCTTTGTAAACCTCAAATTTTGTATGAAGCAGATGATATAGGCATGCCTGGAGGACGCGTGAATACCTTTGCGGTGCATTTGTGAAGTAGTTGCGGTGCATTTCTGTAGTAGTTGTGGTGCATTTCTTGACGAAGCTAGAGTACTTATGGGCTTGCGGTGCATTTGTGTATTAGTAGCGGCGCATTCTTTCAGTCTCCACATTTGTACAGTGATATGAGCTTAAATGTTCATATTTTCACCTTGTATTTAATCTTATTTTCCTTGTCATTTGTTATAATTTTGTCCAAAGTGTTCCTCATTTTATTCATTTGTGTGTTTAGGTGTAATTCTTGATGATTTAGATGAATGGAATGATTATTTTTGGAGCATTTTGGTTGCATGTAGAGTCAATGGGAGCCAATGAGAAGCTATGAAGATGAGGGAAACACTTCTTATAGATCCAAATTGTGGTGTGTTCAATGATTTTTTGTCATTTAGACAAATAATGGCAAAAGTGGAGAAAAAGAGCAAAAAGTTAAAATTCAGGCACAACTCATCCACTACTCGGTACTTTGACCATATTCTCAGTATATAAATGTCTGAATTCAAGTGAGTTTTACGCTATCGAAAAGATAACTTGAATTAAGCTGTGTAGTCTAACATACATTATATTTTTTTAAGGGACATATATACATGATTCAGTGTTTTGGTTGATCTCAAGGGAGGGATGAAGAAGAGACTTAGAAGTGGAGTGGTTTGTTACTCTGCGGCTCTGACCCCTCGGAATCTCCATTGGGTCTGCATTGTCTCGTCCGTGTAAGTAAATATCTTTCACTATTTTCGTTACTATTCGCGCATCCTTCCTTATTTGTAAATGTTTGGCAATAAAAGTATAGCACAGTCTCTGGTCTTCCCTTCTTTTCCTCCCTTTTACTCTGAATCTTCACATGATTACTATGACATTGGGGCTAATTTTTAGGTCAATGTTGTTTAGTATGAGTGTCAAGACTTGCATCTTTTATTCTCACAATTCTTCGATTATCTTCCTTAGGGTTTTGATGCTTGCCAAGGGAACTTTTATTCACAAATCTTTTCTTGTTCCTTTGTTTACTTTGCATGCCTCTTCAACTCTTGTCTCATGGATCAAGTAATCCTCTCTCGTTAATTTTTGTGGTTTATCATCATGGTGAGTGCATGCTATTAAATTCCAAGCTTCAATAATCAAATTGAACATTGATTTGTAGGGGTGAGTATGGCTTTTGGACATCATTCTTGGCACTACTTATTCGCCTTAATTTTCTTCTTCTTTCCTGGTAAGTTATTGTGGCAGTTTCTGTGCTTTGTTATATTGGTGACTCTTTAAGTATTATAGTATACCCAATCAACATTATTTGAAACATGGAGTTGCTTGCTTTAGCAATCTTAGAAATGTAAGATAGAATGAAGTTCTAGGTTTTTTTTTTTCCTGGTTGTTAACTTAAGACGATGAAATGAACACAGGGACGTCTTCCATACTGAGCCTAATATTGAATCTCTTGTTTTCTGCTTTGGTATTTTATTTCATTTTTTGACAAGTAAAAATTTTGCAGTATTCATCTTTTTCATAATGAGAAATTTCAAATTCTAAAGTTACTACTGCTAATCTTGTTTCACAAAATAAATCTTATTCCCCTAACATTTTTAGAGGGGATGGAAAATAGAAGGAAAAGAATAACAGTTAAGAATTAGCAAAATCAATTGTCTTGCTGCATTGCATGGAAATTGAACTCAACAAGTGGCAATACAACAAGTGGTAATTTGGTCCTCTTATCAAGTTTCAAACTTAAGGTTAGTAAAATTCATTTGCTGACTTCATTAGCATTCTAATTTGTTTATATCGATGTTCAATTCCTCTTTATTGCGCTTGGCAGGGGGACAAAGGAGGGGGTCGTTCTTTCCTTACTGATATCGTATCTAGCTTTCCAGCATTTATACTTATAGAGGGCTTAAGGTATAATTGAAAAAGGGTAACTTATAAAACTTAGTAAGATTCACTTGTATGCTATTAATATATATTTTATTTTATGGTATGTGGTCACCATCTTTCTATTTTTAAAAATACATATTATGAATTGCTTTTGCTTTTTTGAATTTCCTCTTTGTTAATGGATTTGTAAATTACATTTTGTAATGTAGGTATCAGATGAAGAAAGTGGTCATCAATCTTTACCAGGGAGTGGAAAGAAATTTTTATTTTAAAGAAAAGGGGAAATCTCCTACATGATATTGTCACGTTGAATGAAATACAATGTTGCATTATATTTTTCATATAACGCATACTTTTTAGTTATAAATGAAATTTAATTAATACATAGACTATTGTGCTTGAATATTGTTGTATGTTATTATTTGACAAGTATTATTTACAATTGTTTTTTTTAATATGTAGAATTGATTTTCTTTTAATATGTAAACTTCCATGAACAATGTTAAACATTAGTATTTCGAAATACAAGTTACATTTGATTTACTCTAAATTAAATGTGTATATTTACTTATGTTTGCAATGCACATATGAAAGTAGAGGTTTACAACAAAAAGTAATTAAATGACAATTACAAATTTTAGTAGCAATCACTATTAAATGAGAAAATACAAAAAGAAAATAAAAATATATTTTAGCGATCGTTATAAATCCCTACTAATAACACTAAAATTTAAAACCAAGACTATGTGGTCTAATGGTACCTGGGTTGGATTTCTATTTGGAAAGTTGTGAGTTCAAGCCTCCGTGGAGGCGTTATTGGTTTTTTGTGTTTCAGTAGGTTCTCCACTTAATGTGAGATTAAAGAGGGCAAATGAAAAGATAAAAGAGTTGGCTTTGTAAAGCCCACTTAATGTGAGATTAAAGAGGGCAAATGAAAAGATAAAACACTACAAGAAAAATGCACATAGACAACGGTTATTTGTCGTAGGGGTATAATTTCTGTTGTTGAAGCCGGTGTTGTTTCTGTTGTTGAAGCCGGTGTTGTTGTAAGTCTCGCGCATAGACAACGGTTTTTTAACCGTTGTCTTTTCTAGAAACAACAACGGTTTTTTAACCGTTGTCTATTAAATGTTGTTGAAGCCGGTGTTGTTGTAAGTCACACACATAGACAACGGTTAATAACCGTTGTCTTTTCTAGAAACAACAACGGTTTTTTAACCGTTGTCTATTAAGTGTTGTTGAAGCCGGTGTTGTTGTATGTCACGCACATAGACAACGGTTAATAACCGTTGTCTTTTCTAGAAACAACAACAGTTTTTTAACCGTTGTCTATTAAGTGTTTTTGAAGCCGGTGTTGTTGTATGTCACGCACATAGACAACGGTTAATAACCGTTGTCTTTTTTTAGAAACAACAACGGTTTTTTAACCGTTGTCTATTAAGTGTTGTTGAAGCCAGTGTTGTTGTATGTCACGCACATAGACAACGGTTAATAACCGTTGTCTTTTCTAGAAACAACAACGGTTTTTTAACCGTTGTCTATTAAGTGTTGTTGAAACCGGTGTTGTTAAAAGTCACGCACATAGACAACGGTTTTAAACCGTTGTCATTTCTTCCAAAGACAACGGTTTTTGACCCGTTGTCAATTCAATGTTGTTAAAACCGGTGTTGTTAAAAGTGATGCACATAGACAACGGTTTTTAACTGTTGTCTTTTCTTTAAAAGACAACAGTTATAAACTGTTGTCTATTGTGTGTTGTTGAAATCGCTGTTGTTAAAAGTCACGCCCATAAACTGTTATCTATTGTAAAATAGACAACGGTTAAAAACCGTTATCTCAACAATTTTTAACCGTTTTTAACCTGCTTAAATTTTAATCATATAAAAAAATCAATTTATCCATTCACCATGGCCAAGTGTAGTTACATAATTTTGCACAAGCTAATAAGGTTCAAAATAACAAGTCTAAATACTTCCATGACCAATTCTAATTATCATCCAAGTCATAATACTACAAAAAACAATTCCACAAACCAATTCAAGTCTAAATGATCACAACATTCTAATGATCAAATCATACATAAGCACTAGGGTCTAGGAAATAAGCACTCCAAATAAACGAAATAAGATAACATACTGTTTGTGGATAGGTGAAGTATTTTGGCCAAATTGAAGGCCAATTTTGACTAAAGCGGGCAACCCAAAACCATTACCGCCAAGTTCATATTTGGTATAAATTATAATCTTTTATCCAATTCTTTTTAATTTTGAGTTAAATTTAAATTTAATACATAACACTTTTAGTATTAAAATATACTATTAATTAGAAGATAATAATTTATAAAATAATTTAGTTACGTTTATAAATTTTGTAGGAATATATATGTGTGTGTAATTTATACCAAATATAAACATTATGCAAATTACAAATTTTGACTAATTATAATAAAATATAAATAATAATTAATTTGGCGCCAAAAAACAAATTAAAGTTTTGGTGGGAAATAATTTACAGACATCAATAGCGAGAGTAACAACATCTTTCGTACCAATAGCGAGAGTATACTTTTAAAATAAGTATAAAAGTAAAATTTCGTCACTAGATCATAAACCTTTAGTTAGAGTAATTTTTAACCCTCACAAAAACTATGCAAATAATACATTTAGTGAGGGGTTTTTCCACCCGTCACTAATTTTTTTTTCACTAAAAAGTGTTTTTCTTGTAGTGATATACGGATAAATAGAATAAGGAATTTTGGGATTAGAGTTTAACATTTGAGTAGTACAACAAACCAGTAGCGAGCAGAGACGGAGAAGGTGACGAGTTGAGCATGGATGAGGCTGCAACGGCGGCGGACATTGGAGGCAGCGACGGCGGCGGACGTTGGAGGCGACGACGGCATGATTATGGCGATTGTAGTTTTGTTCGACTTCGACTTCGGGATTGGCGGCGATAGAATTCACGAATGAATATTAAGTTTTTTGGCATAAGTGTTTTAATTTGTTTTGCAAGGAGGGAATTGAATTATTTTATTTGAGAGGGAGGGAGATTTTTTGCGAAGTGTGCAAGTCTTGAAAGTTAAAATTTTAAGAATAACATATATATCTAATATATATCTAAAGTCAAAATTATTTTGAGTTTTATTTAAAAAAAAATAACATATATATCTAATATAATAAGCAAAATGACAAAAGTTTTATTTTTATTTTATATTAAGTCTTTATTTTTTTCCAAATTAAATAAGTATATTCACGGTTTTATCGAGAACGGGTCCACCATAAACTAGGTATATAGGTACAGAACGGGGGTAAGAATTTAGTCGTTTTATTACCGGGGGTACTAGGCCCAAAATAGTACCAGGTATATAGGTACAAAACGAGAAGTAAGAAAATAGTAACTTTATTACCCGGGGTGCTAGGCCTAAAGTAGAACATATAAAGCCCAAAGTGCATGCCAAGGCTGTTGGGAGCGGGTCACAATAATATTAGGACCAAAAATGAATGTTTTTATAAAAAAAAAATTAAAAAAATAAATAAATAAATAAATAAAAAAAAAACTAAAAGTGAACTGTCACCTATAGGTACAGAACGCGAGATTCATAGATTTTTATACTGTAGATTCATAAATTTTATACTGTAGATTTATAAAATCTTTACTCTAGATTCATAATTTCTAAATCGTAGATTCATAATTTAAATACAGTAGATTCATAATTTCTATACAGTAGATTCATAATTTGAACATAGAGTTCTGTAATTGTGAATATAGAGTTCAAACATACCGCCCTTAACCCTTCCACACCATACCGCACCATTATGAACACCACACCGCACCGCACAGGGCCGTTCTATGGCATGTAATTTAATGAATTGAAAATAAAACTTTAATGAATTGACATTGAAATTTTGGTGAATAATTTTATATTTAAATATGAACGAAAATAGAACTATTAAATTAACTTTTGAATTGTATTATTTCTTTGTTAAATTTTTATGCATTATATTTGGACAAAAAAATTTTAATTACATTTTTATTTTTGTTCTAGATCTTCTAAACATCTATTTTCATCTCGTAACAAAAACAATGAAGGTCCAAATTATAGGTAAAAGATAAGGTGTAACACTTTAGTAAACAAGAGCTGGTGTAGCTTGGTGGGTTTAGTGTTGTTTGTTATGATAGAGGTCATGGGTTCTATCTTTCTTGGTGGCATCTTTAACTTATATATTATACAATCATTGTCTTGGTTCTCAGAGACAACATAGAACCAAACTCGTTATATATTAGATGTTGCACTTAAGTATATAAGTGTTGGGTGTGGCTTGGTGGGTTTAATTTAGTTTATTATGTTAGAAGTCTCGAGTTCTATTCTTCCAAGAGGCATCCTTAATTTATTTTATAAAATCGTTGTCTTGGTTTTCACAGACAACACATAAGTAACCCAGTTATATACCAGATGTTGCACTTTGGTACAAAAGAGTTTGTATTGCTTAGTTGGTTAAACCTTAATTGTTATGTTTGAGGTCATAGGTTCGATTCTTGTTGTTAACATCCTTGTTTTTTATATTTTATACAGCTGTTGTCTTTTATAAATAATGATGCGCCAACGACAACGGCTATATAAAACCGTTGTCGTTGTAGTGTTGTGTATTCAAGTGCTATTAAAAACAACACATAAATGACAACGGTTAAATAAAACCGTTGTCTTTTATAAAATAATAATGCGCAAAGACAACGGTTTTAAAAAACCGTTGTCTTTGTAGTGTTGTGTATTCTAGTGCGCTTAAAGACAACACATCAACGACAACGGTTAAATAAAACCGTTGTCTTTTTTAAAAAAAAGAACGCACAAAGACAATGGTTTTAAAAAACCGTTGTCTTTCTAGTGTTGTGTATTCTAGTGCGCTTAAAGACAACACACCAACGACAACGGTTAAAAAAACCGTTGTCTTTAAAAAAAAAACGCACATAGACAACGGTTTTAAAAAACCGTTGTCGTTGTGGTGTTGTCTTTTCACAAAATGCACAAAGACAACACACTTATAACAACGGTTAAGTAAAAACTGTTGTCTTTGACAAAAGTGTTGCATCAAAGACAACGGTTTTGGACCAAACTGTTGTCTTTTATACAAAAGACAACACTTTTCTTAAAAACTGTTGTCTTTCTAGTGTTGTCTATGTGCATTTTTCTTGTAGTGAAAGAGTTGGCTTTGTAAAGCCTATATAAAGGCCATGGATTTGGCTACCTTATATAGGGCCATGGATGAGAGAGTGGTTCTCCACTTAAGAGGGCAAATGAAAAGATAAAAGAGTTGGGCAAATGAAAAGATAAAAGAGTTGGCTTTGTAAAGCCTATATAAAGGCCATGGATGAGAAAGCCTATATAAAGGCCATGGATGAGAGAGTGGTTCTCCACTTAATATGAGATTAAAGAGGGCAAATGAAAAGACAAAAGATTTGGCTTTGTAAAGCCGAGAAAAATTAGCCAAGAAGAAGTTGGTGGATTTCGTATAAATTATTGTGCATCGGAGTATGTTATTTTCTCTTGTATTGTGTTGCCTCTAATCGTTGAATAAAAATTGTGTGAGAAAAATTAGCTGAAAGAAGTTGGTGAATTTCGTATAAATTATTTTTCTCTTGTATTGTGTTGCCTCTAATCGTTGAATTAGAGAAGTCTCCTCTGTTGTACCCTTTATCTATATAGTGGATGTGCCCGTGGTTTTTTACTCCTTATCTTGAGGAGATTTTTCCACGTAAAAAATATTGGTGTTCTTCTTGATGTTGTTTATTTATTTTTATTGTGCTAATTATATATTCTTGCGAGCTTTCTTCCAACAGACTATTCTTTAAGAAATTTATTATTTAATATATATACCTAATTACTAGTACTATTTCAAGTGGCCAAGTGGGTATGATTGGTACTAATACTTATACTAGCCCCAATTATTGACCAGTGTTGGGGGTCCAATGAATTTATAAATAGAAAATAGAAAATGATATAAAGCCGACAGGGAAAATTTTGGAAAACGGGAAACAATATTATTAACTTATAAATATTTAATTGAATAATAGAATTACATCTTTAATGATAAAATATGTAATGCAAACACATAGAGAGTGTTTGGTTCATGAATTTAGTTATTAAGAATTGGAATTAAAGTCCAAATAGATTTCTAGAACACTATAATAGAATTTGATTAGTCTTCAAAAAAACACGGCTGGAAATATGGAATTTTCGATTACCTGAAAGTGATCTTAAATCAATCGAAAGCAAAAAGTGGTCAGAAATAGCAACAAAGGTTTTCCGGATACCAAAAGTGGTCGGAACAAGGCTTTCGACTTGATTTAAAATCACTGTCAAGTGGTCGAAAATTCCATAATTTCTAACAGTGAAATAATAGAATTTAATTACCCCCTTAATTAGAAAATTCATTCGGCGTTCCCTAATAAATTAAGAGATTCATTCTATTATTCTCCCTACTAATTGATAATTAGATTTTTAAGTTTAGATTAGTATGTGCTTTTAAATTTTTGTTTATATTTTATTTTTTGTTCATATTGGTGCTTTGAATGTTTTTATATTAGAATAAATTGTCTTGATTTTTTTATTTTTAAATTTTTAAAACCTTTATTCCCATTATAGGACCATACATCACCAAACAAAAATATTAGTAATCATTGCAATTTCATCTCACTACCAAACATATGCAAAATTTTTAAAACCTTTATTCCCATTATAGGACCATACATCAACCAGTTGAATTGACTCCTCCCTCCCTAACGTTTTTGCTTCGTGTGCAGAGTTTAGATAATAAGTTTTGTGGTATTCTTCTGATTCTCTCATCTTTATGTAACATTTAACTAATACTTTGGAGTGAAAAACTCAATTATAGTTTCATTTGATCGAACATATAAACACAATATGTTAAACAAGTTATTCCGTTACATTTTAGATACACGGTAGTTTTATTTAGTTAAAATTTAACAACTACCATTTCTTTACTTAAAAAATGTCATTTTCGACCATTGTCCACGGTATAACAACCGTACCATCTACCATTTCCTTTCCTTCCCCCTCCTTCCATTTGAAGACTTAAAAATCTTCATAACCATATATCCAACAAGTCAACAACTACTCCCCCACTTATTCCTTATTTTATGTAATTAGTGAAGAAGTTTTTGTTCTACTACCCCACTTATTCCTTATTTTATGTAATTAGTGAGGAAGTTTTTGTTTGTTTCCCCTTGGAAGCTGCCAAAAGTAGAGGATTAGGGGATTAAACAATTATTTGGCTGTCCCTTAATCAGCCAAAACAATGAAAGAAAATCTTTGGTTGACTCTTCTAAAAAAAAAAAAAAAAAAAAAAAAATCTTTGGTTGCCTTATTCTTCTGCCGGAATCTAATCTAAAGAAAAACAACCATTTTGCAGCTTGTGAGAATCAAACATGCAACCTCAAGCTTGGTATATGCGTGCTCCAACCCACCAGACCACTCATAATTCACAACCATGTTGGTCACGGCACGTGTAAGTTGTTAAGGGGGCGGCAGATGAGGATATGAGGTGATAGTGGAGTTGATGAGGATTGGTGGTGCAAATAGCCGGCAAATTTGGAAATTGGCGGCCTTGTGGGCAAGTTTCGGCCAAACATGGAGACAACATGTGAGATAGTTTCGGCCAAACATGGAGACAACATGTGGGTGGTTGGACGAGTGAGATCGGCGGCCTTGTGGGCAAGTTTCGGCCAAACATGGAGACAACATGTGAGATAGTTCGGCCAAACATGGAGACAACATGTGGGTGGTTGGACGAGTGAGATCACAACCGGAGGGCCTTAGTGGCCGAAACATGGAGACAACATGTGGGTGGTTGGACGAGTGAGATCACAACCGGTGCTATGGACCACCCTTCGGCCTTAGTGGCCGAAACATGGAGACACGGTGATATTTCGCTATGGTTAAAACATGTGGGTGGTTGGACGAGTGAGATCACAACCGGCGCTATGGACCACCCTTCGTGGAGTGGACGGTTGGAAAATGGAACAAGGCACACGGGTTGAAGGACTACTCGAGATAGGAATTTGTTTCCAATGTAATTTTCCTATTTATTTATTTTGAATAAATGTTGTAGTATCCTTGTGAACATTTTATTGTTGAATAAAATGAATTGTTCCATTTGTGTATATTGAACTCTGTATATTTTAAAATATTCTTGTGTGATATTTTTAATTAATATATATAAGATTCAATAAGGGTGCGTGGTGCATCACGGAGCATTATGTGGAAAATGCTAAAATGGCTTAACGGCCGGAACGAAATGTAACAAGCGTGTCACATGCTTGAAATCCCGTAGAGAACTTTGGTTCTGGTTCATGTAGAACCATAAGGATTTCAATGATCAATTTGTCAAAAATTGGGATAGCTATATAATCGTGAGCGTCACAGCTCAATTGTTGAATATTTTAATTAATGTTCTGAGAACGATTATATAAGCTTGATTCAACTAGTCGGAAAATTTGGTTGATTTGTTCTCGTTAATTGTGTTATAATTAACTTGATCAAAAATTCCAAATTATACTAGTATATTTAATTTGAGACAAATTGTGTTTTGGTGAATAGTGCTTTTGTAGCACTAATGGAAAGTGAAATTTAATTTGGCACTTTTAAGTGCAAATTAAAACACTGTAACAGTGCTATTAAGCACTAGGTAGAGTGCCTAATTAGGCACTTTCGGCCACTTGGTGGCTGCACCTTTAGGTGTTGAAAACTTAAGCATTTGGTGCTTTGGTAATATCAATAAAGGTGCTAGATTATGATTGGTCTTAATGCTAATTTACTTAGCTTAAACCTTTCGTATGTGGCTAATTAAATTTAGCGTTGTAAAAGTGCTATGTGATTAGCACGAAAGGAGGTTTGGTTAATTGTGTAATTAACTAATAATCCTAGTGCTAAGCAGCACTGAAATTATAAATTAAGCAACCGAACGTTGCTGTGAGTTTATAATTTAAAGCAATAGAGATTGCTTTGGAATCGGTGCGCTAGTTTGGCAGCAATGATTCGTGCTTTGTGTAGCATGTTTCGTGCTTCACTACTAAGCACTGACTCGTGCTTCAATGTCGGAAGCACTGATTCGGGTTTGTGGCCTTTCGGTCAAAACCGAATGGATTCGTAAGTGCTGATATGTTCGCACCTACGAGATGTGCTAACGTGTAGCACATGTTTATTCTTTATAAGAATAAAAGGATAACCAAATTAATTGTGGATTAATGCGGTTATGAACGATCGATGTGGTGAACGTGAAACACCTTTTGGTGATTTCGGCGCAAGCGTTAGTATTGTACTCAAGAGTACGGTACGGTATTCACCTCAATTGAACGTTGTTGCCGAACATAAATATCAAGACGTTGATAAGTTCGGGTCTACCTCAAAGTATGTGGGGTGAGACAATACTTTGGACAAGTAAATACCTTTTAAATAAGGTTACCTGCATGAAATTCTTACGAATTGTGGGTACGTAGGAAGTTTCCTACTAATGCCCGAAATGTGGGGGTGTCTTGCCAAAGGTGTGTATTGGTTCTTAGTACACGAGTCCTATAGTTTGGATGTACATAAGAACACGATAAATTGAATCAAGAAATTTATTGTTCTTTAGAAGATATATCTCTATGAAGGTTCAATACCTAGCACGTTGAAATGAAATTTCGACGTAGCTATGGTTGAAGGGTATGAAAGAGAACCCGAGCTCAAAGCTAGACGTAGCAAGAGAGCTAGGATTGAAAAATCCTTTGGTCCAGATTTTCTGACGGACATGTTAGAATGTGATGCGCACAGTCTAACTTGTTTACTAGGAAATAAATTGAATTTTCTGACATGGTTGTTAGAAAATGAGCCTCGAACATATGTAGAAGTGGTGACTTCTACAGATGGACCAACCCGAGAGAGGCTACCGAGAGTGAAGTAGATTCTATCTTAAAGAATCATACTTGGAACTGGTTATTCTTCCTTCAGGTGTAAAACCTCTCGATCCTAAACGGATCATCAGTCGGAAGATAAAACCGGTTGGTTATATTGAAGTAAATGGCCGGGCTTGTAATTATAGATTGCATGCAACGCGAGTGCCATGGTTACGTCGATATACATTCTCGTGTGATGAGAATGGAATCCATTAGAATGATACTTGCCAAAGCCGTTTAGCGAGACTTGGAAGTTCATCAAAATGGATGTCTCGCTTTCTTAGTAAACATGGAACGACCTGAGGGTTTGTGGTTCCACGATGTGAAAAGAAAGTGTGTAATTGGTGAGATCATTGTATTGTTCGAAACAATTGTCTTAGTATTTGGCATGTGAGGTTTTGATCATGCAATGATAACCAACGAGTTTAGTATAAATAAAAGTGACTAGTGGCTCTACGTAACGTATACGATAGACGGTGATATCACTGTTTGTTTATACACGATAAAATCATCGTGGGTAGTAACGATCAAATGATCAATTCTACCAGAAACATGTTAAAATTGAAATTTGACATGAGAGGTGTGAGTTTGGCAGATTTAATCTTCGAGATTAAAATCGTGAGACTCGTGGTAAGCCAATCTCATCGTGTTGATTGAATCCTTGTAAAGGATGATAATCAAGTGGCTTGGACACCGTTAGATACTAACGTACAACTAGCCAATGATCACAAAGATTGTACTTCTCGTGGACAACACATTCAGATTATTGGTAGTTTAATTGTATCAAACGGGTTGTACTAGGCCAGATATTACCTTTGCGGTTAACGAACTTGGTAGACATTCGAGTAACCCTAGTGTTACGCAATAGTGAGGGTTATGAGATACTTAAGGTATGCTCGTGACTTTGGACTGCACAACATGGGATATCTAGCCGTACTTGGAAAGTATAGCACGGATATCAAAGGACGCTAAGTCCATCAAAGGCTACGTCTTTACGTAGGCCAGTGCAGTCGGTTGGATGAAAATTCTCAAAATGATTTGTGATAGCTAAGATCCGACGGGATCTAAGCTGAGAGCCTTAAACTCGTGTCGCGAACGAGTAGGCCGAATGGCTGTGCCATTTTTTCGGGAATGTTCCTAGATATAAACTCGTACCTCCAATTTGTGTGCGTTGCGATAGTCAAGCCAAAATTGGTTAAGTACAGAGTTAGATGTGGAATGGTAAGTCTAGACTTATAAGTCATAGACATAATACCATTAAACAATGTCTCACAACGGGGGTTATCTCTATTGACTACGTGATGTCGAAAGATAACGTAGCGGCCGCTAACTCGCTAACCCGAGGGTAAGCAAATAGTTGTGGAGAAGTTGGAACGAGGAATGGGTCTAAAGCCCTTGGACTAAAAGTTCTATAGTGGATACCCAACCTAGCTAGCACCTAGGTTCAATGGGACAACTAAATTATGGAACGGAGCGTGTCACTGTGGTGGTCTCGGACTCCCTACCACTCCTCGTTAGAAACAGTGACTCCCGCACGAGGCTAGCATGTTGATGCTTTAATGATTCGAATGTCGGTTGACATATGTGAGTATGCGGGATACTCGGAAAAGAATCACCTATGTGAGAGAGAAGTGAGGGTCACTTCAAAGGAGAATTGATGGGCACAATTCTTCACAAACTCTTGCAGAACCAGGACGGTGACCCACGACCAAAATGGGCACACTCATGAGAACAGAGCATGGTTGGGAGGATCCTGTGTGAGATATGTCATCGTCTACACAAACGGCAGTCGGTTCAAAGACATCGCGTTCTACCGTACAGCCAGTAGAGTAAACATGTCTTTACAAGGGAAGGTTCAAAGGGTATAGTGATCCCTACCTATCCTATGCAGGGATCGACCGTTGAACACAGTTGTTTCCAACTAGAAACGAGATAGGAAAGGCTTGATTCAAGCCCGATCTCGTCTCGTGTGCACCGGCACCTGCGGGCACGAATGTTGTCCGGAAATTTGGAAATTGGCTGGCCTTGCCATGCCACTGGGTTCGGCCATCGTGCCCGGAAATTTGGAAATTGGCTGGCCTTGCCATGCCACTGGGTTCGGCCTTAGTGGCCGAAACATGGAGACACGGTGATGTTTCGGATTTCGGCTTTTGAGCCCGAAAACAGTGTGGTTCCCAGAACCAGTTTGCTTTCTCCTGGACCGTTACGAGATTTAATTCAGGATTAATTCGCAAGGTTAATGGTCAGCTGTTACAACAGTTTTTATCTGATTTTAATTTCAGATTAAATATCAATTTAAGGTTTTAAGGAAAGACAGACACTTTGCCTAACTAGTACTGCTCTTTCTTCCTTCTCCTTCTTTCTTGTTTTGGATTATGCTTTTAAGCAAAAATCCGTTCTCCATCTTGTGATATATTCGTTGGATTGGACTTATAATCTGAGGATTATTAGTTCCAATTTTGGTTGATATATATTGGTATATCTTTTTCGTAGATATACATGTATATATAACCTTTGAGTTCGTTTTATATATATTTGTGTGTATATATATATTTCGGATAAATATCCAATAATATTTTATATACTTGTGTGTGTATATATAAATATTATTTTTGAGATATTAAATCGATTTTGGTTCATTATCTCCAACAGAATTGTCCTATAACCTATCATCAGATGTGAAGAATAATATATTTTGATAACCTTAATATTGTGCAAGGTAGCTATAGGTGGTGGACATTGATAATATATATTAATAATACTTGAATGTGCAGCATTGGTGGAGACAAAGTTTTACAGATGAGAGAGAAATTAAAACAATTTTTTGACAAGCAGATCAGACCACCTTCATCTTCTTTTTATATGCAATGTTTGGAGGGTTGTGGGCACACCCACTCAATACTCATTCATTGACAAAACTAAACAAGCTTGCAGATCTGAATAATTTGAAAGAGAGAGAGAGAGATGGCCTCTGTTGCGTTGACTTCTCTTGGTGCAACATTGGAGCTGGAGTTTCTGCAACCCAATCCTCCAAGGGTTGATCTTAGTGATGCAGCATCCATATGTATCAATTCTTTGTTTGAAAAGATTTCATCTTTGCAAGCTTTTGTGCAAGAGAAATCTGCAACCAGAGATTTGGAGATGAAGATCAGAGACTTTGCACTGGAAGCCGAAGATCATATCGAAATACAATTCAGCAACTTTCTTCTGGCCAAGAACGCAGAGGATCAACAAAATGCTTCTCAGAAACTACAGAAGATCTTCCGAGAAGCTACAGAAAAAGCAGCAGAGTTGCTGAAACTTAGCAGCAGCAGCATAAGCAAAGAAGCAGTGAAGAATGGAAGTGAAGGAGCAGTGATTCCTTGGATAAAACATTCTCCGGTGATGCTTGAGGGGGGCACAATGGTGGGTCGTCGCGGTGATCATATGCTGATAGTTGATAAACTCATCCCCAATGTTCACGAGTTTGGATGTTATGGTCAGTTGTTGACTTCGTTCAAAGTAATCACAATTGTTGGTATGACCGGTATAGGAAAAACAACTTTAGCTACAAGTGTCTATAATGATCCAAAGGTTGCATCCCGCTTTGATGTACGAGGTTGGGTTACCATGTCTCGGGAATACAACAAGACCCAAATGCTACACGACCTTCTTTGGACACTAACAAAGGAGGAAAACATTGATGATGATGATGACGATGACGATGACGATGACGATGACGACGAAGATGACGATGACGATGACGATGACGATGATGATGATGATGATGATGATGATGATGATGATGATGATGATGATGATGATGATGATGTAGTAGCTACACAGGTATACAACTTCTTGAGAGGTAAGAGGTTTCTAATTGTTGTGGATAACTTATGCAACACTCAAGCTTGGTATGATATAAGAAGATGTCTTCCTGCTGAAGAAGATAATTCAAGTCGCGTAGTGCGCACAACGCTTTTAAGAAGGGATTTCGGTGAGAAATATTACTCCAAAAATTACTATGTCCATCACATGTCTTTGCTAAATCCAGAAGAAAGTTGGGAATTGTTTTGCAATAACTCTTTTATAGAACGACATATGGCATCTAAATTTAAAAAAATTAGGAGCCAAGTTGTAGAGATATGTGAAGGATTGCCGCACTCAATACTTGTAGTTGCAAAGCGTCTATCTAAGTGTGGCAACATACAAGAAGAATGGAAGAAGGTTGAAAAGGAAATAGAGTTGCTTGGAGTTCTAGATAGAAGGGCACTCACCCTCACCTACAATCAATTGCCAGAACATTTAAAAGTTTGCTTTTTATATTTTGCAGTCTTTCCAAAACGTAGTGCAATCAAAGTGAAACTAATAATTAGGTTATGGATTGCTGAGGGATTTATTAAGCCATTGGGGTATAAGGAGTTAGAAAAGCAAGCTTATGAGTATTTAAAAGAGCTTATTGATAGAAGTCTTATTCTAATTGACAATTGGAGTACTTCTATAAAAAATAAGAATTGTGCTTATAAAGAGGGCATTTTTTGTGCTTTAAATACTCTGCAATTTCCACGAGGGTCATTTGGCATGTTTGCTAATTCATGCCGCTGGTTAAGCTTATACACACATAAATTTGACTATTATGTGTTGTTAAGAACAAACAACCCTCGCTCCATTTTTTTCTTTCAAGAAGATGTTGAAATATATGTGTCTTTCAAGTTGCTAAGAGTTTTGACTTTTGTTCCATCTTCATTTCTTCAAAGAGTTCCATCACGCTTACAAGATTTAATTTTTTTGAGATACCTATCTGTTACAGAATGGTTTAAGGGTCTTGAGTATGTAGTGTCAAACAATGAAAACTTGCAGACACTTGTTGTTTCTAGTAAAGAATCCCAACTTGGAACACCTACTATTCATTTGCCTTCAACAATTTGGGAGTTACCGCAGTTACGACATCTTGAACTTGACAAATCTTATGTGATTGATCCTCCAAACTTGGATAAAGATAATATGCAAACATTATTTTGGGTGTGTCCAACGCATTGCAGAACAGGAGTACATTGCAGGTTTCCAAACATTAAAGATTTGAAAATCTTTGTTTCTGGAAGCAATCCAATTACTTTGGATAATCTTGAATGTTTGGAACGACTTGAGATGCTAACAATTTCAGTTTTGTTAGGCCATGTTCTAACCCTTCCAAAACCGTTTGTGTTTCCTTCACTTCTAAGGAAGTTGAGCTTGAATGGTATTAACCTTTCGGAGAGGGATTTAACGGTAATTGGCATGTTACCTAAGCTTGGAGTTCTCAAGTTGAAAAATGTCTTTTATGGGAAAGTATGGGAAGTAGAAGAAAGTCGATTTCGTAGTTTAGAATTCTTGCTTATTGAAGATAAAACGCTCAAGCAATGGAGAGCTCATGAAGATTCGTTTCGTTGTATTGAGCGCTTAGTCCTAAGATTTTGTTATTGTTTGAAAAAAATCCCTCATACTATGAAACATATTTGGTCCTTGAAGTCAATTGAGTTCCAGCAGTGTTGTCCTTCCGTTGTCACTTCTGCAGAGGATATCCAACGCGAATCTTACAGACGCCATACTTTTGAGGTTAGAGTTGAAGCTATTTTTACGTTAGAATGAAGCTGCATAGTATAGTTTTCTTTAGATGTGTTTAGGCTTGTCATCCTTAGCTTCAATTCATTAATATATATCTCATTTCACTTTCTTCATTATATTCTTAATTTGCATTATGTTTTTCATATATATAGATCAAAATCGTGGGACCTGAATATGGAGATGAATCACAATATACAGACATAGAAGAGTCTATTCTTTCAGATGATGAATCAGAGTGTACACAAACACAAGAGTTTATACCTTCAGATGATGAATGACGATGACAATTAAGCTAATGTATGGATGCAAGATAGAATTGATCGAATCACAAAAATTGTTGGTTACCAACTAACTACATATTCTTAACATCTATTATTAATTATATATGCCGTTGAGTTAGATGGTTTTAATGGCGCTTTAAATCCAATCTTGTCTGTTCGTGCAGAACCGATAATGCTGTGAAGAATCGGTTCACGACCCTCTGCAAAAAGAGAGCGAAGAACGAGGAGGAATTAGCGAAAGAAAACAGTAATTCATCCATTAATATAATAGGAGGGTTATCTTTCCAAGTTGGTTCAACAGTGATAGCATTTCAGAATCTGCAGTGCCCCTTAAGAAGCAAAGGTAATATTCGTTTAGTGTGCTTCAACTCTATATGGTCATGCTCCAGTAAATAACGTTTGGTTTTTGGCGTTTAGGAGGAGTCAAATTCCAGATCCCCCTGAAAGTTTTAGCAATGGGGAAAAATCAGATGCTATGGCGTTTAGGAGGAGTCAACTCTCCATTTGCAGTAATAGGTCAAAATCTCAAAAGTCCCGGGAGCAATAGAGTCGTTATGATGTGCAACCGTGTGGTGCACACGGTTGCAAAAACGACGCTGTTTTGACGTTTGACTTAAAAAAAAAATAGTTTCGATTGTCGTTAACGGCGTTATGTTGTGTATAATTTGAACTATACATCCATAACTTTATAACTATACATTTATAATTACATAACTACACATTCAGAACTTCATAACTACACATTCAGAATTGCATAACTACACATCCATAACTTCATAACTATACATTCAGAATTGCAAACTACACATCAATTACTTCATAACTATACATTCAGAATTGCATAACTACACATCCATAACTTCATAACTATACATTCAGAATTGCATAACTACACATCCATAACATCATAACTATACATTCGGAATTGCATGCATAACTACACATCCATAACTTCATAACTATACATCCAGAATTACATAAATACACATCCATAACTTCATACCTATACATTCAGAATGTGAAATTATAAAATTATGAACATATGTTTACGTAACTAACGGCAATCGAAAATGATTTTTTTAAACGTAAAACGACGCCATAATTTGTCGGAGCAATGTATCGAGATGAGGACACCAAAGATTCGCATGCCAATGGTAAATAATCTGAAGCAATCTTTGGCTCTTAACACACCATTAGGTTATATAGAAGTCATTTAGACCATCAACTGTTTTACAAGTTCTTTATGTTTTATAATTAACACCGGTTTTGGATCAAGCAGGCTCTAGCAATAAAACCGAAGGAACATTATATTTCTTAAGAAGGATGATCCTAAGATACTCCCATTGATGCAACAAGCGGAACTACTGAGCTCACTGGCACTCAAAGTCTATTCTGAAAACACAAACCAGAGTCTTGAAAACGCTTGCAAGGTCAGGAAAAATGAGCGTTCTTGAAGATTTGCATTACTCTATATTATGTTGTCTATATGTTGTTGTTTGTTCACATGATAACGGCTCAATCAGTGGATCTGATCTTCTTATACGAAAAGAATCTTTTCAGGTACTTGAAGATTTCTCAATCATACAAAAGATGGTGATGTGCGAAATGCCAAATTTCTGAGATGGAGATTCAGCTCAAATCATGAGGTGTCTTGAGCAGACCCTAACTGTAGAAGGCACCTTTAAACCCGTACCATACTCAAACTAATCTCCTTATGCACCAGGCCGGCCCAATTAAATGGCAAAGTGCTGGCCATATTGATTTTTTCATACGAGAGGAGGTTTGAACTCCCGACCTCTCTTAAGAGATGAGAGTGCACAACCACTCACGCCCACCAAGCTGGTTTGCAAGCTAAATATGTTACTTGGGAATGCTTGTCCACAAAAACGGGAGTGCCTAATATATTGTTGTGCAGGCAACCTGCTTTATCGGAAGAGTCTGCAAGGAGCTCAGAGTATAGCACGGGATCAACTTTACTAGCCCACGGGGTTGGTGATAATAGAGAAAAGAGCGAAGCCGAGCTATGTGCATTGCATCAGGACATTGAATCGGGATTACAATCAACCTACATTGATGATGAATTTGGAAAAGGAATTTCTGGCAATAAAAATCCAAACATGCTATGTATATTCATAAATTATTTTATTATAATTGTACATTCATAAAAGCATGCATTAAAGTTGAATTAACATATTATTAACTCATAGTCTCTATATTAAATGTCATTCAATTTTAGGATCCTTATGCCAATATTTGACATTATGGTCTATTAAGACAACTTGTTTGGTTTCTCATTTAATTTTGAGCATATTTTAGTCCTATGTCTAACTTAGAACTTTAAAACCTATTTTGAACAAGTTATTTAGGACCTATCTTGGGTCATTAAGTTTGGATCCCACCATTATTGAGTGATATTTAATAATAATTATATCCATTTTTATTTGACTTATAACATGTTTATTATGATAATAATATTGATTATTATGCATAACATGTTCACTAAGTCTTAATTATTACTGACTACCATATTTTGTTAATGGTATTCATTGTTGGTAATAATATTATGTTTGGATATATTTCAGTACTAGACCATTTTATATCCATGTCATAATTCACTTGGGTCATTGAGATTTATGGGTCTAATTTGAGTGATTAAGCTATTGCTATAATTATTATCTTCGGTCTATTTATGAGCCATTAAGAATTTAAGGATTATAATTGTTATTTTGGCCATTAAGAATTACAACTATTGTTTAAGTTGTTTTTTTTTTTAATCTATCAATAGTTTTCAAGGCCTTAATAATAATATTAATTCTTTTAATAATATAGTAAGTAATATAGTTGGTATATTGTCTTTACCATGGTAATTTAATTATTACCCTAATTTTAGTCTCCCTAAAAAGACATTATGGTCTTGGTTAATTATTGTGTGGTGATATGAGATTGGCATTCAATATCCCCTTAGTTTAGGGGTTAATCTCGTTTATTACCTTTCATAATAATTATTATTGCTTGGTAATGTTTGGAAGATTACCTATTTAATTTGGTGGTTATTGTTATATACAATTCGACGTTGCATTGAGGTTACTAATGGTGAATATGAGAGAATTTTAGCACTATGGCAGATGCAGTTTGCATCATTAAGGTTAGTCATTAAGTTTTATAATTACTTTTTTTTTTGGTAACTAGTGCTACAGTTATAGTTTGACCGCTATATTTTGAAATTGCCACATTTTATTTCTTTATTTAAGAAAATGGAAACATTAAGAATATGTATTACCATGCTTTGGTTGTTATTATTAAATGTAAATGGTGATTATAAAGTTACTTATTATCATTAATATTTTAATGATAACATTATTATTATAGTTTATTTATGAATCCTGAATTGTTTCCAATTATGTTTATGTGGCGATGCTTTAGATAAGAAATTTTTCTTTTAAGGCAACTGACTATTGTCATTACTGTACATTTATTCCATAATTCATTTAGTTTTTGAATTATGATTAATGTTATTGCCCATATTTGGTTAAGTATGAATAAATGAATATTTGGTGTATTTTCATACTCTTTATATTATTTTATGCATATGATCATATTAAGTGCAATTAGGGTTTGAGATTTTGATTTACAAATGATAACATATACTTTTGGTTTATTATTGTTATAATAATTTGTGACTTCCGTTATTGTTGGGAAAAATCCTACTTCCTGTGACAATGAAAATCACAGACCCTGACACGGTCCACAAATACGAGATAACACAATAGCCCAAAATAAATAACAACGGAAGGGACACAAGATTCACGTGGAAACCCCAAAACCACGGGGAAAAACCACGGGACCACCACAACCAAATATTCCACTATCACAAATCTTGCACCAAGTGGGAAACTGTAAGACTTTCCCATATGGGACTTAATTATGTGGTGCAAGTGGACTAGGCCCATTAAGTAATGACATTAGGTTAAGTCTGTATTCCACCAATATGCCTATATAAAGCTTGTATTGATGGAATACAAGACATATTATTATTACATGGTACTCATACTGTTCAGAAAATACCAATACATCATCTAGGGTTCTGAGTCAAGTATGAGACAAAAAGACTAACCCTATCCTGCAGATCTACTGTTCAAGAGACAACACAACAGGATATCAACTAGCTGGAGATCTACAATGTTTCCGCTATCGCTACTACGAGTTAAGTTTTTTCGTAGATTATTCTTTGTATAGTTAGATCATATTTAGATCTCACACAGAAGCCATTTTTCCGTTGGATTGCAGTCATTATGACTTGAATTTTTACAAAGAGGCATGAAGATCTGGTCCCAAAGACCACAATCTAGAATGCAATGGAGCATCCAAGTATTTTTCGAAGATCTGATAAGATAGTCTGCATCCTTTCTGAACTTACCAGCCTAATACAGTGTCTAGAGTGTTGTGTTTTTTTTTTTTTTTTTTTTTTTTTTTTTTTTTTTTTTTTTTTTTTTGTGTCACATTCTTTTGTGTGTTGTATGGGAGAGTTGGATAGGGCATCCAATAATGTTCCCATAAGGCTTTTTTATGGTATTTATTTGCCAATTGTACAAAATATATAGAATGTAGTTACAGATTGGCACATCGCCATTGATATAGAACATATCAAAAAGAAGAAGAATATATTGATAGAAGAGAGGAGGATCAACATCAACCAGTTGAACTGACCCCCCCCCCCCCCCCCCGGTGTTTTTTGCTTCGTGTGTAGAGTTTAGATAATAAGTTTTGTGGTGTTCTTCTGTTTATCTCATCTTTATGTAACATTTAACTCATACTTTTATTGGAGTGGAAAATCCAATATTGCCCTTTGTGTGTATATATGTCTCAGAAAGCAAATTACTTAGAGCTGAACAAGATTTGGACTAAAGATGTGTTGTTAGGATCGAGCGCTTTACTGGCACATTTTCGTGAGGCAGAGTGTTGGACTTGGCCCTTCAGGCCTCCTCCCAACACTTACTTTAGCCATATAGTGCTGGACTTGATCCTTTACCGACTTCTCCCCAACCAAATGCACATATGCATGCCCAGAAACCACGAAAGAATTATAAAACAACACGGTCTTAGTTGCATAGAATAGGAGAAGAGTTGAGATAGAGTTTCTTACACTGTTTTTTGTAGCTTTTGTGTGGCCATGAATTCAGAAACTTCCTTGACGGCACCTACTGGAAATCTGCAATGGGGTAAGTGTTGTGGGGAAGAAGCTAAGGGGTCTGAGAAACTCTCTCTGTTATTTAAGTTGGTCAGAGGAGAAAGTGTGATCATGGCAAAATGAAGAAAGTAGGGGAGGGAACTCTTTGCAAATTAAAGTGTGGAATATAGTGGCATTCACTGATGAAAAGACTAAATTGACCCTCATTCCCATTCTCAAGTCTTGAGTCAGAAGGGGGTATTATGGTATATCTACATGTTACTGGTTCTCCAACCAGGGCCCAAAGTTGAGAATCCCATCATTTAAAGCAAAACTTTAACATAACACAAGGATTACACTTTGTTTGGGTCCATCTCTCAAATTTGAACTATTTAGTTTTGACTGTAACAACAGTTTCAGAACATATCAGTTGATCTTAAACTAAATATTTGATTCTACAAATGCTGACAAACTTTCTGAAGCACTAGAAGTATAGATCATAAGAAGCTTACTCAGAAATGACCATATCAAACAGACCACTTTTAATTTAGTGCCAGGTTCAAGAAAGCCAAGTGCTCAAACCTCTTCTTGTTCGGACCATATCTCTTTGTTGACCAACCCCATAAACAAGGGCAAATTATATTCTGGACCGCGGTCCACAATGCATTGTGGTCCAGACATCAAATATGCATTTCAAACACCCCTCGCTCCATTTTCTTCTTTCAAAAAGATGATGAAATATTTGTACCTTTCAAGTTGTTAAGAGTTTTGGCTTCTGCTCCATCTTCATTTTTCCAAAGAGTGCCAACACAATTACAAGACTTAATTTTTTTGAGATACCTATCCGTAAAAGAATGGTTTAAGGGTCTAGATTATATTGTGTTAGCTAATAGAAACTTGCAGACACTTGTTGTTTCCCGTAGTAATGAATCCCAACCATGGTTTAAGGATTTAATGATAATTGGCATGTTGCCCCGACTTGAGGTGTTGAAGTTGAAAAATGCTTTTCATGGGGAAGTATG
Organism: Ipomoea nil; assembly: GCF_001879475.1. NCBI lineage: Eukaryota > Viridiplantae > Streptophyta > Magnoliopsida > Solanales > Convolvulaceae > Ipomoea > Ipomoea nil. Next base: position 1,634,903 of record NW_017619515.1, read on the forward strand.
GGAAGTAGTTGAAGGCCAAAGATTCAATCAACTAAGATTCTTGCATCTTGAAGATAAAAAGCTCAAGAAATGGATGACTAATAAATATTCATTCCAATGTCTTGAACGCTCAGTTTTAAGATTTTGTTGTTGTTTGGAAAATATCCCTCGCATGATGTATCATATTATCACCTTGAAGTCAGTTCCTTTTGTTGTTGTTATGGCATTGCATTATTCAGGAAGTTCGACACTTTATTTCAGACATAAATTCTGAGGTTAGAAATTACACATGATTCCTTCTTAATTTTTCAATTATTTTTCTTCACTTATAACTTTATTTACAAAATTTGCTACTATTTCTCCTTTTGATTTCATTTCATTTTCTTCATTTTGCATTATTTTATTCATATAGGTCAAAATCAAGGGACTTGAAGCACAACGCTTGGCTTGATTGCATGGTACAAAATGTATAGATCAAAATATTGCTTCAGATTTCCCCTCAATTATTGTCATAAAGCTATCCAGGCGGCCAGGAACAGATACAAGAGTCTAAACCTTCAAGTTATAGGTTTGCATTAGATTTAATTTGGTTATTAACAATTATTCTTAATATTATTTATTTTATTTTTCTTTCCCATTGCATGCCTTTACTACTTTTCAGTTCCTATTTTCTTTTCTGTAATCTTTTATCTAAATAGGTTTTGTATGAAGTCTTGAATTTTATGTTAATTACCAATTATTCTTTCTTGGTAGATCAGATATTTCACTTTTTGCATGTGAAAATGTTTTAAATATTTGCCAAGAGTGATACAAGTGTAAAACTTTATATTAGAGATGTCCAAATTAATTCAGTATATACAAAATTATTTCAAGGAATAAGGTTCAAATTGGCCACTGAACGTAACCTGAAAATGTAATTAGGCCACGTACTGAACGAACAGAAAGTGCAATTAGGCCACTGAACACTCCAAAAATGTGCAATTAGGCCACTGAACTCTCCAAACGTATGCAATTTCACCTGATAGCAGGTTACCCTCAATTTTAACAGGTTATCTGCTTACGTGGCAGCTGAGTTGGCATTTTTAATAAATTTTAATAATAAATTTTTATTTAAAAAAAATTTAAAAAAATAAAAACGACTTTATTTTATTTTTATTTAATTTTTTTTCAATTTTTTATAAAATTTATTATTAAAATTATTTATTAAAAATTATTTAAAAATTATTAAAAATGCCAACTCAGCTGCCACGTAAGCAGGTAACCTGCTAAAATTGATGGTAACCTGCTATCCGGTGAAATTGCATACGTTTGGAGAGTTCAGTGGCCTAATTGCACGTTTTTGGAGTGTTCAGTGGCCTAATTGCACGTTTTTGGAGTGTTCAGTGGCCTAATTGCACTTTCTGTTCGTTCAGTGGCCTAATTGCATTTTCAGGTTACGGTCAGTGGCCAATTTGAACCTTATTCCTTATTTCAAATAGTTACTTTGAATTAACTAAATAGAGTTAATATCAGCCAAGGTTCCTCGAGTATAGTGGTTCTGCCACTTATGGTCCTAAACTTTCGAATAAACCCTTCGAAATCCTCCATGTTTCAAAAATGACCTGCGATAGTCTTCACATTAGTGTTTGCCGTTTGAGCTGTGAAATGTGAGGGCATTATAGACATTTCACATTTTTTCTCACCCAAATTAATTTATTTCCTGTTCTGGAATTAAAATTGAAACAATTCTTAACCCTAAGGGCATTATAGACCTCCGGCTTGATTTCCGATTCCACCTTCATCGGTTCCCCCGTTGGTTCATGGGCGCTGCCCTAATTCTCTGAAACCTGCCTTGGTCTCTTCCTCTTTGGAGCTGAAATTATTACCAAAACAAAACAAAAAGAAGACAACCATACAAAACCTCCGCAATCTCAATCTCCAGCTCCTCAGGGTTGTTGGAAGAAGTCGATTTGGACTACGATTTCGGTGGCGGTCTCTACTTCGACCCATTAGCCTTCTACATCAACAAAAACACCAGTGTCACTCAAAAAATACTCACAATTCCGAAAAGATAAAGCAAAAAATTGAAGGACTAACAATCTTTCTACGGGCAACGGCAACAATGGAGGTGCCGGCGAAGGCGTCGAAGTTGAAACAGGACCCTTCAATTTGATCCCCGACTCCACAATTACCACCGCTGCTGCTTGAAATCCAGGAAATTTTTGGATGGGCTGTTCAAAAAATAGAAAGAACCCTAAATTGGGATATTTTCGAGGGAATCAAGGAAATATACTAAATCATAAGAAGAAAGTACCTGAGAGAGGTTTTCTAGGGACTGGAACGTCTATCATTTCATTACCGGATTTCCACACGGGGGCCGCCCTGAAAGGCTTTCCGGTGCTCAGAGGAAAAGTCTTACGGTGCTGAAGTTGTTGGTGGTGTTGGTGATATATGGTTGTTGGTGCTATTGCTATGGTGATGTGGTTCGTGACGGAAGTCGCTGTCGCTGCAACCAATGGATTCGGCGGCAATAACCTCATTCCTCCACCACCGACGTTGCTACTATGATGGAGTTGGTGGTGGACGTGGGCGGTGGTATCCTTAGAGGTGACCACGAACCGGAACCGTAACTGTGCTAACCGGAACCGAACCGGAATCGTCCGTACGGTTCCGGTTCCGTTCTTTTATAGGTTCCGGTTAAGGTTTCGGTTCCGGTTCCAAACCGTAAAAAAAAAATAAATAAATAAAAAGCTAGCTGCATCTTGAAGAAATTAAGTAATTTGACCTCTAATGCTAGCCGTGAAATAGATTACTTAATTTTGCTATGAATAAATTCCACTTAAACTTACAAGTTACAATTGTCGTCTTTAAAAAAATTAAAAATTTTACTCAACTCACGGCTTAACACTACTTACAAACTTACAATTTATCCAGTATATGCATGATGGACCTTGGTTTATATTATATGCATGTAGTTTAACATATTATGTGCATTTAGTAAATAGATTATGTACCTTTAAATAAATTAAAAATATATAGTATGTTAATTGAGTGTACATAATTTGGACATGATGCACAATGTGCATAGTGGACTTTGGTCCAAATTGTGTACATAAAGTTAATATATTATGTACTTTCAATTAACAATAGATAAATGTCTTATGATACATATTATATTAATAAATTATTAAACCATTTTTTATTTGTGGTTGATTGAATTTTTTTTTTTTGACAAAATAAAAATCATGTACAAAACATAATACAATAAAAATAAAGGGACAAATAAGTCATTAAGTCGAACAAATAGTATAATTAGGCCTCTAAAGTTTAAAAAAAAAAATTAATAATAATAGAACAACCCTAAGCTCCTTAAATTGGTAAAAAAAAAATGTGATTAAACCCAACGATAACTTCTTCAATAGGCCAGGGTATTGTTGAATGTTGATTTGGCAAACCTACAGATTTCTTAGACCTAGATCATAGGTGTAAAATTTAATATGATTAATGTTTTAATTTTAGGCAAATATTTGTGTGAGATTGTCTCACCATGAGACGGATCGGATCAAGATGAAAATATAATATTTATACACATAAATATCATACTTATATGCTCAAATGTAATACTAATCAGGAATAAAATTTTTGCTACTTATAAGGGTAAATGTAATACTTTTAAGAGAAAATGTAATATTTTTACATTTCGATTTTAAAATATTACATTTTTTTACTCAAAAGTATTATATTTTCTTTATAAGTAAGTGGCACTTGTCAACATTACTTATTATGGAAAATGTAATACTTTTGATAGAAATATAATACTTTTACATCAAAATGCAAAAATATTATTACATTATTTTAAACAAAAAAAGTATTACATTTCTCTTATAAGTAATTAACAAAAATTTTATTCCTGATTAGTATTACATTTACGCATATAAGTATGACATTTGCATATTGATTGGACCTGACCCGACCTGTCCCATGAATAAAGATCCGTGAAATAGTTTCACACAAGTGTGACTCATAATTTTATTTTTATTTTTAGTTTGCATAAATTTATTAATCGAAAAATTTAAAATTAATATTTTTTTAGGGTAGCTGACAAGCCTCCAACATGGCCCTATCATAGTCAACCATAACTACCTTCATCAACATTTGGGAAATTGGAACAAATGTTGACCTGACCTCCTTCGTTAACCTCTAGAACGGCAATTTAATTCTTAAATCAAGGTTCACATAACATTATGCATTATAAATTAAAATCACACGGTACATAATTCATATTCATAAAATATAAAATATGAGCGTATGATCAAAGACTATTCTTTAAGATATTTATTATTTAATATATATACCTAATTACTTGTACTTTTATAATTTCAAGTGGCCAAGTGGGTATGTTTGGTAATACTTATACATAATTCATTTTCGTAAAGTAGAATTTCAATACAAAATACATAAAATTATCACATAAAACACATACGCATATTATATGTTATTACTTATTTTTTAAATTTGATTTTAAGTATATAATTCGTATTCATATACACAGAATTTTTCAGGTACAAAATTTATATTTATAAAATATAAAATTTTATAACGCAAAATATAAAAACTCATAATATAAGACATATATACATATATGTTGGGTTGGGCTTCCCTCCTATGTGGTAAATAGCTCATGTTTGAACCAAGCCAATATGTATCCACTATATTTTTTGTTGGAACTCCACTCATCTTGAGCCCTAATTATAATTATTATAATTATAATTATAATAATTATTATTATATAATTTAGGGAGATGGCAGAATCTTCAATCCTTACCTAATTGTGAAAGGGAATCCAATCTTCCTTGTTTTTGCTAAGGAAACAATTTTCCTTCTTTTGATTCTTTCCTCCAAAATTATATATATATGTTACGGCAGTAGGGCAGAGAAGTTCCAAGCGGCGAAACCTTTCTCTTCATCTTTCAATATTCTGTTCGGCAGACAGAGAGACGAGAAGAGTGGTCAGGTTTGCCAACTTCTTGGGTATTTTCTTCATCAAATATTTTGGAGGTCAGCTTATTTGTTCCAGGCATCTTTTGGGTATTCTCGTACTATTTATATTCTTTTCATCTTGCTTGTGGTGGTTGAATATTTTAAGTAAGAGTTGGTACTCTGTTTAGGCCTGTGGAATATAATAGAAGTCTTTGGCCTAGAATTGTTGTATTTGATGATTTGTGGATGTTTGGCTCGTGTGGTAGCCTGAAACTTTGTACCCAAGATTTATTATAGTGGATTATTTGGTTGGTGGTGGTCCCGTGGTTTTTTCCCCGATTTGGGGTTTTCCACGTAAATCGTGTGTTCTTGTGTTTGATATTTATTTTTGGCTATTGTGTATCATCTTGTGTTTGTGCTCCTGTCGGTTCTGTGATTTTTCATTGTCGCAGGAAGTGGGATTTTCCCAACAAAGTGGTATCAGAGCCCAGGTTGTTGATTGGGTACATTTGACATGGAGACAAATATGAGTAATATGGTACGATTGAATGGTAGAAATTATCACATTTGGAAGGCCAAGATGAAGGATCTTTTGTTTGTGAAGAAATTACATCTACCTGTGTTTGCAACTGCAAAGCCAGAAAGCATGTCAGACGAAGAGTGGGACTTTGAGCACCAACAAGTTTGTGGTTATATTCGCCAATGGGTTGAAGATAATGTTATGAATCACATTATCAACGAGACACATGCCAGAAGCCTGTGGGATAAACTTGAGACCCTGTATGCTTCCAAGACAGGCAATAACAAATTGTTTTTGCTAAAACAATTAATGAATCTAAGATTCAGGGAAGGTACATTGATCAATGATCATGTCAATGATTTTCAGGGTGTTCTTGATCAGTTGTCTAGCATGGGCATCAAATTTGAGGATGAGGTACTTGGTCTCTGGTTGCTTAACACTCTACCTGATTCTTGGGAAACACTTCGGGTTTCTTTGACCAATTCTGCTCCCAACGGTGTTGTGACCATGGAGTATGTCAAGAGTGGTATCTTGAATGAAGAGTCAAGAAGAAGATCTCAAGACACCTCCACTTCTCAGTCAGATATTTTGGTTACAAATGATATGGGGAGAAACAAACAAAGGGGTCAGAAGGGTAGAGATAAAAGCAGAAGTAAGTCAAGGTCATGGCACAAGGATGTTGAATGTTATCATTGTGGCAAGAAGGGTCACATCAAGAAAAATTGCTTCAAGTTGAAAAGGGAACAGAAGCAAGACAAGAAAGATGATCACACAGAGAACCAGGTTGCAACAGTTAGAGCAGATTTGCTTCTTGTTTGTGATGAGAACGCCGTCAATGTTGCATGCCATGAGACAACTTGGATTGTAGATTCAGGCGCATCTTACCATGTTACACCAAGGAAGGAATTCTTTACATCATATACTCCAGGTGATTTTGGAGAGCTAAGAATGGGTGATGATGGTCAGGTGAAGGTGATTGGTACCGGTACAGTTTGTCTTGAGACCAGCAATGGCACAAAGCTGGAACTTAAAAATGTAAAGCATGCACCGGGTATCAGACTGAATCTCATTTCTACAGGAAAACTCGATGATGATGGTTTCTGTTGTTTCTTTGGTGATGGACATTGGAAAATCACTAGAAGCTCGCTGGTTATTGCACGAGGTAACAAGTCTTCTAACTTGTACTCTTTACAAAGCTCTATTTCTGGTGATTCAGTGAATGTGGCAGCAAAAGAATGTGCATCAGAATTGTGGGATAAACGACTTGGCCACATGAGTGTGAAGGGGATTGATTACCTTGCCAAGAAGAAGAAGCTTTCAGGAGTAAAGGAAGCTAGATTGGACAGATGTGTTCATTGCCTGGCAGGGAAACAGAAAAGAGTTTCTTTTATGAGCAATTCTCCTTCGAAGAAGCCGGAGCCACTTGAGTTGATACATTCTGATGTGTGTGGACCAATGAAGGTTAGATCACTTGGAGGTGCTTCTTACTTTATGACCTTCATTGATGATTATTCTAGGAAACTCTGGGTTTACACTTTGAAGCACAAAAGTGATGTGTTTGGTGTGTTTAAAGAGTTTCATGCCCTTGTTGAGAGACAGACAGGGAAGAAATTGAAGTGCATCCGTACTGACAATGGCGGTGAGTATCGTGGCCCATTTGATGAGTATTGCAGAATGCACGGTATTAGACATCAGAAAACTCCTCCTAAAACTCCTCAATTAAATGGCTTAGCAGAGAGGATGAATCGGACAATTATGGAGAGAGTCAGATGTATGCTTGATGACGCAAAGTTGCCTAGTTCTTTTTGGGCAGAGGCAGTTTCCACAGCTGTTCATGTTATCAACTTATCTCCAGTTATTGCTTTGAATAATGAAGTTCCTGATAAGGTTTGGTGTGGAAAGGAAGTTTCTTATGATCACCTCAGAGTCTTCGGTTGTAAGGCATTTGTGCATGTCCCGAGAGATGAAAGATCTAAGTTGGACTCGAAGACTAGACAGTGCATTTTCATTGGTTATGGTCTTGATGAATTTGGCTACAAGCTGTATGATCCAGTTGACAAGAAGCTTGTGAGAAGCCGTGATGTAGTGTTCTTTGAAGATCAAATCATTGAAGATGTTGACAAAGTGAGAAAGCCAGAATCTCAAGACAGCGGAAGTTTGGTTGACTGTGAGCCAGTTTCCAGCGAAGATACACATGATGTTGATGAGGTTCAAGAGAATGGCCAGAACGGTGATCTTGTACCAGACAATCAGGATGATACAGCTGATGTGGATGGTCATGTTGATGATGTTGTGCACCAGGAACAAGAAGTTCCTTCGCAGGTTCCAGTTGATCCTCCTAGAAGGTCTAACAGGGAACGGAGACCATCTACTCGTTACTCTTCCAGTCAGTATGTGCTATTAACTGATGGGGGAGAACCTGAGTTCTATGAAGAAGCTATGGAGAGTGAGCAAAAGAGACAATGGCTTGAGGCTATGCAGGATGAGATGAATTCCCTATATGCAAATGATACCTTTGAGTTGGTAAGGGCACCAAAGAACAGGAAAGCTTTGAAGAACAGGTGGGTCTACAGATTGAAACATGAAGAGGGCACTTCAGTTCCACGATTCAAAGCTCGACTGGTGGTGAAAGGTTTTAGCCAGAAGAAAGGTATTGATTTTGATGAAATTTTCTCTCCTGTTGTGAAATTTTCATCCATTAGAGTTGTGTTGGGTCTAGCAGCTCGTTTGGATTTAGAAATTGAGCAGATGGATGTAAAGACAGCTTTTCTCCATGGTGATTTAGATGAGGAGATATATATGGAGCAACCTGAGGGATTTGAAGTCAAAGGGAAAGAGGATTATGTTTGCAGATTAAAGAAGAGTTTGTATGGATTGAAGCAAGCTCCGAGGCAGTGGTATAAAAAGTTTACTTCCATTATGAGTAAGCATGGGTACAAGAAGACTTCTTCAGACCACTGTGCTTTTGTAAACAGATTCTCTGATGATGACTTTGTTATATTGTTGTTTTATGTTGATGATATGTTGATTGTTGGTCGCAATGTTTCAAGAATTCAACAGTTGAAACAAGAGTTGAGTAAGTCCTTTTCTATGAAGGACATGGGACCAGCAAAGCAAATTCTTGGGATGAAGATCATTCGTGACAGGCAGAACAAGAAGTTGTGGTTATCTCAAGAGAAGTATATAGAGAAAGTACTTGAGAGATTTAGTATGGATAAAGCTAAGCCAGTGAATACACCTCTTGGTATGCATTTCAAGTTAAGTAAGAAGCAATGTGCCTCTAGTGAGAAAGAGGATGAAGAAATGCAAAGAGTTCCCTATTCTTCAGCTGTTGGTAGTTTGATGTATGCCATGGTATGTACTAGACCAGATATTGCTCATGCAGTGGGTGTTGTTAGCAGATTTCTCTCAAATCCAGGGAGAGAACATTGGGATGCTGTGAAGTGGGTTCTTAGATATCTTCGGGATACTTCAAATCTGAGTTTGTGTTTTGGTACAGATAAACCTATTCTTGCCGGATACACTGATTCAGATATGGCCGGGGACATTGACACCAGGAAATCTACTTCAGGTTATCTAATTACCTATGCAGGGGGAGCAGTTTCATGGCAATCAAGATTGCAAAAGTGTATTGCTTTGTCTACCACTGAAGCTGAGTTCATAGCATCTGTTGAGGCCAGTAAAGAAATGCTATGGATGAAGAAGTTTATTCAGGAGCTCGGGTTTGTTCAAGACAAGTATGTGCTCTATTGTGATAGTCAAAGTGCAGTGCATCTTGCAAAGAACTCAACGTTCCATTACAGGTCAAAACATATTGACACGAGATATCATTGGATTAGAGATATCTTAGAGTGCAAGATGCTTGAACTTGAAAAGATTCATACCGATGATAATGGGTCTGACATGATGACTAAAGCATTGCCAAGAGGGAAGTTTGAGGATTGTTGCTCTATCGCCGGGATGGCGATATCTTCCACATAGTCGGGAGGGGGAGATTTGTTGGGTTGGGCTTCCCTCCTATGTGGTAAATAGCTCATGTTTGGACCAAGCCAATATGTATCCACTATATTTTTTGTTGGAACTCCACTCATCTTGAGCCCTAATTATAATTATTATAATTATAATTATAATAATAATTATTATATAATTTAGGGAGATGGCAGAATCTTCAATCCTTACCTAATTGTGAAAGGGAATCCAATCTTCCTTTTTTTTGCTAAGGAAACAATTTTCCTTCTTTTGATTCTTTCCTCCAAAATTATATATATATGTTATGGCAGTAGGGCAGAGAAGTTCCAAGCGGCGAAACCTTTCTCTTCATCTTTCAATATTCTGTTCGGCAGACAGAGAGACGAGAAGAGTGGTCAGGTTTGCCAACTTCTTGGGTATTTTCTTCATCAAATATTTTGGAGGTCAGCTTATTTGTTCCAAGCATCTTTTGGGTATTCTCGTACTATTTGTATTCTTTTCATCTTGCTTGTGGTGGTTGAATATTTTAAGTACGAGTTGGTACTCTGTTTAGGTCTGTGGAATATAATAGAAGTCTTTGGCCTAGAATTGTTGTATTTGATGATTTGTGGATGTTTGGCTCGTGTGGTAGCCTGAAACTTTGTACTCAAGATTTATTATAGTGGATTATTTGGTTGGTGGTGGTCCCGTGGTTTTTTCCCCGATTTGGGGTTTTCCACGTAAATCGTGTGTTCTTGTGTTTGATATTTATTTTTGGCTATTGTGTATCATCTTGTGTTTGTGCTCCTGTCAGTTCTGTGATTTTTCATTGTCGCAGGAAGTGGGATTTTCCCAACAATATATTAGGATTCACAACACAATATGAATCATGGTCTATGTTTTAAGGATTGCTCTAGAACAAAGGCGGCCAAGTGGGTATGATTGGTAATACTTTATACTAGCCCCTATCATTGACCAGTGCTGGTGGGTCCAATGAATTTGTAAATAGAAAATATAAAATGAAATACAGTCGATAGGGAAAATTTTGGAAAACGGGGAATAATATTATTAAATTATAAATATTTAATTGAATAATTAATTAACCACCACATTTTAGTATTCTTTTTTTTTTTTGGTGGTAGAATTATATTGGTAATTTAGCATTACATCTTTAATGATAAAATAGGTAATGCAAACACCTACCAAGATTATGTGGTCTAATGATACTCGGGTTGGACTTTCATTTGAAAGGTTGTGAGTTTAAGCCTCATTGGAGGCGTTATTGGTTATTTATGTTTCAGTAGGTTGAGAATGTATATGAACAGATAGTACATTGTAATAAAATAAGAGATTCATTCTATTATTCCATTATAGGACCATACATAACCAAACATCAATATTAATAATCATTGCAATTTCATCCTACTACTAAATATGCAAAATACTTTTATCTAAACATATTTTGTATGAAGTCTTGAATTTTAAGTTAATTATCAATTATTCTTTCTTGGTAGTTTGGCAAATAGTTTACCAACGGTCCCAAATGCTATGTTAGTTCGCGAATAGTACTTTAATTTTGACTTGTAAATATATGTTGTCTTGCACTTTGTAGATCTGATATTTCAGTTTTTGCATGTGAAAATATTCCAAATATATATTTGCCAAGAGTGATACAAGTGTAAAACTTTATATTAGAGATGTCAAAATTAATTCAATATGTACAAAGTTATTTCAAATGCTTACTTTAAACGAAATTAATGGAAACTAAACAAATTTGGAGCTTGCATTTGTTGTATGAAGATCTTGTCCCAAAGACCACAATCTAGAATGCTAAGGAGCATCCTAGTATTTTCCGAAGATATGATAAGATGGTTTGCATCCTTTCTCAACTTACCAGCCTAATAATGTCTAGATTTTTATTTTTATTTTTAATTTTTTTTTTTTGTGTTGTTTCACATTCTTTTGTGCGTTGTATGGGAGAGTTGGATAGGGCATCCAATAATGTTCCCATAAGGCTTTTTACGGTATTTATATGCCAACTGTACAGAATATATATAATGTAGTTACAGATTGTCACATCGCTAATGATATAGAACATATCAAAAAGAAAAAGAATACATTGATAGAAGAGAGGAGGATCAACATCAACCAGTTGAACTCACCCCTCCCTCCCTAGCGTTTTTGCTTCATGTGCCGAGTTTAGATAATAAGTTTTGTGATGTTCCTCTGTTTCTTTTATCTTTATGTAACATTTAACTCAAACTTATTAGAGTGGAAAACTCAATTATAGTTTCATTTGACCAGAGTTGGACAAGTTATTCTGTTGCATTTTAGATACATGATAGTTTCATTTTGTTATGAACACACAAAAAATATAAGATTTGTTAAAACTTTACAGTTAACATTTCTTTACTTAAAAAAACAATGCCATTTTATTTGAACCATTGTCTACGGTATAACAACCGTACCATCTACCATTTTCTTTCCTTTCCCCTCCTTCCATTTGAAGACTTAAAAGTCTTCATAACCATCCAACAAGTCAACAACTACTCCCCCACTTATTCCTTATTTTATGTAATTAGTGAGCTGAGGAAGTTGTTGTTTGTTTCCCCTTGGAAGCTGCCAAAAGTAGAGGATTAGGAAGATTAAAAAATTGTGATTAATTTAAAAGTTGTTGGCATTATTTATATACGGAGTATTAAATATTAATAATACTTCAATGTGCAGCATTGGTGGAGACAAAGTTTTACAGATGGAGAGAGAAATTAAAACAATTTTTTAACAAGAAGATCAGACCACCTTCATCTTCTTTTATGCAATGTTTGGAGAGTTGTGGCCTCACCCACTCAATACTCATTCATTGAGAAAACTAAACAAGTAGATCTGAATAATTTGAAAGCAAGAGAGAGAGATGGCATCTGTTGCTTTGAATTCTGTCAGTGCAACAATGAAGTTGGAGTTTCTGCAACCCAATAATTCAAGGGTTTCTCTTGATGATGAAGAATCCATATCTATCAAATCTTTGTTTAAAAAGATTTCATCTTTGCAAGCTTTTGTGCACGAGAAGTCTTGGGGTGGCCCTGCAACCAGAGAATTGGAGATGAAGATCAGAGACTTCGCACTGGAAGCCGAAGATCGCATCGAAATACAATTCAGCAACTTTCTTCTGGCCAAGAACGCAGAGGATGAACAAAATGCTTCTCAGAAACTACTGCAGATCTTCCGAGAAGAGACAGAAAACGCAGCAGAGTTGCTGAAACTTAGCAGCAGCATAAGCAAAGAAGCAGTGAAGAATGAAAGTGAAGGAGCACTGATTCCTTGGATAAAACATTCTCCGGTGATGCTTGAGGGGGGCACAATGGTGGGTCGTCAACGTGATCATATGCTGATAGTGGATAAACTCATCCCCAATGATTCCATCATATCTGATCGTTGGATCAAAGTAATCACAATTCTTGGTATGACCGGTATAGGAAAAACAACTTTAGCTACAAGTGTCTATAATGATTCAAAGGTTGCATCTCACTTTGATATACGAGGTTGGGTTACCATGTCTCGGGAATACAACAAGACCCAAACGCTACACGACCTTCTTTGGACACTAACAAAGGAGGCAAACATTCCTGATGATGATGATGTAGCAGCTAGGCAGGTATACAACTTCTTGAGAGGTAAGAGGTTTCTAATTGTTTTGGATAACTTATGCAACACTCAAGCTTGGTATGATATAAGAGGATATCTTCCCGATAAAGACAATAATGGAAGTCGCGTAGTTCAAATCACTACGCATTTAAGGAGGGATTTCCGTTTGGGATATATCTTCGCAAATTACTATGTCCATCACATGTCTTTGCTAAATTCAGAAGAAAGTTGGGATTTATTTTGCAATAACTCTTTTTTGGAACCACATATGGCATCTAAATTTAAAAAAATTAGGAGCCAAGTTGTAGAGATATGTGAAGGATTGCCGCACTCAATACTTGTAGTGGCAAAGCGTCTATCTAAATGTGACAACATACAAGAAGAATGGAAGAAGGTTGAAAAGGAAATAGAGTTGCTTGGAGTTCAAGATAGAAAGGCACTCACCCTCACCTACAATTAATTGCCAGAACATTTAAAAGTTTGTTTTTTATATTTTGGAGTCTTTCCAAAACGTAGTGCAATCAAAGTGAAACTAATAATTAGGTTATGGATTGCTGAGGGATTTATTAACCCATTGAAGCATGAGGGGTTAGAAAATCAAGGTTATGAGTATTTACAAGAGCTTAATGATAGAAGTCTTATTCTAATTGACAATTGGAGTACTTCTATAAAAAATAAGAATTGTAGGATGCATAGTGCCTTGCATAGCTTTTGTGTAAGAGAAGCTCAGAAAGAGGGTATTTTTTGTGCTTTAAATACTCTGCAATTTCCACGAGGATCATTTGGCATTTTTGCAAATTCATGCCGTTGGTTAAGCTTATACACACATAAATTTGACTATTATGTGTTGTTAAGAACAAACAACCCTCGCTCCATTTTCTTCTTTCAAGAAGATCCTGATATATTTATATCTTTCAAGTTGCTTAGAGTTTTGGCTTTTGCTCCATCTTCGTTTCTTCAAAGAGTGCCAACACGCTTACATGATTTAGTTTTTTTGAGATACCTATCTGTATCTGAATGGTTTGAGGGTCTTGAGTATGTAGTGTTTAACAATGAAAACTTGCAGACGCTTGTTGTTTCTAGTAAAGAATCCCAACTTGGAACACCTACTATTCATTTGCCTTCAACAATTTGGGAGTTACCGCAGTTACGACATCTTGAACTTGACAAATCTTATGTGATTGATCCTCCAAACATGGATAAAGATAATATGCAAACTTTATTTTGGGTGTGTCCAACGCATTGCAGAACTGGAGTACATTGCAGGTTTGCAAACATTAAAGAATTGAAAATCTTTGTTTCTGGAGGCAATCCAATTACTTTGGATAATCTTGAATGTTTGGAACGACTTGAGATGCTAACAATTTCAGTTTTGTTAGGCCATGTTGTAACCCTTCCAAAACCATTTGTGTTTCCTTCAAAACTAAGGAAGTTGAGCTTGAATGGTATTAACCTTTCGGAGTGGGATTTAATGGTAATTGGCATGTTACCTTATCTTGGAGTTCTCAAGTTGAAAAATGTCTTTTATGGGAAAGTATGGCGTGTAAATGAAATTCAATTTCATGATTTAAAATTCTTGCTTCTTGAAGATAAAACGCTCAAGCAATGGAGTGTTGATCAATATTCATTTCCTTCACTTGAGCGCTTAGTCCTAAGATTTTGTTATTGTTTGAAAAAAATCCCTGATGTTATGAAAGATATTTGGTCCTTGAACTCAATTGAGTTCCAGCAGTGTCGACCTTCCGTTGTCACTTTTGGAGAGGATCTCCAACGTAAAAGAAACAGACTACGCCAAGCTTTTGAGGTTAGAAGCTAAGCTGCGTAGTATAATTTTCTTTACATGTGTTTAGCCTTGTCATCCTTAGCTTCATTAATATATATCTCATTTCACTTTTTTCAATTCATTCTTAATTTGCATTATGTTTTTCATATATATAGATCAAAATCGTGGGACCTGAATATGATGAATCACAATGTACAGACATAGAAGAATCTATACCAGATGATGAATCAGAGTGTACACAAACAGAAGAGTCTATACCTTCAGATGATGAATCGTCTATATCTCCAGATGATGAATCAGTGTGTACACATGCACAAGAGTTTATAGCTTCAGATGATGAATCTGCAGAGTGTACACACACAGACACAGATGAAGAGTTGTCGTCTATATCTTCAGATGATGAATGACGATGACAAGCTAATGTATGGATGCATGCATGCTAGAATTATATTGATCCAATCACAAAAATTCTTTGTTACCAACTCACAACATATTCTTAACATTTATTATTAAATTCCAGACCCCCTTGAAAGTTTTAGCAACGGGGAAAAACCACTCGTGAGTTGTGATGCAACGAATCAGACGCTAAGGTCTCTATTTGCAGTAATAGGTCAAAATGTCTATAGTCCCAGGAGCAATGTATCGAGTGATCAAAACGATGAGGATACCAAAGATTCGCATGCCAATGGTAAATAATCTAAAGCAATCTTTGGCTCTTAACACACCATTAGGTTATATAGAAGTCATTTAGACCATCAACTATTTTACAAGTTCTTTATCTTTTATAATTAACACCGGTTTTGGATCAAGCAGGCTCTAGCAATAAAACCGAAGGAACATTTCTTAAGAAGGATGATCTGAAGATACTCTCATTGATGCAACAAGCGGAACTACTGAGCTCACTGTCATGGTCCTGAGTGTTAAAGAAGGAAATGAGAAGATGGGGCTGGAATTAAAGAGCAGGGAAAATAAGCTAAGTGGTAGAAGACGAGGACCAGTATGACGTCGTTCGCGGAAGTTCACTTAGCCGTGTCATTTAAAGCCCACGACGTCGTATGAAACTAGCCGTTGGAGGTCGTTAGGGCGCTTAAGAAGAAACGACGCCGTATGGGAGAAGCGTTTGAAATCACCCCAGCCTTGGCGTTTCTGAGAAGAGGATGCTGGAAGGAGAGAAAATGGCGAGAATTCCGGGAGTTTGTTAGCTAGCTTTGGAAGCATTAGCATAGTTGTCTATTAATCTTTACATTTTGTAATTTTGGGTTTTTTCTTATGCTTGCTGAATTGAATCAAACCCTAATTTCCTTTCTCCTAAACCTAAATTCTTCCCTATTCTCTACCTCTTTCTTCTCTGCTTCTATACCTCTTCTTCTATTTTTTTGTTGTCATTTTCCAGGTTTGTGACAAGTGGTATCAGAACCCGTAATGGGAACCCAGCCTACATCATCTATGGAAGACAGAATAAGCCGGATGGAGGCTCAGCTGTTAGAGCAGGACATGAAATTTACAACTGGATTGCAAGGTCTAGGGGACTCATTCCAGGAGTTAAGAGACCATGTAGTGGGCTAGAAAAATGAAGTTATGGAATTGCTGAAGCTTAACAGACCTCCCCCACCTACCACAGAGCCATCTTCTGTCCATCGCCAGGCTAATCCTCCACACCCTAGCCCAGGGGAGGCCAGTGCAGATCATGGAAGGAGACTAGGCAAGGAGCCTGCAGCTGACAACCCAGCTGATCTGCAGGAGATCTCTGAGGATGAAGAAGGGCTAGGAGAGAACCAGTTTACTCAGTATGGTGATCCTATGAGAGCTGGTAGACCAGGGATAGCCAGAAGGGTCCAGTTTGATGCTAGACCAGGAAATGAACAGCTAATGAGGTACAAACATGAATTCCCTGCTTTTGACTATGAAAACCCTAGACTGTGGGTTGTGAGATGTGAGAGATTCTTTATGTTAGCAAGGATTCCTAGAGAAGAAGTTATGCATGTTCTATGTGTGAACCTATCTGGAAAAGTAGCCCTATGGTATGAAGGATACCTTAATGGTTTAAGGGAGGGGTTCCAATGGGTTATGTTTGCTAGGGCAGTGTGTAAGAGATTTTGTGAGCATAGTATGGATGTAATGGAAGAGTTCTCAGGCTTAACAATGGGGAAATGTGGTTGACTATTCTGACAAGTTTGAAGAGTATAAGGGCTTGCTGTTACAGGTTTATCCATACCTAACAGAGCAGTACTTCCTTGATAGCTATGTGGTAAGGTTGAAGCAGCAACTTAGGTGTTTTGTGAGGACATCTAAACCCAACACCTTGGAGGATGCCATGTGGTTGGCTAGACAGTTTAACTCCTTTTTTTTCGGTCATAGGTTGGTCCAAAGAACGAGAGTCGGCTTCTTTAAGTCCGTTGTTCCTCAGTAGCTCAGTGGTAGAGCGGTCGGCTGTTAACTGACTGGTCGTAGGTTCAAATCCTACTTGGGGAGATTTTTTAGTTATCGCTTTTCTGACCTAGCAGAATCGTAGGACATCAAAAGTGGTAAGTTTCTTGTTGGTTTTTATTCCTCACTCTCGTATAGGTGAACTTGGTTCGTGAAATTCTTAGGGATAAGAAGGATCCACTGGAAAGACTGGAGGAGTATCTTCATTAGCCGGAAGGAATTAGTCTCCACTAGCGTCATTCGAAGAACGAACAAGAAAAGGGTGACTGTTTAGGTAGGATAGATGGATGTGGCCCAATGGCTAAAGCTCCGCCAGCTTCTTGTAGACTGAACTCTCTTCTCTTTAGGCTCCGAGTTGTTTTTGGGTGGGATGGTCTAATTTTTCTTCGCCACTAGTGGCAACGAAGTTCTTGGTAATTAGCAAGGGGGAAGGAAGATCTCCACTCATTTCATTCATTCAGTGCCTGCGGTGAAGTGCGACCCACAACAAACGAAGGGGGAAAGCTTGCGAATTGAGAAGGGGTTGAAGGTGAGTGAGCCACAAAAATCATTTTCCCACAAACCAGCTTATACTACCCAAAAATACCAATCCATTTCCAAACCCTATAATTCCAAAGCCACTGAACCTAACAGATCCCAAATTAGCCAAAACTCCCTTAAAACTACAGCCTCTAATACCCCCCAAACCCACAACCAATCACCTGAAATCAGTAAACTTAGAACCCAGCTCAGTGAGCAAAACAGATGCTTCAAGTGTTTTGATCCTTGGAGCCCTGGCCATAAATGTAGATGACCAACCTTCAACATAATGGAAGTAGTTGAGCTCTTAGAACCTAAGGAGGAGTCCAGTGAGGGTCAGAAGGTGGATGAGGAAGTGGGGGCTGATTTGGGACAGGAAGAAGCTGAAGTAACCTTGTGTGCAGTTATTAGTGGGGAAGGCTTTAATACCATCAAGTTGGTAGGGTTTATCAATAAACAATCCATTGTAATCTTGGTTGATAGTGGAAGTACACATAGTTTTTTGGACCCTAGGCTGCTCAACCAATTAAAAATCACTCCTGAGAAGGTAAAACCCCTTATAGTGACAGTAGCTAATGGGGAGAAACTTGTCTGTGATTCCATATGCTATGGCCTCAAGTGGCAGGTACATGATGAGCCCTTTGAGAGAGATTTTAGAGTGCTGAAGTTGGGTGGTTGTGATATGGTCCTAGGTATGGACTGGATTGACAACTTTGCTCCCATCCAGTTACACACCAGGCCCCCTAGCATATCCTTTCACAAAGATGGCAGGAAGGTGTTATTGAAGGGTATGACCAAAGGCATTTCCTTACATTCTGCTACTAAGAAGGAAATCAGGAGGTGGAAGATGGAAGGAGTACAAGGATATTGGGTTCAAGGGGAAATCCAACTTGCCCAGGGGGGTGAGCTATTGAGTTGTCAACAAGCAGAATCCAATGGTAACAGTTCTGAATTGGCTGGCCTTCTGCAAGAATATAAGGATTTGTTTGCAGATCCTAAGTCACTACCACCAAGGAGACCATTTGATCATGATATTCCATTGACCACAGGAGCTAAACCTATCAATTTCAAACCCTATAGGTACTCTTTTATGCAGAAAAACACAATAGAAGGGATGGTTGAGGACATGTTGTCAGCTGGAATTATCTCACATAGTACATCACCCTTTGCTTCTCCAGTGTTATTGGTACCTAAGAAAGACAACATGTGGAGGTTTTGTGTGGACTACAGGGCCTTAAATGAGATTACTATCAAGAACAAGTTTCCAATTCCCTTAGTTGAGGACTTTTTCTCTGAACTGGCCCATGCAAGGATTTTTACTAAGTTGGATTTGAGGGCTGGATACCATCAAGTCAGGATGAAGAAAGGAGAGGAATACAAGATAGCCTTCAAAACACACCTAGGGCTATATGAATTTAAGGTAATGCCATTTGGATTAACAAATGCACCAGCTACTTTTCAGTCCCTAATGAACTATGTGTTTAAAGCTTTGATTAGAAGGACAGTGCTAGTCTTCTTTGATGACATTTTGATCTATAGCCCTTCTCTGGAAAGCCATTGGGATCATTTAAGGGAAGTCCTAGAGGTAATGAGGAAACATCAGTTGTTGGCCAAGCTTAGCAAATGCTCCTTTGCTAAGACAGAAGTGGAGTATCTAGGGCACATCATCTCTGAGAAAGACCTACAAACAGATCCTGCTAAGCTAGTTGCAGTGGAAACTTGGCCAAAACCTGCTAACATTAGGGAGTTGAGAGGATTTTTGGGTCTTACAGGCTACTACAGAAGGTTTATAAGAGCTTATGGCACAATCAGTAGGCCTCTCACCAATATGCTTAGAAAAGATGCCTTCCAGTGGAGTGGGGAATCTGAGGCTGCATTTGAATCATTGAAGCAAGACTTATGTGGAGCCCCAGTCTTAACACTTCCTGACTTTGACAAGGAGTTTGTGGTGGAAGCTGATGCCTGTTATAAGGGGATGGGGGCAGTGCTTATGCAAGAAGGAAGACCAGTAGCTTATTATAGCAAGGGATTTGGGCCTAAGCATCAGGGGCTATCAATTTATGAAAAAGAGTACCTTTCCATCATCAATGCTGTGGACAAGTGGAGATCTTATTTGGTGGGTAGGCCATTCACTATCAAAACTGATCACCAAAGTTTGAAATTCCTACTGGATCAAAAGATTACCACAGCAATGCAACAAAAAGGCTTAACCAAATTACTAGGTTTGAGTTATAAAATTCAGTACAAGAAGGGAGTAGAGAATTGTGTAGCTGATGCCTTGTCTAGGAGGGTTCACAATGAGTCATCTGAATTACTGGCTATTTTAGCTGCAAGGCCATTGTGGATAGAAGAGACTATGAGTAGCTATGAGGGGGATGAGATGGCTTCCAAACTGCTTACTGAAAACCTGATTGCACCTGAAGAAGGATAACTGTATAGTGAAAAGGATGGCCTGATTAGATATAAAGGGAGATTGTACATTGGAGGAAATGGGGACTTGAGGGAAAGGCTCATGACACAAATGCACAACTCTCCTATTGGAGGACATTCAGGGCAGCAAGTCACCTATCATAGGCTCAGGCAGCTTTTTCACTGGAAGGGCATGAAAAAAGAAGTAAAGCTCATGGTCAGGAGTTGTGATGTTTGTCAAAGATGCAAGGATGAAAATGTGGCATATCCAGGGTTGTTGCAACCATTAAAGATCCCTGACCAGGCTTGGATGAGCATCTCTATGGACTTCATAGAAGGATTACCTAACTCTCAAGGCAAGGAAGTCATACTAGTGGTTGTGGATAGACTCACCAAGTACAGCCACTTCTTGGCCCTCTCACACCCCTATACAGCTGAGAAGGTGGCTGAAATATTTATGGAACATGTCTACAAGCTTTATGGGTTGCCTCAGAACATTGCAAGTGACAGGGACAAAGTGTTTTTGAACAAGTTCTGGCAACATTTGTTCAAGCAGCTACAGGTGAAATTGAATATGTCATCTGCTTATCATCCATAGTCTGATGGGCAGACTGAAAGAGATAACAAGTGTCTAGAAACCTACTTAAGGTGCATGGTGTTTCACAGGCCAAAAACATGGGTTAAGTGGCTTCACTTGGCAGAACATTGGTATAACACCAATTATCACACTTCACTGCAGTGTTCCCCTTTCCAAGCACTCTATGGGTATATTCCTCCATCCTTAGCTTTTGACATATCAACAGAAGGGGAGGGAAGTGACTGGTTCAAGGATAGGGTTACCATGACAGCCTTACTAAGGGGAAATCTCCAAAAGGCCCAAGCTAGGATGAAACAACAAGCTGATAAACACAGAAGTGAAAGGACATTTGAAGTAGGAGATTGGGTATATCTCAAGATACAGCCCTATAAACAGATTACCTTGGCAGTTAGGTCCAACATCAAGCTAAATACCAGGTTCTATGGGCCTTATGAGGTGATTGAGAGAGTTGGGGAAGTGGCCTACAAGCTCAGGTTGCCTGCAGAAGCTGCCATCAACCCTGTGTTCCATGTTTCATTACTTAAGAAAAGGGTGGGAGATGGGGTGATACCTCAGGCAGAATTACCCACCACAGATGCAGAAGGCATGATTCGAACTCATCCCATAGCTGCCCTGGCCAAGAGATGAAGTCCTTATTGTCCTAGGATGTTGTCAAATCAGATTGGTGAAACATTCTTCTCGTTGTTGAAGAGAAGTAATGCTTGATAAAGATTGTCTTTCACCAACTCTGTCCTTTCGTGCTTGTTGACAACTCCTGTTTGATTCTCGTTGCTGTTCTCGTGTCTTCTTTCGCCTTGGAGACCCTATCATTTAGTCATAACTCATTTTCGTGTGTTTGTCTAGCTTAACACGAATTACAGGGGAGTTATGGCAACTTTCGTCTAGGACGAAAGCAGCGATTAAAAAAGCTAAAGATTAGGGGTTTACTTTTCTACATTACATTGGTATCACCAAAATCCTAATACAATGTTCCTAACAAGAAAGAATGCAGCTGAGGTGGAAATTCTTGTGCAATGGGCTAATCTGCCCAAGGAGGCAGCCACATGGGAAAATTATCACCATATCACAAAGCAATTCCCAAATTTTGATCCGGGGACAAGGATCCAATGAAGAGGAGGGTAATGTCATGGTCCTGAGTGTTAAAGAAGGAAATGAGAAGATGGGGCTGGAATTAAAGAGCAGGGAAAATAAGCTAAGTGGTAGAAGACGAGGACCAGTACGACGTCGTTCGCAGAAGTTCACTTAGCCGTGTCATTTAAAGCCCACGACGTCGTATGAAACTAGCCGTTGGAGGCCATTAGGGCGCTTAAGAAGAAACGACGCCGTATGGGAGAAGCGGTTGAAATCACCCCGGCCTTGGCGTTTCTGAGAAGAGGATGCTAGAAGGAGAGAAAATGGCGAGAATTCCGGGAGTTTGTTAGCTAGCTTTGGAAGCATTAGCATAGTTGTCTATTAATCTTTACATTTTGTAATTTTGGGTTTTTACTTATGCTTGCTGAATTGAATCAAACCCTAATTTCCTTTCTCCTAAACCTAAATTCTTCCCTATTCTCTACCTCTTTCTTCTCTGCTTCTATACCTCTTCTTCTATTTTTTTGTTGTCATTTTCCAGGTTTGTGACACTCACTGGCACTCAGTGTTCTAGCAAGGTCCACCTTTCTAAAATGACATTACCAACATTGCAGTGCATGCATAGTTTATTTCTCTATAACTCAAAAATATTCGGATTGCAACAACTTAAAAGGCCCTTCAAAGTTCAATTTCCGAACACTATTTTATAGTAATAGTGCATTAATTGGTGTAGTTTATTTCCCGTTAAAGATAATTATCTAATGTTGGAATATGTATATTTATATGTCCTTTGGTACACTGGAAGCAGCCAATAACGATCCTTCTTTTGCATTACTCTGTATTATGTTGTCTATATGTTGTTATTTGTTCACATGATAACGGCTCAATCAGTGGATCTTCTGATACGAAAACAATCTTTTCAGGTACTTGAAGATTTTCTCAATCATACAAAAGATGGTGATGTGACAAAATGCCAAATTTCTGAGATGGAGATTCAGCTCGAGAATTTGAAGCAATCTGCAAATGAATTAAAAAGCATTAATGAATGCAGTCAACCATCTTGAAGGTATTGTCACGTGCAAGCTAAATATGTTTTTTTTTTTTTTGGTCAGACCATGAGGTTTCCTGAGCAGACCCTAACTGCAGGAGACACCTTTAAGCCCGTACCATACTCAGACTAATCCCCATTCGCACCGGGCTGGCCCAATTAAGGGACAAACTGTTGGCCAGATTGGTTTTTCCATACGAGAGGGGGTTCGAAATCCCGACCTCTCTTAAGGGATGAGATTGCATGGCCACTAACACCAACAAAGCTGGTTTGCAAGCTAAATATGTTACTTTGGAATGTTTGTCCACAAAAATGGGAGTGCCTAATATATTGTTGTGCAGGCAACCTGCTTTATCGGAAGAGTCTGCAGGCAGCTCGGAGTATAGCACTGGATCAACTTTACTAGCTCACGGGGTTGGTGATAATAGAGAAAAGAGCTAAGATGAGCTATGTGCATTGCATCAGGATATTGAATCGGGATTACAATCAACCCACATTGATGATGAATTTGCAAAAGGAATTTCTGGCAATAATGTCTAGACGACTTCTCAAGGTGTGAAAGACTTCTACTTTATGCAAGGCATTTTTAATCGGATTAATAGCCACTTCCACCTTATAAAATTTGTTTGTTTCCAGTCGATACGTTCCCAGCTTGTGACAAAGTTAATCCCGTTAATGAGACTATATGTGAGTATTCAAACGAAGAATGTTGTTCCCATCTTCAAGTAACCCCGATGTTCAGATCACTAGCAGCAGCTATTCCCAGCCCGAAATTTTCAGAAAGTGTAAGTAACACCCTTCATTCTTTCACTATCTGAGCGGCCTAAACTCTATTGAATGCTGACACTGTCTTTTCATTCCTTTTCAGGAGAGACAATTCCTACTAAAAACGCTTGGAATGGACTCTACGTCTCCGAATCCAAGCATCAATCCTTCTCATCCTCCATCGTGCAAGAGGGACCTCCTCCATAGTTTATGACAAAACTTACCAACCAATCTCATGCATATTCTGCGGGGCTCAACCACCATGACTTTTCGTCCAAAAATTTCAAACATGTGTAGATTATTTTTTAAGCCAGTTTTCCGTTGGATTGCAGTCATTATGACCTGAGTTTTTACAAAGAGGCCATGAAGATCTGGTCCCAAAGACCACAATCTAGAATCCTAAGGAGCATCCTAGTATTTTCCGAAGAGTGTCTGAACTTACCAGCCTAATACAGTGTCTAGAGTGTTGTGTTTTCTTTTTTTGTTGTGTCACATTCTTTTGTGTGTTGTATGGGAGAGTTGGATAGGGCATCCAATAATGTTCCCATAAGGTTTTTTACGGTATTTATTTGCCAATTGTACAGAATATATAGAATGTAGTTACAGATTGGCACATCGCCATTGATATAGAACATATCAAAAAGAAGAAGAATACATTGATAGAAGAGAGGAGGATCAACATCAACCAGTTGAACTGACCCCTCCCTCCCTAGTGTTTTTGCTTTGTGTGCAGAGTTTAGATAATAAGTTTTGTGGTGTTCTTATGTTTCTCTCATCTTTATGTAACATTTAACTCATACTTTTATTGGAGTGGAAAATCCAATATTGCCTTTGCGTGTATATATGTCTCAGAAAGCAAATTACTTAGAGCTGAACAAGATTTGGACTAAAGATGTGTTGTTAGGATTGAGCGCTTTATTGGCACATTTTTGTGAGGCAGAGTGTTGGACTTGGCCCTTCAGGTCTCCGCCCGACACTCCCCCTAGCCACATAGTGCTGGACTTGGTCCTTTACCGGCTTCTGCCCAACCAGATGCACATATGCATGCCCAGAAACCACGAAAGAATTATAAAACGACACGTTCTTGGATACATAGCATAGGAGATGAGTTGAGATATAGAGTTTCTTACACTGTTTTGTAGCTTTTTCTGTGGCCATGAATTCAGAAGCTTCCTTGACAGCACCTACTGAGATCTGCAATGGGGTAAGTGTTGTGGGGAAGAAGCTAAGGGGTCTGAGAAACTCTGTTATTTAAGTTGGTCAGAGGGCAAAGTGTGATGATCAATGGCAGAATGCATAAAGTAGGGGAGGGAACTCTTTCCAAATTAAAGTGTGGAGTATAGTGGCAGTCACTTAAGTGAAAGGACTAAATTGACCCTCATTCCCATTCTCAAGTCTTGAGTCAGAAGGGGGTGTTATAGTATATGTACATGCTACTGGTTCTCCAACAAGGGCCCAAAGTTGAGAATCCCATCATTTAAAGCAAAACTTTAACATATATAACACAAGGATTACAGTTTGGGTCCATCTCACAAATTTGAACTTTTTGAGTTTTGACTGTAAAACAACAGTTTGAGAACATAAATCTGTTGACCTTAAACAAAATATTTGATTCTAATCTTCACAGTAGTTCATGAGTAATTAGATGCAAGAAATGTTTTCAAAATCATTATTGATATATAAAAATCATGGACTTCCTCTGATCTTCTTTTGCACTATCCTCTCAACTTCCTCCATTTCAACTTTCAAGTATGACATTATCCTGAGAAAACCATTGCATCACTCAGCCACTCAGCAAAGAATTGAAGACACTACAAATGCTGACAGATCTTCAGCTATAAGAGGGAAACTTGAAAGATATGCCATGTCTGCAGCTTCTGTTGGGCATTTTAAGAATTAGTTGCGCACCGGCATTTTGCCCGGTTTACTGAGCCACTGAGCCATATATGATGGAAGGTCCAACATGCCTTTAATTTGCTACTATCTGTGGAAAGTCTTGCTACCAACTGGATGTATTTGTAATCCCTGCACTCCAGTAGCTCCACCAGGGAGTGTCGCAGCTTCCATTAGACCAAATCTTTATCACTTCATGAAATATTGAAATCACACTGAATATTAAGTTGGTGTATCAGCCTGAAAAACACTACAGCTATAGATCATAAGAAGCTTACTCAGAAATGACCATATCAACCAGACCACTTTAATTTGGTGCCAGGTTCAAGAAAGCCCAGTGCTCAAACCTCTTCTTGTTCGGACCATATCTCTTTGTTGACCGACCCCGGCCTATAAACAAGTAATATTGAAGGATGTATATATGTATTCAGTATATAGTTTTTGAAGTGCCAAGTTACTAAAAACTTAACAAATATATAGTGAAAGCTGCACCAGGACTATGTGGTCCAATGGTACCCGGGTTGGACTTCCATTTGGAAGATTATGAGTTCGAGCCTCAGTGGAGGCGTTATTGGTTCTTTGTGTTTCAGTAGGTTGAGAAAGTATATGAACAGATACTACAATGTAATAGAGCCAGCCACAATTCGAAAGTGCGTTTTGTGTGAAGCTGCCTTGTAAACCTAACATGCAAAAGACCATAAGGAGGTAACCTAGCCTAGATTGTTTGTATGTATAACTAATTGGTTCAAATCAAGAAGAGTAATTGACAATTCTCATAAAGAGTTTATATCCATAATCAGGAAAAAAAAATCAATGAAGTAAACAAGTTTAGGTTGTCAATCCGTGACCCCGCCCCTTTAAATCAAGAAGGCCTAGAGACGGTTCTCATAAGAAGTCAAACTTAAAATGTAAAGAGATTTCATTGGATTTGTGAGCATAAGCTGCCATCTTCTCCCAAATCATAGTGCGCATACACAAGTGACTGGGAGGAATATCTAGAATTCTCCAGTCTAATGGTGAATTTCGATTTTACAAGCTAAGAAAGATCAAGTTGAAGATAATGACTTTTTCTTTTAAGGGTACTTTTCAGTTGGGAATATATGTTATCATGCACTTTATAGACATTGCACTTTTTGCTTAATTGTGGAAACATTTCAAATGTTTGTATAGAATGGAGTCTTATTCATGCAAGTTATTCATCACATCTGCTAGTAGATTTGTTCTCTTGGGAGGATTTGTCATACTTAAATAGTTCTTTCGATTACAATGAATATCAGAAGATAAGACATCAATAAAATGGTCTCAACACTTGAATTCCAAAGTCTATGTTGATAGATTTGTTGAATGACATGCCGGTAAGATTTATTGTTTATATCTGCTGAAAATATGTATTTGTGGAACCAATTGTGATAAGATTTGCATTGATCTGCCAAATGTTTTTAACAAAGATGAATTCTGCTACTCAATGATCATGGCATGACCCGGAGATCCAACGGAACAAAGGAAATGAACAAAAGTGCATTTTGGAGTGAAGATCAAGACTCAACGTGACAAATTCAGTTATGTTTTTCTCTGATCTTCCAGGTGACATCTCGGTATTTTAATCATATCTCGATGTAGGAATGACCAATTCAAACTATTCAAACAAAATTGAAAAGTTATTTGAAAGAGCTACAATTTTTATGAAGACCACAAAGTCTAATTAAGATGTCTACAAGGTTAAAAATGACTTAGAAATCAGAATTTCTAGGCAGAGTAAAATTGTCACGACTGTGAGGTACATTGTGAGTTTTGGAACTTGCGTATTCACGTTGAAGCCATGGCATGAGGTTGATTGTGATCGGACATTCTAGAATATAATGAATAAAATATATTGTTTTTTGGCACGTTCTGGGAGTATAAATAGCGCATGACGGTTATTTTTAAAGGATTACCCATTTCTTTTTCCACTCTCTCCAAGATATATATTCTTCGGGAGAAACCTCTCAAACTACATTACCTTCTAATTAATTAAGGCTGTCTTCACCCATGTAATCTTCTCTCACTTTCGAAATGCTATATCACTAAATTTACAATTCTCTCTTATCTTTCAAAAGCAGTCTCACCTCCGCATCACTTTAATAAAAAATTTATTTTTTATCAATAACGTATTAATAATAATAATAATAATAATAATAATAATAAAGAAAATGTGTTAGAAAATAGTGTTGCAAGTCTGACACCAAACTTGCAATATTTGCAAGTCTGGCAGTGTCAAACTTGCAACACATAAAAAAAAAAAGTCATTAAGAATTTACAATTGACCAAATTCCACAAATGCAGATAGCCTAATAGATTTAGGATTTAGTGAAGATTTTCTGAGATTTCTATATTGTAATTCAACGTTACATTCAATTCGAGTTTGTAGTTTCAATTCACAGTGGATCAAAGCTACGTTTTTCATCCCTTACTTCCCAATTACTTCATTTCAATTGTCCCTTAAGTGGATGCAATTTCCTTGTGTGAATGCCATTGCATAAAGGGGATGTATTGAATTAGCTAGGCTTCTTGTTGTGTGGTAGTGCTCTTGGAGGTGTGTTGTTTCTATGAGAATAGGACATCACTATAACCACACTACTTACAATTCCAAGCTTGCTTTGAGAAAAATGATATTTCAAGAAGATTTTAATGTTATGTGTTCGTAAATTGCTCCAATTAGGATTGGATTGCCATGATAATGATATTCAATACTAATTCGTAGTCCAATAGCATTGGCACCTTGAATCATGATGTGAGCCTAATTGTACATTTTTCTTATGTTAGATTGAATCTATTTGTTGGGTTTAAGTTCATGAAAATGTTACTTTAAATGCATATTCCCTTGTTTTCTCATTAAGATATGGTTTTGCACTTGTTTTGAATGTTTTACAATATTTGTTAGTGTTTTGGAACCATTGTAGACCAATTGCAAAGGTAAAGGGAAGTGATAGGACAAATTCGGTGTCAAAACGAAGTTGCAGTTCGAGTTCAGAGAACTCGAAATGTTGAGAGGTCCAATCGAGGTGCCCGAGAAGTCGACGTCATACTTGATGCGTCGAGAATCCTTCTCGACGTGTTGAGAATTTACAATAGTGGTCTGAAGCAAGGAGTCGAATACTCGACGTGTTGAGCTTGTTCTCGACGCGTCGAGTTGCAGTTTTCAGCGACTTCCAAATTTTGCGTGAAGCTTCTTAATTTCCTCCCTTTGTGCTCTATCTATAAAAGGACCCATTCCTTCAACCCTAGAGGATCATGCTGTGTTTTGGAGACAAGAAAGAGGAGAATCAAGAGTTACAAGTTGTCTTGGGAAGAAAGAAGAAAAGCTAGGGAGATTTGGGAGAATCACTTGGTTTATTCTTTTACTCTCTTTGATTGCTTGTAAACTCTTTATTTTATTGCAATGAATTCTAGTTTAGCCATGTTTGGCTAAGTTTTCTTAGAGATTCTTGGGCAAAAAGTATTTATGAACCTATGTGCCTATTTCTTGGATTCTTTAATATATTGATATTTGGGTTTTATACTTGCATTGCAATTGTGTTTTATATTGTTGTGGCTAGTAATTTAGGGCCCGAATTGCTTGTTTCTTAGCTATCTCTATGTCTTAACGGGAGGTAAGGTATAATTGAGAGCGCCCACAATTGCACTTAACTGTTGCACATTGGGAGAGTGCATATTCGTTAGAGAGTTAATTCTTAGTTATTGCACATCGGGAGATGGTAGTAGTTAAGAGTTTATTATGAATGTTTGTTCTTAATTTGTTGGGTGTTTATATCACAGGAGTAAATATTCACTTAGGTTAAAGATTACGAGAGTAACTCTTTTCCCTGTTTGCAATCTCACACTTGTTTAAATCCACATTTAATATTGTTCTTAAGGTTGGCACTAGGTGATTAATTAAATACTTGAATCTCAGGAATCTCATTCTCTCTCTATTGCTTTCACAAACCTGTTACTTGCTTTTAAATTAGATTTACTTTTAATCAATGATCCATGTCTTTTGTTAGGATTAGCTTCACAAGAATAAATTAGTAGCTAGTACGTGCATGCTTGATACGTCCCACTGCCCTGTGGTTTGATAACCCGATACTCCGTGTAATTATTTGTTTGTCAAAATATACTGCAATCATAACATCTTCATTGATAATTGCTAAGTCATTACATGATCCCTAATCCTAAGGCAATGTACTCTATAGCATCTATGCCAGAGTTGGCCTAGTCCAAACCCCCCGGCCTTTTACCTATTATTTTTACTTGCTTTGTTCATTACTTGCTACTTTTTTTTTTTTTTTTTTTTTTTTTTTTTTTGGGGGGGGGGGGGGGGGGTGGGGTTCAAACCAATTGTTACAGTTAGATTCCAAACACTATATATGTTTTGTGATTAACCAGCATACTATTTGACACCGTACCCTTTTAGTCCACTCATCGAGACGATATCCGGTGTGAGAATACTATCTCACACAAACCTTATCACTACATTCAAGCTTTCAGCTATGAATGTCTTATGATACATATTATATTAATATAAATTATTAAACAATTTTTTACTTGTGGTTGCACTAGACCAAATATGACATTTAGCGGCGGTCTTTTTTTACGTTTAGCGGCACCGCCACTATTCTGTTTAGTGGTCGTTGTTTAGCGGCGGTTTTGTAACTGCCGCTAAATATATATATATATATATATATATATATATATATATATATATATATATATATATATTTATTTATTTATTTATTTATTTATTTGAATAAATTTTAGTGGCGGTTATTAAATGTCGCTAAATAATTTTTTTTTTCATAATTAAGTGTCGCTAAATGTTTTATATTTACATTATTATATTTTTATAATTATCATTTACTTATATTTATCCAAAAATCTTTATATTCAAATGCGTATTGCTTGGGGTGGGCACTTCGGTTCGATTTATTCGAACCGAACCAAACTACTAATAGAAAACCGAATGATTTGGGATTTTGTAACCCGAACGGTTTAATACCGAACCGAACCGAAGCCGCACGGTTTGGCAAAAATCGAACCGAACCGAATGCTATATAATTTTTTTAATAAATAATAATAATAATAATAATAATAATAATAATAATAATAAAAGAAGCAAATCCATGTTCCTTGATGCCTACTCCGCCGTTCAGTTCTCATTCTTACTGGTACCGAACCTTAAATTTTTTATTTGATTTCTTTATAGCTTGTTTTCTACATTGCACTTTTGTTGTTTGTCGCAATTGTTCTTTACCTCACAATTATATCTAATTTCAGTTATATTTACAATATTCATTATTTTCCTTAGTTTCATGTTTTTCTATAAATTTAATGTGCTTTACAGCCATTCTAATTTTGATTTCCAATGCACTATAATTATTTTCTAGTACTGGAATATATTTCGAGTGCACTAGCAATGACAGATTGTGTCCAAAAATTAACTATATAGTAATTGACACTTGTTCTTTTAACATCAACTATACAGATAGATGATTATTCATCTTATCAATAAAAATATTCCAACTGAACCAACTGAAGAGTCGGTTGTGCAAAAACGTTAACTGATGTTTGGTAATTAATTAGTACTTAGTATTGTGTTTGAATTTTAGATTGCTATTTTGTTATATAATGTTTAGAGTTTGAATTTGGATTATGTGAATATGTATTGTTTGGTAGTATGTTCGAAAAATTAGGAAATGTTAAAATTTGGGGATCTTAAACCGAACCGAACACCAAACCGAAACCGAACCAAACCCTAATGTTAAACCGAATGTTTTAACTTTTTAAAACCGAAAAAAACCGAACCGAAACCCGAAACGCCCACCCCTACATATTGCAATCACAAATAAACTCTATGTACACATTTAATTGAAAAAAATATCAATTGTAACTAATATTTATCAAATAATAATTAATATTCAATAGTATTCAAAGAAGTGACTTCCTCAGCTTAGACATTTCTTCCACGGTCTTTAACTGTAATGCATTTTCATTGCAGAATACAGATACAGGCAAACTTTGGTGGATAAACCATCTACAATCTCAGTCCTTGACATCTTTAAAACCTCTGGTCATATATTTATGAAGTTCTGCATTCACTTTCTCCTCATCAGCTTCAGGATCAGTTGGATGGCTAGCTGCCTCAACAATAAATTTCGCTTTGATGTCCTCTGCATTATCCCTTCAATTAAATTCAGATTAGAGAATCAGTGTTTTATATAGCATTAATCTTACACTTCAACACTTAGCTGGAATGCAATTAATTAGCATGGACACATAAATAACCAAAGAGAGTTCAAAGCAAAGGTTTTTGGTTAATCATTGAGGCAGTTGTATAGAGAAAACCATGTGAGAAGTTCCAACATCAAGGTTTAAGGAATCGAGTATTTACAGTGCACAACCTTCATGATAAGCGAGTTTGCCATCTATGCTTTTCCTTAGGGAATTTGAAGCAAGTGCAATGGGAATTCCTTGCTTATGAAGATGTGCCATAAGGTGGTTGGCTCCAAGAAGTGGTTTTGCTAGCTGCCACCTAACAAAAACAAATTGTAGAAACAATATCTGTATAAAATTAATGCCAGTTGAAATTTGTCAGCATATATAAAATTTCAAACATATTAATGCTAAAACCAGAAAGAGTTAGCAACTGCTGTAGAGTAGAGAGTAAAAGAGACTCACTTTCTCTGATTCCCATATGTAATAAAAAATCAAATAATATAAAATGAATTATAAATTAAGCACCCAACAAAGAAGGCAAATAGATAGATATATATATGACATCCTTAGACTTTCTGTTTCTAGAAATAGATAGATATTAGAGTAATTAGCCTTGATAAACTATTAACCAACCTAGAATAATTGGGTCGTTGGAAGAAAGCAGATTATTTGCATAATTGAGTGAGTTCTTCTTGTCACGCCCCACCTCTAGGACATGACCCGGCCGTATCGTTACGTAAAGACCTGTAACAATACGAAGCCTAACCATACATAACTCTCAGAATCTTCATAATAACACTTGAATATACAATAATTCCACAACCCAAAATGACAAAATATAATCGACTTATTCTTCCCAAAAACTCATCAAATCCTCTATTAAATATTTACAATCAAGAGTAGTATGTCCAAAATGCATCACAAGCACCAAAGCCAAGCACAATGGTCTACCAAAAAACACAAAGGGTCAAAGGGAATGTCTAAATAAACAAAAATCCATGATAAGCTCCAAAACTAGGACTAAGTCTCCAAGTTTCAAAAGTCACCTTCGAGACCCCACCACTTGTGCTCGTGCTATTCATATGTCTTAACGACTCTGAAACATGAGGAAAAACAAATACAAATAATGAACTAATGCCCAGTAAGTGGTACTCCTCTCAACCCCGGATCAAGTAACCCCAATAATATACAAAAAGCTTTAGAGTAATAACTAGATGCAAAACTTGATCTTTAAACCATATCGAAGTCATAATATACTCCATCATACAATACATAAGCTCACAAAACAAGAAACTTTAGCTACATGGGCATCAACAATATTTCATAACACAATACTTTCAAAAGCACAATTCATTCCTTAACATATGACCCATTGGCAACCTACAACCACCATTATATTTTGTGGCACATGCCATTATTGGTATAATGGTCCAAAAAGACTCGACGATTCGGAATGAGTCAGGCTCGACGATTCAGAATGAGCCGGATGGAACGTTCCAACAAATAATTCAAAAGACTCGACGATTCGGAATGAGTCAAGCTCGACGATTCGGAATGAGCATTTAGGAACGTTCCAAGCCAAACAAAACAAACAACAAAATGTAGGTTGCCTCATGAGTTTAATCAAACACTCAAAATAGTTCTTATAATCAAATAGCCCGATGTAGCAAAAATCATTTCCTTAAAGTCACATAACAAAGTACATATTTCCAAAGTAGATAATAAGTTTATCAAACTACGAAATATGCAAGTTATAAACCATTCTCAAAATAACAATTTTCTTAGTACATAACTCTTTAAAAATCATAAAATAGTTTATTAAACCGAAGTAATCTCAAAGGAATTGAAATGGCTTAGTTAGAAGAACTTAAGTTGATATAAGCATGAGGTTAGGAGTTCAATTCTCTCTTTAAACAAATAATCCATTTTATAAGCATACACATACAGAAAAATAAACATAAGGTTTGCTAACAGCCAGAGTGGAACCCACAACCTACTGCTACCTACACAACAACCACAAGCCATTCTACCATCTCTACACTTGATGACTATTCCAGTCCAGATTATATAAGTAAACAATTCCTGTCCGGAAACACAGTTCACAACAATTCCAGTAAACGCAGCTCAAAATTTCAATATACAACTCAAATCACAAGTTTAATTTATAGTATAGGGTAAAAATGGTTTTGAGAGAAATACACACTTACCTAAAACATCCAAATCTTAGCTATTTAGCTTGCCCAAATACTCCTTGTCAAAATCCCTAATATTTTCAAATATCAATCTTAGGGCTCCAAAGATAAACCCAACTCATAATGAGTAAAAGATAGAGGTTAAACTCACCTAGAATACCCAATATCTTAGAGATCTAAGCTTGAAGAAAATGGAGATCCAAGCTTCAAGGTCTTCCCTTCCCCTATCTCTCTCTAGTCAACTCCCCTTATCTTCTTTTAAAAGATATCTTTCTCCAAGACCAAGGGATTCCTTAATCTTTAAGGGTAGAGAAGGGTAATTTAGTAATTTTATCTAATATCAAATTTTAATAAGCTTTGACTTGTTGACCTCATTTACTAAACATATATATATTTTATTTATAAGGTTGTGGGTGTTACAATCTCCCCTCCTTAAAATAAGTTTCGTCCTCGAAACTTGCATACCTTCAAACTTGAAGAGTTCTGGATATTTATCCTCATATCATCTTCCTTTTCTCATGTTTCTTCTCTTGGAGTATGATGTGACCATTGCACTTTAACAAAGAGGATTAATCGGGACCTCAACAATTGTTCCTTTTGGTCAATGATGCGAAGATGTACTTCTTCATAAGTTAAGTCATCTCTAACTTGCAAAGGTTGATACTCCACCACATGACCCGGATCTGCAATGTATCTTCGTAGCATTGATACATGGAATACATTGTGAACTCCAGCTAGTTGTGGTGATAGGGCTAGCTCATATGCCAAACTACCAACTCTACTCAAAATCTCAAATGGTCCAATGTAACGTGGACTTAATTTTCCTTTCTCTCCAAACCTCACTACTCTTCGGGTTGGTGAAACCTTTAAATACCCAAAATCTCAAATTTTGAATTCCAATTTTCTTCTTTTCAAGTTAGCCCAGCTCTTTTGTCTGTCTTGAGAAGCTTTAATTCTTTTCCTAATGAATTGAATCTTCTCTAGTGTGTGTTGTACAGGTTTTGGCTCTAAGATCTTTCTTTCTACAACTTCATTCCAATATAAAGGATATCTACATTTCCTTCCAAATAAAGCTTCAAAAGGTGTCATTCCTATACTCGATTGGTAGTTATTGTTATATGCAACCTCAATCAAAGTTAAGTATTTACTCCAGCTACCTTTGAAATCCAAGACACAAGCTTGAAGCACATCTTCTAAGGTCTGAATAGTCCTCTCTGTTTGCCCATCTATTTGTGGATAATGTGCAGTGCTTAATTTTAATTCAGTCCCCATGGTTCGTTGTAAGCTTCTCCAAAATTTTGACACAAATCTAGAGTTTCGGTCAGATACTATACTAATAGGAACACTATGAAACCTTACAACTTCATTCACATACCACTTAGCTAGGTCTTCTTAATGGGTAGAAAAAATGTGCAACCTTAGTGAGTCGATCAACAATAACCCTAATTGTATTTTTCTCATGTTGACTGTTTGGTAATTCACTCACAAAATCCATAGATATATGTTCCCAGTTTCATTGAGGTATCTCTAAGAATTTCAATAATCCTACAGGTCTTTGGTGTTCAGCTTTGACTTATTGACATATCATGCATCTAGCCACCATGTCAGCAATATCTCGCTTCATACCGCTCCACCAGAAATTATTTTTCATATCTTTATACATTTTGGTAGCACCTGGAAGTACCGAGAAGTGAGACTGATAGGCCTCCTTTAAAATATCCTTCTTTATCTCAACATGATTTGGGATGCATAGTCGGGACTTGAAATATAGAGATCCTTCATCTTAATTACCGAACTCTTTTGGGTCACCCGCTTGATTTTTTTTTCCCACGAATCTTAATCAACTTAGGCAACTTTAATGCGATCTAATAATACCGATTTTGTAATCATAGTTTCCAATATCCCTCCTTGCTTATTTTGCAAAATAACCTCAACTTCTAAATCTTGAAAATCTTTCAACAATTGGGTATGAGTAGTTACCACTATCACATTAACTGTGGAAAACTTACTACTTAAAGCACTAGCTACCATGTTAGCTTTACATGGACGATAATTAATAGTGAGATCATATTCTTTTATTAGCTCCAACCATCGTCGTTGTCTCATGTTCATTTCCTTTTGGGTAAAGAGGTACTTCAAACTCTTATGGTCTGTAAATATTTGACAAGATTCTCCGTACAGGTAGTGCCTCCAAATTTTTTTTAAAGCAAATACCACAGCTGCTAGTTCTAAGTCATGAGTGGGGTAGTTAACTTCATGGGACTTCAATTGTCAAGAGGCATAGGCTACCACCTTATCATTTTGCATCAACGCACATCCTAATCCTCTTCTTGATGCATCACTATAAATAACAAATCTTTATTCCCCAGATAGTAGGGCTAATATAGGTGCACTAACCAATCTTTCCTTTAATTCTTGAAAGTTCTTCTTACACTACTCATCCCAATTAAACTCTATACCCTTCCGAGTTAACCAAATCAATGGCATGGTTATTAACCTGCTAAACCCAGAAAACTCCTTACTTTTGTAACATTAGTGTGTCTCGGCCATTGTGTTGTTGCTTTAACTTTAGTTGTGTCTACAGAAATCCCGTCTCCAGAAATTACATGACCAAGAAAAGATACATCCTTACGCCAAAATTCTCATTTACTTAGCTTGGCATACAATTCATTTTCCTTCAAGGTGTGCAAGATGGTCCTTAGATGTTGAGCATGTTCTTCCTCACTCTTTGAATATTGCAAAATGTCATCAATAAATACCACAACAAATTTGTCCAGAAACGACTTGAGGACCCTATTCATTAAATCCATAAAGAAAGTAGGAGCATTAGTTAGTCCGAACGGCATCACAAAAAAATTCATAATGGCCATACCAGGTCCTAAAAGTAGTCTTGGGTACATCACTAGCTTTAACCTTCAATTGATGGTACCCTAATCTCAAATCAATTTTTGAAAGGTATTTAGCACCTTGAATTGGTCAAATAAATCATCTATGTGAGGTAGAGGATACTTGTTCTTGACATTAACTTTATTCAATTTCCAATAGTCAATACACAATCACAAGCTACCATCCTTTTTCTTCACATATAACACTAGTGCACCCCAAAAAGATACACTAAGTCTAATAAATCTCATATCAGGCAATTCTTGCAATTGCACATTTAACTGACGGTGACATGCGATAAGGGGCCTTTGAGATTGGAGTAGTTCCGGGAACCTCTATTTCAAAATCAATTTCTCTATTTGGAGGTCATCCAGGTAAATGCTCTGGGAACACATTCGAAAATTCCTTAACAACTGGGATATCATCTAACTTAACTTCTTTCTGGTGGGTATCCATTTCATAAGTTAAGAAACCGCTACACCCTTTTCTCAATTCTTTCTTACCCTTCAATGCAGAAATTACTTTCAATGCCACTTTCGACACCAACATTCCGCTCCTAGGAAAGTGTCTCAAAGTAAAGATAGATTGTCCAGGAATTTGAAATACCACCTTCCTACGAGCGCAATCAATATAGGCATAGTTTTTTTTTTTTTTGCTAGTCCATTCCTATTATCACATCAAAATCCTGCATATCCAACTAAATTAAATCAATTGACACATCACTCCCATTAAGTTGTAGATGACAATCTTGAAACCAAGTATCTATCACCACAATCTTCCCCATAGGGTTATTAACATAAAAATGATCACTCAACTTCTTAGCTTGCAAATTTAAATCATTTGCAACTTCTCATAAAAAAAAAAAATAATGCGAAGCACCGGAATCACACAGCACGTAAACATCTAAACCTATATTCCGAATAGGCGACATATTTATCAACAGGCTAACTCGACGAGTTCGACCACGTTTAAGAACACCCCTCCTCATCCTTGTAAAGCAATACTCCTTAAATTCAAATAGAGAAAGTATGGCCACATTAGCGAAATGTTTAAGAAATCACATCCAAAACTTGCTCAAGGCCTAAACTTATCATCCGCTAGGTTAAAGCCTAATCTTGCAAAAATTCAAACTTAACTTCTTGACCAACTAAAGATTTAAACCTAGGCTCTGATACCACTCTGTCACGCCCCACCTCTAGGACATGACCCGGCCGTATCGTTACGTAAAGACCTGTAACAATACGAAGCCTAACCATACATAACTCTCAGAATCTTCATAATAACACTTGAATATACAATAATTCCACAACCCAAAATGACAAAATATAATCGACTTATTCTTCCCAAAAACTCATCAAATCCTCTATTAGATATTTACAATCAAGAGTAGTATGTCCAAAATGCATCACAAGCACCAAAGCCAAGCACAATGGTCTACCAAAAAACACAAAGGGTCAAAGGGAATGTCTAAATAAACAAAAATCCATGATAAGCTCCAAAACTAGGACTAAGTCTCCAAGTTTCAAAAGTCACCTTCGAGACCCCACCACTTGTGCTCGTGCTATTCACATGTCTTAACGACTCTGAAACATGAGGAAAAACAAATACAAATAATGAGCTAATGCCCAGTAAGTGGTACTCCTCTCAACCCCGGATCAAGTAACCCCAATAATATACAAAAAGCTTTAGAGTAATAACTAGATGCAAAACTTGATCTTTAAACCATATCGAAGTCATAATATACTCCATCATACAATACATAAGCTCACAAAACAAGAAACTTTAGCTACATGGGCATCAACAATATTTCATAACACAATACTTTCAAAAGCACAATTCATTCCTTAACATATGACCCATTGGCAACCTACAACCACCATTATATTTTGTGGCACATGCCATTATTGGTATAATGGTCCAAAAAGACTCGACGATTCGGAATGAGTCAGGCTCGACGATTCAGAATGAGCCGGATGGAACGTTCCAACAAATAATTCAAAAGACTCGACGATTCGGAATGAGTCAAGCTCGACGATTCGGAATGAGCATTTAGGAACGTTCCAAGCCAAACAAAACAAACAACAAAATGTAGGTTGCCTCATGAGTTTAATCAAACACTCAAAATAGTTCTTATAATCAAATAGCCCGATGTAGCAAAAATCATTTCCTTAAAGTCACATAACAAAGTACATATTTCCAAAGTAGATAATAAGTTTATCAAACTACGAAATATGCAAGTTATAAACCATTCTCAAAATAACAATTTTCTTAGTACATAACTCTTTAAAAATCATAAAATAGTTTATTAAACCGAAGTAATCTCAAAGGAATTGAAATGGCTTAGTTGGAAGAACTTAAGTTGATATAAGCATGAGGTTAGGAGTTCAATTCTCTCTTTAAACAAATAATCCATTTTATAAGCATGTAATACATACAGAAAAATAAACATAAGGTTTGCTAACAGCCAGAGTGGAACCCACGGCCTACTGCTACCTACACAACAACCACAAGCCATTCTACCATCTCTACACTTGATGACTATTCTAGTCCAGATTATATAAGTAAACAATTCCTGTCCGGAAACACAGTTCACAACAATTCCAGTAAACGCAGCTCAAAATTTCAATATACAACTCAAATCACAAGTTTAATTTATAGTATAGGGTAAAAATGGTTTTGAGAGAAATACACACTTACCTAAAACATCCAAATCTTAGCTATTTAGCTTGCCCAAATACTCCTTGTCAAAATCCCTAATATTTTCAAATATCAATCTTAGGGCTCCAAAGATAAACCCAACTCATAATGAGTAAAAGATAGAGGTTAAACTCACCTAGAATACCCAATATCTTAGAGATCTAAGCTTGAAGAAGATGGAGATCCAAGCTTCAAGGTCTTCCCTTCCCCTATCTCTCTCTAGTCAACTCCCCTTATCTTCTTTTAAAAGATATCTTTCTCCAAGACCAAGGGATTCCTTAATCTTTAAGGGTAGAGAAGGGTAATTTAGTAATTTTATCTAATATCAAATTTTAATAAGCTTTGACTTGTTGACCTCATTTACTAAACATATATATATTTTATTTATAAGGTTGTGGGTATTACACTTCTACTCTAGCATACCTACACATCAAATAAAAAACAAATTTCAGTTTGAGTTCAATTCAAGGGTTAGTGATGATCTCAAAGAATAAAACAGAAATGAACAAAAAATAAGAAGAAAAAGAACAAAGCTCTAATGTCAACCAATTTTCCATAATAAGCAACATCTCCAAAAACCCCATGAGTATCACGACTACTTGCAACACTTGGAGTTCCAGCAATAACAAATACTCCACTATTTTGAGACTTCTGTCCCTCTTCTCGGTTCACTGTTTGAAATCTTAAACCATTAATGTTATATGAAGAAAATCTTCTAGCATGAGTAAGTGGACCTCTTGCTAAAAACATAATGTCATCTTGCTCTTGATTGTCATTATTTAGGATCTAAAACATAATGAGCCATTAAGTCAAACAAATAGTATAATTACGCCTGTAAACTTTCTTTAAAAAAAAAACAAAAAAAAACCCCATAAGCTTCTTAAATTGGTAAAAAAAAAAAAGTGCGATTAAACCCTACGATAACTTCTTCAATAGGGTATTGTTGAATGTTGATTTGGAAAACCTAGAGATTTCTTGGACCTAGATGAAAATATAATACTTATACGCACCATGAGACGGGTCGGATCAAGATGAAAATATAATACTTATACGCACAAATATCATACTTATATGCTCAAATGTAATATTAATCAGGTATAAAATTTTTGTTATTTATAAGGGTAAATGTAATACTTTTAAGAGAAAATGTAATACTTTTACATTTCGATTTTAAAATATTACATTTTTTACTCAAAAGTATTATATTTTTTCTTATAAGTAAGTGACACTTGTCAACCTTACTTATTATGGAAAATGTAATATTTTTGATGAAAATATAATACTTTAACTTCAAAATGCAAAAATATTATTACATTAATTTTCTTAAAAAGTATTACATTTCCTTTATAAGTAATTAACAAAATTTAAATCCTTATTAGTATGACATTTGCAGGTTGATTGGACCCGACCCGACCCGTTTCGCAAATAATGATCCGTGAGACGGTCTCACACAAGTGTAACTCATAACTTTATTTTTATTTTTAGTTTTGGATAAATTTATTAATTGAAAAATTTAAAATTAATATTTTTTGAAGGTAGCTGACAAGCCTCCAAAATGGACGTATCATAGTCAACCATAACTACCTTCAACATTTGGGAAATTGGGACAAATGTTAACCTCCTTCGTTAACCTCTAGAACGGCAATTTAATTCTTAAATCAAGGTTCACATAGCATTATACATTATAGATTAATAAAATGACAAGGTCCATAATTCATATTCATAAGATATAGAATTTCGCCCGCATGGGTAGCTCAATTGGTCATAGAGGTGAAACTTTGGAAGAATAACCAGGGATCGAGTCTCACCAGCGGCAGTATGGGAGCAATCTCTTAAAGTGAGGGGGGCTCCTTGTGCGCAGTGAGCACCGGTCTAGCCTTTGTGATTAATGTTCAGTTGAGTCACCATGATTTACAACCTCCCACCGCTCTGTTGGGCCGGGGTGTGGGGGGCCCTTAGGGTTGGGGTTCAGCCTTTTTTTGGAACAAGATATAGAATTTCAACATAAAACACATACACATATTATATATTACTTATTTTTTAAATCTAATTTGAGTATATAATTTGTATCCATATATACAGAATTTCTCAGGTACAAAATTTATACTCATAAAATATAAAATTTTATAACACAAAATATAAAAACTCACAATATAAGACACATATATATACATTTTTCAAAAAAAAAAACACATATGCATATACTAGAATTCACACTATATTATGAATCCTGGTCCATGGTATAAGGTTGCACTAGAACGAAGGCAGGTATGAGCATATGACCAAAGACTATTCTTTAAGAAATTTATTATTTAATATATATACCTAATTACTTGCACTTTTATTATTTCAAGTGGCCAAGTGGGTATGTTTGGTAATACTTATACATAATTATTCGTAAAGTATAGAATTTTAAAACATAACACATAAAATTATCACATAAAATACATACACATATTATATATTACTTGTTTTTTAAATCTGATTTAAGTATATAATTTGTATTTAATTATATAAACAGAATTGTCCAGATACAAAATTTATATTCATAAAATATAAAATTTTATAACACAAAATATAAAAACTCACAATATAAGACACATATATATACATTTTTCAAAAACACACATACATATACTAAAATTAACAATATAGTATATGAATCCCGATCCATGGTATAAGGTTGCTCTAGAATGAAGGCGGCTATGAGCGTATGACCGAAGACTATTCTTTAAGAAATTTATTATTTAATATATAATTACTTGTACTTTTATTATTCCAAGTGGGCAAGTGGGTATGTTTGGTAATACTTATACATAATCCATATTTGTAAAG
The DNA here is from genome assembly GCF_001879475.1 of Ipomoea nil. NCBI lineage: Eukaryota > Viridiplantae > Streptophyta > Magnoliopsida > Solanales > Convolvulaceae > Ipomoea > Ipomoea nil. Next base: position 1,677,302 of record NW_017619515.1, read on the forward strand.
TATATAATTTCAACACAAAATACATAAAATTACCACATAAAATATATACACATATTATATGTTACTTATTTTTTAAATCTGATTTAATTATATAATTTGTATTTATATACACAAAAATTTTCATGTACAAAATTTATACTTATAAAATATAAAATTTTATAACGCAAAATATAAAAACTCATAATATAAGGCATATATACATATATTAGAATTCACAGTACAATATGAATCATGGTCCATGTTTTAAGGATTGCCCTAGAACGAAGGCGGCTATAAGCGTATGAAGAAAGATTATTCTTTTAAGAAATTTATTATTTAATATATATACCTTTTTTTTGAAAATTATATGCGGTGCTTCATTAGAAAAAGGCCGAAATAATGTCTGGTGGGTGGATATCCCAGTACATAGCAGCAAGTTGCTGATAAGCCGTAGTAGTTAATGCATGAGCTAAATAATTGTCTGATCTAGAAATAAAATTAAATGAGCAAGACTGAAATAAAGTGGCAGTTTGCCTGCAGCTGTCAATGGCATAGCCAATATAAGAACGAAACGCTGTGGTCGGTGTAGTAAGATAGCGTTGTAATGTCAAGCAATCTGTGTATAACTCAATATTCTGCTCCCCTCGATCCTTCAACCATGATAAAGCTTCCTTGCATGCCAAAGCCTCGGCCATAAGAGGTGAGAAACAAGTGGACAATGGTGCATTGAAGGCCGATACGTATCCTCCATCGACATCGAGCAAAACAGCCCGGCCTTGCTCGTCTCGTGTAGATAGCCTGCATCGACCCGGCATCTTCTCAACATTGGCATAGAGTGCTCGGCAGTATTGGCGGTCCCCCGGTCGGCAAAAGGATGGCTTCGGTCGGCAGTGTGACTTGCGGTGTTTATGGATGTGGATCCGGCAGCCGAGACGTGGACGGGCCGTGACCGAGTCCATGCATCCTTGGCAGCAGCGGCGGCTTTGAGTAGCGAACTCGGTCGTGGTAGGCATGCCTCCCATACCGCCCGATTTCGTGCTCTCCAAATGTTGTATAGAATTGAGGCTGCATATAACATTCCATCAGAATCTAAAACATTTTGAAGCTCCCCAAACCAAACATGAAAAATATCCGTGACAATATTGGGGATTGTAAGGTTGGATTGCTCCCAAATGTTCCTTGCAAAATCACACAAGACTAAAGCATGCATTGTGTCTTCTTGTAATATCCCACACATGGCACAATATGGACTCACATCAACCCTCTTTATAAGCAAGTTTGTAGTAGTAGGAAATATATCACAAATGGCCCTCCAAAGAAACATTTTCCATTTTGGGGGGATTTTGAGTCTCCATTGGGCTAACCAATTCACATATGCCCCTCCATTATTCTCATAATTTCCTACCAAACGCCTGTATCCACTCTTCACAGAATATAGTCCTCTTGGGTCCCCATGCCAATACCACGTATCATTATAGTCCGGGGAGACAGGTATCCTCATAATTCTTTCCACATCCGTAGGTTGAAATAAATCTGTTAGAATATCATTATCCCATGTACCAGTTTGTTGATCCATTAACCCCACCACTTTGGCCCCTTGTAGCTGTATTGGCATGTCCGTTTGTATCATAGGATCCTGTTCATCTTGCAACCAGGGATGAGTCCATATGAGTGTAGATTCCCCATTCCCTATTCCGCCACTACAAATTATACTCTTTGCCGCCATAATACTCCGCCAACAAAAACTGGGATTATTCCCCACCTGTGCATCAAAAAATGTTCCTTTGGGAAAATACCGAGCTTTGTAGACACAAGCCACTAGGGAATCAGGTTTAGTGAGCATTCGCCATGCCTGTTTTCCCAACATAGCTAGATTAAACGCACGTAAATCTTTAAATCCCAACCCACCATATTTCTTAGGAACACACAATTTATCCCAAGCCTTCCAATGTATTCGCCTATCAGCTCCAGAGTCCTACCAGTATCTATTCATAGTTCTCTCAATTGCCGTGCATACTGATAGTGGCAGCAGAAAAACACTCATCGAAAAGGTAGGCATAGATTGTGCTACACTTTTCAATAGTATTTCTTTCCCTGCCTGGGATAGCAATCTTTTATTCCAAGATCCAATCCTTTGGCGTATTTTATCCTCAATATATGCAAAAGCTGCCTTCTTGTTCCTTCCAACAAAAGAAGGTAGCCCCAAATACTTGCCAAAATTCGGAGCCTGCCCCACCCCCAATACCTGAGCCACACTTTCCTTGTCAATATTCCTCGTATTTCTGCAATAACAAATACTTGACTTGTGATAGTTTACCACTTGTCCAGATAGGTCCTCATATACTGACAGACATCTCTTTACCTCATTTGCCTCCTCCACATTAGCCTTAAAAAATAGAAGACTATCATCCGCAAAGAATAAATGAGAGATTTGGGGGGCACCTCTTGCCACTCTACATCCATGAATCAATCCCGTCCTGTTAGCCCGTTGCAATAAAAGTGAAAGCCCCTCTGCACAAATAATAAATAGGTATAGGGACAACGGATCTCCCTGCCTTAAACCACGTGTAGGTATAATTGGGTCACTCCGAGAGCCATTCACCAAAATACTGTAGGAAACCGTAGTTACACATTTCATAATTAATTCAACCCATCTATCATGAAAACCTAGCGCCATCATCATGTTACGAAGAAAGGGACACTCCATTCGGTCATAGGCTTTCGCCATGTCTAGCTTAAGCGCACCCCATCCCCCTACTCCACACTACTTCCTATTCAGAAAATGCCCTACCTCTGCAGCTAGTAAAATATTATCCGTTATCAATCTATCCGGGATAAAAGCACTCTGTGACTCAGATATTACCTCCTCCATCAAGGGTTTCATTCTATTAGTCATCATCTTTGCAATTATCCTGTAAACCACATTGCTAAGTGCTATAGGACGTAGATCAGTTACCAATTATGGACTATTCTTCTTAGGGATCAACACAATATCCGTTTCATTCAACTCAGGCGGAAGCTCACAAGATTCAAGACAATTAACCACAAAACTCGCTACATCCCCTCCTACCACATCCCAAAAATGCTGGTAAAAACCCGTATTCATTCCATCCGGTCACGGTGCCTTATCAGGGTACATTGCAAACAATGCCTCTTTAACTTCCTTAGGAGTAAATGGCCGTAGTAATGAGTCATTCTGTGCCTGTGTCACCCGCGGTTCAATCCCCTCAAAAAAATCCTCCCCTGTCCCCGGACTCCCAGAGGTGAAAATATTACTGAAATAATCCAAAATATTTTTCCTCATAGGCTCCCCTTCCAACCAATCCCCATTGTCATTCATCAATTTAGATATAGTATTCTTTTTCTTACGATGCGAGGCATACCTGTGAAAGAATTTCGTATTGGCGTCGGCCTCCTTGAGCCAGTGCTGCTTGGCTCTCTGCCTCCAGTATGCATCCTCCTGAGCCTCAGTGCGGCTTAGCAGCTGCTCTATGCGCTGGAATTCGGCAAGTGAGGCCGAGTCAGTGCGCCCTCTCAGACGTTGTTGATCCCTTTTCAGTTTCAAAATTTGTTTCCCATACTTATGGAACCGATCCCCACCCCAGCGTGTTGGTCCCGATAGAATGAGATGAGAGTCTAGAAGGGGGGGGGGGGGTGAATAGACTCTTTTCGTTAGAAGCCCTAAACGTCACCTTTCGGTGTCTTGGCGCAGCGGATAAGATAGATTCGTTTTAAAATACTTTGCACGAGTTTACGTAATTAGACAAACTTTCGGTAATGATAATGAAGAAATGATATGAGAGCAAAATAAAAAGCGTAAGTAAGGAGATAAGGAGGACACGAGATTTTATAGTGGTTCGGCCAAAGTTGCCTACTCCACTCTTCTTCCACAACTGTTGGAAGGATTGCACTATCACTCTTAGTACAATTACACAAAGACTTCCTTGATCACTAAGCCGGACAGCCTTCGTAGGTTTTTCAACTCCTCGAGTTTACTCCTCCTCTATCAACTTCTTCTCCTGAGTTGAGGTTGGTAGAAAATGATTTCTTGAATTCTCCAACAAACAGATCTTGACTCTGAGATATGATAGCTTCAAACTGATGTCAAGACTTCCTTGAGGTGTAAGACAAGTGATTCTCCAAGTAACTTAACACCTCAAAAAGAAACTGGTTCACAAAAGCTTTTTGTAAATCGTAGACGTTTCAAGAGCTTTTGTAAGTGAGTAAGTCGAGTGATAATGAACCAGCACCTTCTTAGTTGATGAAGGTGAGTTTATATAGGTGATGAAAATCCATCCGTTGGAGGGAGATGAAATTTTCGAACCTTTTAACCATTGGACAAGGACCGGGGGGGCTTCATGCATTAAATGCTTCATTAATGAGATTGTACCATGTAGCCGTTGAAGGTATGGGAAGCATTAGGGTTTTGTCCTCTAGCTCCAAGAGATAGTACATCTTCATTTAATGCTTCTTGAAAAGTGAGTCCCATAAAATGAAGTCCTTATTGTCCTAGGATGTTGTCAAATCAGACAGGTGAAACATTCTTCTCGTTGTTGAAGAGAAGTAATGTTTAATGAAGATCGTCTTTTACAAACACTGTCCTTTCGTGTTTGTTGACAATTCCTGCTTGACTCTCGTTGTTGTTCTTCATGTCTCGTGTCTTCTTTCGCCTTGGAGATCCTAACATCTAGTCATAACTCATTTTCGTGTGTTTGTCTAGCTTAACACGAATTACAAAAGAGTTATGGCAACTCTCGTCTTGGACGAAAGTAGCGAAACAAAAACAGCTAATGGTTAGGGGTCTACTTTTCTACATTACATTGGTATCATCAAAATCCTAATACAATGTTCCTAACAATTTCCCCCTTTTTGATGATGCCAAAACCTATACTCTTCTTATAAGGCTAATAAAAGTTCCATAAGGATTTTTCTTATATAAAAACAGCCATACTCGAGAGTTTACAAGTCTTTTTCTAGATAAAAGCGTTTAATAAGCGATATAAGAACAAGTAACTCAAACAGGTGACGTGAGATGTGTAACAATGAGAGTTTCATATATAAAGATGTGATCATTACAAAAACTTCATAAAAGGAATATAGCAAAAGTTAACTTACATTTCTAAAAGCTTTGATTTCTGTTGTTCAGCTTCCTTGAGCTCTTGGTCATCCTTTTCTTTTTGTCGCTTTAGCATCCTGTTGAAGTCAATTTTCTCATTGATTTTTGCCCTGAAGACTTTGATAGGATTAGTCCTGACAAGCTCTTCATGTTCTCCTTTGATGTTCAGACCAGTGTAATTATTGTAGGCTTCCCGAATGTTGCTTCCTTCAACAATACCATACTTCCACCACGAGATCAGTTCAAACGAATTCATGCCTTCTTGGTAGCTCTTTCCTGATTCCTTGTGCACTTTGAAAGCTGCATTATGCATGACATTTTGTGGGGAGTCTTTGGTTACACTCGAAAGGTCTTCAATGAGATTCCTGATCCTTTTTCTTTCCATTGCTTCATCTTCTCTTCTATTTCTTTCTTCATCATGCTTCCTCCACAGTTCTTTGTTTGCTCTTTTGATTCTTTCATTTTGAGTGCTCATGTGGTTTTGTCTTGTATGGTTGTCCTTTGTTTTCAACCAAGTGGGATTATTGCAACCCTCGAATCGTTTGCCACTGCCTTCTTCATATGGGACAAAGTCCACAAAGTTTCCTATGCCATCCATAGTTACTTTGTTGTCTCTCATAAGCTTTTGCCTTAATTTCATCTGTTCTCTCTTTGGCAGTCCTGTGAAGATGTATTTGGCTTCAGAACCAAATGATTGTCGAGGCTTGATTTGTTTGGAAGATTGGTATCGACCATATCTTGACTTCGAGGAGTAATGACCACGAGACTTGGAAGATGGATTCGGGTTCCTTTGGTCATAGTCTCTTGGTGTCCGAGAGGGGGAGAGTCGTGCTTCACGAGCTTGATCTTTCGTGCTATCTCTCGGCTGATCATCATCCTTATCTTTGTCATCATTTCTCTTTTCCCCCTTTTTGGCATCATCAGCACAGGTGGTAGGAGGAATGGAAGAGACCTTGTTGATTGCATGCAAGATATCCTGAGCATATCCGAGAATTTGAAGTGCATATTCGCCCAGTTGGTACGAATTGTCCTGATATGTGTCAATCTTTGTACAGGCCAAATCCATACGCTCTTTGAGACCAAAATGAGAGTGTTTGATTTCGTGCTGTTGTCGCGCAACTTTGTTCAAAGAAGCTTCGAGATCATAAAGTTTCTTTGTCATTCGCTCAAGGACCTTGTGATCTGATTGGCTTTGTTGCTGCGGTTGAGGCTGTGCTGGAGGTGGAGATCGAGGTTTAGATTGGGCTGCTATCAGAAAATCGACCTTCTTGCATAGATCATCCATAACTTTCGTGTCCTTTTCTCGTAAAGCAAGATATTGCCTATGGATGGTCTCGGCTGAATGAACAGTTCCTCTCATAATGTTCATGATAGTTCGTGGGGACTTCACAGGGGATTCTTCCTCAATGTTTGTTGGTGATGTGTCCATGTGATCATCTTGAGGTGGTGCTTCCCGGTTTCCACCACTATCTGAGCTAAGAGGGATTGGTGAAGCTTCCAGTTTGCCTTCACGCATTCTTTCGTTGCCGTGCTTGATTGGAGTCTCGTCTATGGGTTGGATATGCGGAACAATAGCGCGAGATAGATCTTTGGGATGAGTAGTTGAAGCTTCTTTCGAGTCTTCACTGTCAGATGGTAGTCTTCTTAAAGGAGATCTCTGAGGGTAGGTGTCATAGTCAGGACCGATCAGAATTGTGTGACTGTCTTCGGGTTCGGTTTCTTGAGCACCTTCATTGCCCATCTGATCATCATTATCATCATCGTCATCATTATCATCATTATCATCATTCTCATCATCAGTATCGTCAACATCATCATTATCTTCATTCTCATCTTCATTACTCTCGCTTTCTTCAATCTGTCGTCCAAGCTCATCTTTCGTGCCACTGATATTACAATTTGGATCATTTTGGTGTTCCTTCTCTAAAGTGGTCTTGATCTTTGAAAGCAACATGGCATATCGAAGTTGCTTCAGTTCTTCTTCATAAACTGGATCCAAGGGTGGCTTGTTGAGCTCGATGCAGATTGGAGCTTTATCTTTCCCGAGAGTGCGATTTGTCATCTTGTAAGAGAAAGCGCGATTGATCTCTTCAATTCGAAGAGCTTTTGAAAGATCATCAGTGCCAATCCATGCAAGTGCAAATTCCTCTTCATCCTGCATTGCTTCAAAAGTTTCAAGAAAGATCCGCAGGGGAGCAGTGCGCCACTTTTGCCACTGTTGAACTCGTTTGTAATCTCGTTCAATGGATTCTCTAAGTAACTGATCTGGTGAAGGTTGAGGAACCTTTACTTCTGGAGCTGGGGCTGATGGTTTCGGGATGTCCGGAGGTTGTACCTGCACTACTGCTGTCTCGTCTACCAACACAGGTTCTTGTGTCAGAGTTACCTGCTCTGTGTTGATAGGTTCTTGTGGCAGACAAGGTAAAGCGATCAAAGCATCAGTTGCCTCTTTCGTCTTTTCTGGTGACCCAGGTTCTTGTGGAAGACTTAAGCGACTGGCCTCCATGTCTACATTAGCAGGTTCTTGTGTCAGTTCACGAAGGAGTTGATCTGCCAAAGTAGGTTCTTGTGGATGGTGGTCTTGAGGAAAACCGAGATCAGACTTGGGTTCTTGATCATCCGGAATTTTCTCAGGAAGAACATCTTTCGGTTGACTTTCCCCCTCAGAAAATGCTTCTTTCGTGTCTCCTTCTTTCGATGTAGCTTCTTTCGGTGTAGGAGATTTCTTCGGGAAAGATTTAGCCTTGACTGGAGACCGAAAGTGACTGTCTTTGATAATTCTGGAGAGAATTAAATTATCTTCATCTTCGGATGAGTCCTTGACTACGATTGATTCTGGTAGAGGGGAGGGTGGAATATGATCGTTCTTCTTTTGTGGAGATTTTGGTGAGATTGGAACACCGGAAGATTCTTCTGCCTTTTTCGCCTTATTCCGAGAGGAGTGCTTTTCTCGTCTTTGTCGTTTCGGCTTTGGCTGCTCATCTTCTGAAACCCTAGGTGTTCTTGATTTTCGCTTGGCTTTGACTTGCTCGATAGGGATTCCCAACTCCAACGCCTTCTGCTTGTCATATCCTGATGGTTTTTGTTTCATATGACATGCTTTCTGACCAGGCCGAATTCCTGGGCGCATAACGACTCCTTTCGTTGCCAGAAGATGGCTTATCACAAAACCATATCCCAACTTCTTCGCAATGTCTCCTGGACTTTTTCGATGAAAAGTGATGGTGTGAACAATATTGTTGAAAATGATCTTTGACCAGTCGACTTTAAATCTATTCAAGAAGGCATGCAGCATTTTCAATTTCTCCTTCGTCACATCATCCGTGCCCGAGGTCTTGTGATCGACGAGTTTATTGAAGATATCAACAGTGAACTCATAGTCTAGCCGGAACCATTTCTTCTTCAGCGGCCATGAGATTTCTGCCTTGGATGGTGCGTGATTGTTCTTGATGGATTCGTAGAAGTCCTCTGGGTCGAGATGATAATAGATAATATCTGCCTTATAAGACTCATCTCTTTGTGGAAACCCGTATGTTGATCGAACGTCCTCTGCGGTAAGAACCACATGATGATTATTGACTCTGGAAGGATAATCAAATAATCAGAAGATATTGAGGCATTCATATAGAACTGGGTTACATCAACCGGGTGCCAAACAGTATAAAGATGTGTGATGAAGCTGTATAATCCTGTTTCTGTAAGGAGATTTATGATGTGTTCACCAAAATTTCTATCCAAGATGTATTCAAGGAATCCATGCGCGTCCCACATACTTCCCCGTACGATGAAGGGTACTCTGGATTCAATGAAAGCTAGGTCCTCTGTTGGAAAGGTTGGGATTTCCATGGTGGAGGGAGTTTCTGGTTCAGGATTAGATGGTGATGCTTGAGGATGTTCTGCCATGGTTGTGGATTTGAGATAAACAAAGGGTTGAGAAAAATAATGAGATTGAGGAAGGTAGGGTAAAAGGATCAAGAGAAGTTTAAGTGGGGTTTTATAGAACTCCGGGTCTCCGGGTATGGATGATCCATTTAGGGATGAACGGTTTAAAAATTCAAATCACTTCCGGTTCTTTTTCTCCAAAAGGTAACTGATCATCATGGGGAGTGATAAGATTGTTTGCAGATCAAAAACGATCATTCCCTCATTTAATGAAGAGAGAGAAAATCACTCGAGTGCCTATTTGTGCATTAAATGCACGTTACATCCTGCATCAGACAAAGTGGGGGAGTGGACCACTTTTCTCGGCCACATGATCCCATTGGGATTCATCTTAACGGTTGGAGATAAAGGCTCAAACATTAAGCATGTTTGGTCATGATTCTAAACCCGAAAGAGGATGTAATTTCAAAACATGGACTTGTGAGACAAATGGAGTCAAACATGTCTCTCTTTTATGGCAACAAAATTGTCTCCTGAGAGAATTGTTACACAGAACAATATACAGTGAAAGCAGTTGCAATCTCTCGTGCATTGGAAGGCAGACTTCCCATAATGCAATCCTTATCCTTTCGTTCGTACTCAAGATGTTTCCTTTTATGAGCAAAGAGTCTTAGCAATAAGAGTCTCATGATCTGTTCTCAAGATTTGTCTAGAAAGGCTTTGTCTTTCCATGTCATTTAGGCCAGCCATTGCCTTGGCCTTAGCAAAAGAGTACAGTACCACGATGCTTTTCTTCGTGCTTTAGAAGAAAGTAGAACTTTTGAATTTTTGGGTTCTTTCTCAAATAGATATACCGAACCTCTCAAAAGGTGTATTCAACTGTCCTATCCAAGGCACTATTTAGAGAACATATTCTTTTTCAAGAATTTTGTTCCTGAATCGAGATTATTAGGCAGACGATAGATTAGGCAAATAACGTCTCGATTAAAGGAAACTAGAGCCAGTTTATTCATCATAGACCCGAGAGAGGAAAGTACATAGGATAAAAAGTAACACACAATAAAATCAAATTTTCTTCCTCTCGTTCTTCTTGACTTCGGATGGTTTTCCTTTGGCCTTTTTCACATTTCCCAGCATTTGCTTGAACCATTTCCCGGTTCGTGGAAAGTTTGAGCCAGATGAGGATTCGGGTTCTTCCTCCTGATCATATTTCTCCATGAAGTCCTCTTGTGCAAGAAAAGCCATATAATCTGGATCTGGAGTCTTGGTGGGATCTTTCAAAGTCTTCTCTTCACTTTCGACGATGAAACCCGCCATATCATCATACTTAAGAGACGAGTCGGAGTCAGAGGGAATTTCCACCGGTGCTTGTGGACTATTGCCAGGGTAGAGATCACCCTGTTCCTCCCTGAGTCGTCTGGTATTTTCTTTCAGCTTATGAGAATCACCTCTGGTGAAGGGTTTCTTTGGAGCCATGGTAAAGAGAGGAGGGATGATTATAATGTGAAGAATTCTCCTCCTTTTATAGCAAGAAATCCACAAAGCTCATGTGTCTGCTACACATTAATTTCAACGCAACAAAAAATGCTTATAACTGTAGTCAAGAAGATATTAATTTCAAGTACGACTTTGACTGTTATCTTGTTTCTATATGAAACTCTAACTTCAATGCTCTTTTAAGGAAAAGTAACGCATAAAGTTATGGCCCCTTTTTGACCAGAAAATGTATGAATGATGAGCTTTCCTGTGATTTGGACAAGTAACATATAAAGTTAGGCATAGACAAGAAAAACAGTCATTATAAGCAAGAGAAGATAAGCACGAAAGGACAGCAAATTTTATTAGATCACGAGGATTCCAGGTCACGAGAGTACATCATACAAAAGCTTAGAGAAAACGATAAGGCACGTGAAGTTCCAGGCGAGTCATCTCTTCGGTCACATCAGTCAGATTTGTCATCTTTGCAAATTCATCCAACTCCTCAAGTGAGAGAGTGGGTTCGGGTGACTGAGTTACGGGCCGAGAGTGAACCATAGTGATATCTTCAGAGGATTGTTCACTAGGTTGAGGAACTTCATAAGATGTTTGCACATTAGCCCTTTTTATCATCGGAATTTTTTCTTGAGCAAGCCGAGTGGCTTGTTCCATGCAGTAAGCCTTTGTAGCCCTGGACTCGTTGATCAATTTTTCATGAGTTTCCTTGTCCATTGGTGCTGTGTTGGGTATGGAGTAGGTGACAATGACCCTTTCCCCATCTTCTTCAAGCCTTATGACGGTGGCATTCGGAAGCTTGTCGGCTTCTCGCATATGATGTTTTAGGCGTTTGGCCCTTTTTTCAGCTTCGTTGATCTTTTCTTTTCCCTTATCCATTCCTGCAATCTTTATTCTTCTCTAAAATTTGTGAATGAGTAAAGCTCATAAAATAGAAGAGTAATATATATAGGCAAAAGATAACGTGTGAATCTTAACAAAATATTTTGGATACTGACAAAATATTTGCATGACGGAGTTATAAATTAAAAAGATCATGAACATGATAACATCACAATTTGTCACCGTGGCCTAACAAGTTATTCAAGTTTTCTTTTTCTTGCTGCTTGCGGTGGACTTGAGAGGAGATGCTATCTTGGTGGGGTGCTTTTTCCTTCTCGTGCCTCCGTAATGGTTCTTTCGCTTCCCGTACTCATTCCTGCACATGTAAAGACAGACACTAGAATTTTTGTTAGATGAGAAAATTATTCTCATAGAGTGTTTCACTTATAAAGATCCTTGCGTGTGGGAATGAATCAAATCTTTTGATTTTCGAGAGCAAGAATCTTTGCAGATTTGATTCTCTAAGCTTTACGTCATTTCAATCATTCCGAGTTCATGCCTTAGAAGAGAGAATCTTGTTTCACTTAAGGGTTTCGTGAGTATGTCTGCAAGTTGATCATCAGTATTGACATACTCAATAGATATGTTCTTTTTCTCGACATGATCACGAATGAAATGATACTTGATGTCAATATGCTTGGTCCGAGAGTGCAGCACAGGATTGTTCGTGGATAGCGATAGCACTCGTGTTATCGCATTTTATGCTCACTTCTCGTGCATTTATGCCATAATCTCTCAATTGGTGTCTCATCCATAAGATTTGAGCACAGCAACTTCCGGCTGCTAAGTATTCGGCTTCAGCCGTGCTTGTGGCAATAGAGTTTTGCTTTTTACTAAACCAAGACACAATTCGTCCTCCTAGGAACTGACAGGTTCCTGAAGTAACTTTTTCGATCAATCCGACATCCAGCGAAATCAGAGTCTGAGTACCAACTAGATCAAATGATCCATCTTTTAGATACCAGAGACCGACACTTTGCGTTCCCTTAAGATATCTTAATATCTTTTTGGTTGCACTTAGGTGACTTTCTTTCGGCTTAGCTTGAAAACGTGCACATACACCAACAGCAAACGAAATGTCAGGTCTGCTTGCCTGTCAGGTATAGGAGAGAACCAATAATACCTCGAAAGTTTGTTTGATCGACATCCTTTCCTTCATTATCAATGTCCATTCTGAGGGATGTGCTCATTGGAATTTTAACCGAACTTTTTCTATCAATGCCAAACTTTCGGATTAAATCCTTGGTGTATTTGGCTTGATTTATGAATATCCCATCTGGGCATTGTTTGACTTGCAAACCCAGAAAATAGTTTAGTTCACCCATCATACTCATCTCAAATTTGCCTTTCATAAGATTAGAGAACTTTTCACACAAGATTGGATTCGTGCTTCCGAAGATAATGTCATCAACATAGATTTGTACCAAAAGAATATGGTCATTATCCTTGATACGAAAGAGTGTTTTATCAACCACTCCTTTCGTGAAGCCGCAATTGATAAAAAAGTGTGAGAGAGTATCATACCAGGCTCGTGGAGCTTGCTTTAAGCCATAAAGAGCCTTTTTAAGATGATACACCTTTTCAAGCTCATTATTGATTGCAAAGCCAGGTGGTTGTTCAACATATACTTCTTCTTCAAGAAGTCCATTTAGAAAAGCGCTCTTGACATCCATTTGATAAACTTTGAAGTTCTTATAGGCTGCAAAAGCTAGGAATATGCGAATAGCTTCCAATCTAGCTACAGGGGCGAAGGTTTCATCAAAATCAATACCTTCTTCTTGGCAATACCCCTTAGCAACAAGTCGAGCTTTGTTCCTAACAATGAGCCCATCTTCACTCATTTTGTTTCTAAACACCCATTTAGTTCCAATGACATTCTGATGAGATGGTCTCGGGACAAGTTCCCATACCTTATTTCGTTCAAATTGATGGAGTTCTTCTTGCATGGCTATTACCCAGTCTGGGTCTTTTAGAGCTTCTTCTATGGTTTTTGGTTCCATTTGCGACAGGAAACACGCCATCATACTTTCGTGCAAGGAGGCTCTTGTTCTTACACCTTCCTGAATATTTCCAATAACCTGATATGATGGATGATCTTTTAACCATCGAAGGTCTGGTTCAAAAGCATCTTGTTGATTTTTGAGCGTCCATTTCAGGAATGTAAGGTAGATCAATGTAAATCATTGGTTCAGATGTTGTGATAGATGAAGGATCATTTTGTTGAATTCCAACCTTTTCTTGAGGCACCGGTTCGGGTTCATGAACTTTAGATGATGTTTCATGTAGGACGAGAGTATGTCTTCATCGTCTGAGGTATTTTCGTCAACAGGTTGCTGAGGATTTTGATTTGACTCGTTTGATGTTTTATATCCTGATGGGTTCATCTCAGATTGTTCATCAAACTTGACATGAATGGATTCCTCAATTACCATTGTTCGTTTGTTTAGAACTCTGAATGCTTTGCTTACAGAGGAGTAACCCATGAATAAACCCATCATCAGCTCTTTCGTCAAACGCTCTTAGATGATTCTTT